>NC_135234.1:477775769-478083113 GCF_051348905.1 Ranitomeya variabilis | reverse complement strand
AGCTCAGGAGATTTGGAAGGAAAAAGATAAATACGCCTTGCTCCTAGGAGCTTATAATCTAATGTACAATATACACCCTGCTACTAGGAGCTTACAATCTAATGTACAATATACACCCTGCTCCTAGGAGCTTACAATCTAATGTACAATATACACCCTGCTCCTAGGAGCTTACAATCTAATATACAATATACACCCTGATCTTCAGAGCTTACAATCTAAAATGCAATATACACCTTGCTCCTCGGAGCTTACAATCTAATATACAATATACATGCAGTTGAGATCATACAGAATAATGAAAGAGGGGAGTATAGGAGCTCACCAGGTTGACAGCTTGGGATCTTCAGTTTAGGCTAGAGACATGCTGGTGGGTGCCGCACCCGCTGGTCATTAACGCAATACAGAAATGACGAAAGGGCATATGTCGGCACATCCAACCAGGAATTAAAAGTTTAAATATTTAGTCACGTAATATTAAAAAAGCTTACAATCTAATATACAATATACAGGCTGCCCCTGAGAATTTATAGCCTAATCTACTCCCTGCTCCTAGTTTACAATCTAATATACAATATACATGCTGATGTAAGCATACAGACTAATCTACACCCTGCTCCTAGAAGTTTACAATCTAATTCTATGAATACTTTGCTAATCTATTTAGCAATAGATATTCTGCTGCCAAGGGTGCATTTACACTGCATGATTATTGCAAACAAGGGTTTCTTAGGGACGCTCGTTTACAATAATTGTGCCACCTAAATAGACTGCTGATCCCATGAATGAGCAAAACGCTCGTTCGTCAGGTGAAATGATCTTTTGTGCCTCACAAAAAGATCATCGCTGTTGTTGGTACATCATCCTGAGTAAATAGGGCATGAGCTGGAGAGAATATTGCACACTGAATGACTCATTACACATCGTTCATTGAACATCTGAACTTGAGTCTACCAGTGGGAATCAGCTGCACATAGGGAAATTTAATGGACCATAAGGCTTCTAAACGTCTATGCAAGGCCGGCTTTAGGGGCGCAAATTTGACACTTGACCATACACAAAGCAACCACCTGCTTCTGCAGGCATACCGTATTTTTCAGATCATAAAACATACTTTTTGTTCCTCCAAATTTTGAAGGAAAATGAGGATTCGTTTTATAATCTGAAGGTAGCTTACCGGAGTGGCAACTGCGGTGGAACGGGGTCACAGAAGGCAGAGCCGTTGCTTCAAGAGGCTGGCGGAGGCAGCAGGAGTGGGCCGCTGCTGCTGTCCCTGGGCTCTCATAAGATGTTGGTGCTGGTGAGCGGAGACTCCTTTTCCATTGATTTCCCTGCAGTGAGCTTTGGAAAAATGGCTGCAGGAGGTGTTGCATGTGCAGATTGAGATCTCGGGAGGCGACATCTTGTCTTCCAAGATCTTGTCTCCCAAGGTTCCAATCTGTGCATGCGCCACCTCCTGCAGCAACTTTCCCGAAGGCTACCACAAGGAAATCAATAGGAAAGGGGACTCCACTCACCGGCGCAAACAATATGAGAGACCATCGCCCTACTCTTAACTCTGCCAGCATCCTGAAACATTGACCCTGCCTCCTGTGACACCGCCCCCTGGCAAGCTACCATTAAAACATAACCCATGTTATTTAAAAATGTTTTTCTTCCTATTTTCCATCCCAAAAATTGAGGTGCATCTTATGGTCAGGTGCGTCTTATAGTCCTCAAAATACAAATAATAGAGTTGCAGACTCTGATCAGGCTTTGAACAGAGTGTCATCAGAGTGGCATCAGTTTTCTCGGAGGTGGAGAGGGGGACAAAAAAGTTTCTCCATTCCAAGCTCTGAAAATTGGAGAGCATATATATAAATATATATGTATAAACATATTTATATATATTTAATTTATGTATGCACATACTATGTATACAAAGCGTTGTGGAATTAATGGCGCTATTTAAGTGAGTAAAATAAATATATATGTGTGTTTGTGTAATTCTATAAGCCTGTGCACCGAGTAGAATACAGGCGAATAGACTTTCTATCGAGCCTGTACATAGATATGAGCCCGCTCAGGCAGAGCTTTGTGCTTCTCTGTGTTGATCAGCATGCCATAGAGCAGCTGTTTGGAGCGAACAGTGGGTTTCTTGGGATCCAGACGTTCACTGATCAACTCCACATAAGGCCTCATGCACACAACCAATTTTATCATCTGAATGCTATCCCTGGTACTGATGGATAGCACTCGTACCTATGATATTCTATGGGGCTGTGCAAATGTCAGATTTTTTCCTCAGACCCAGTGGTCCACAGAAAAAAAATCAAAGACAAGTCTGATTTTGATCCCAGTGTCAGATCACAATCAGCAATGCAAGTCTATGGGTCTGAGAAAAAATTGGGCCCCACTTGGATGATATCTGAGTGTGATCCGATTTTCACAGACTGACAGAATTGTAGAAACTTTTTTTTTCCCCACTCCATGTTCGAGAAAACTAAGGGCACTCTGATCTGAGTTTGATCAGAGTCTGTAACTCTATTACGCCAGTTGCCGTTTTATCAATTCTGCTCATAATATCCTGTGGTTCCAGTTCTCGTCCTCCTGCTGCCATCAATCTACTACGTTCTCCATTGCTTCTGCTCATCCTTCCTGCTGTGCGACCGTCATCTGTCCGTGCTTCGTTACAGCTGCTCATCTGAACTAGATGAGACATAACACCTATCATTACAAAAAAGAGCATTAAATGGCAGGTCCTGTTTAACCCCTTCACCCCAAAGCCTGTTTTCACCTAAGTGACACGGCCAATTTTTACAATTCTGACCACTGTCACTTTATGAGGTCATAACTCTGAAACGCTTCAACGGATCCTGGTGATTCTGAGATTGTTTTCTCGTGACATATTGTACTTTATGATAGTGGTAAAACTTCTTCGATATGACTTGCATTTATTTGTGAAAAAAACAGAAATTTGTCGAAAATTATGAAAATTTAGCAATTTTCACATTTTTCGTTTTTATGCCCTTAAATTAGAGAGTTATATCACATAATATAGTTAATAAACAACATTTCCCACATGTCTGCTTTACATCAGCACAATTTTGGAAACATAATTTTTTTTTGTTAGGGAGTTATAAGGGTTAAAAGTTGACCAGCGATTTCTCATTTTTGCAACAAAATTTGCAAAACCATTTTTTTTACGGACCACCTCACACTTGAAGTGACTTTGAGGGGTCTATATGACAGAAAATGTCCAAAAGTGACACCATTCTAAAAACTGCACAACTCAAGGTACTCTAAACCACATTCAAAAAGTTTATTAACCCTTCAGGTGCTTCACAGGAATTTTTGGAATGTTTAAAAAAAATTGAACATTTAACTTTTTTTTCACAAAATTTTTACTTCAGATCCAATTTGTTTTATTTTACCAAGGGTAACAGGAGAAATTGGACCAAAAAAGTTGTTGTACAATTTGTCCTGAGTACGCCGATACCCCACATGTTGGGGTAAACCATTGATTGGGCACATGGCAGAGCTCGGAAGGGAAGGAGCGCCATTTGACTTTTCAATGCAAAATTGGCTGGAATTGAGATCGGAACCCATGTCGTGTTTGGAGAGCCCCTGACGTGCCTAAACAGTGGAAACCCCCACAAGTGACACCATTTTGGAAAGTAGACCCTCTAAGGAACTAATCTAGATGTGTGGTGAGCACTTTGAACCTCCAAGTGCTTCACAGAAGTTTATAATGTGGAGCCGTAAAAAAAATTAATACTAATTTTCACAAAAAATGATCTTTTTGCCCCAAAATTTTTTATTTTCCCAAGGGTAGCAGGATAAATTGGACCCCAAAAGTTGTTGTGCAATTTGTCCTGAGTACGCTGATACTTCATATATGGGGATAAACCACTGTTTGGGCGCATGGCAGAGCTCGGAAGGGAAGGAGCGCCATTTGACTTTTCAATGCAAAATTGGCTGGAATTGAGATCGGAACCCATGTCGTGTTTGGAGAGCCCCTGACGTGCCTAAACAGTGGAAACCCCCACAAGTGACACCATTTTGGAAAGTAGACCCTCTAAGGAACTAATCTAGATGTGTGGTGAGCACTTTGAACCTCCAAGTGCTTCACAGAAGTTTATAATGTGGAGCCGTAAAAAAAATTAATATTAATTTTCACAAAAAATGATCTTTTTGCCCCAAATTTTTTATTTTCCCAAGGGTAGCAGGATAAATTGGACCCCAAAAGTTGTTGTGCAATTTGTCCTGAGTATGCTGATACTTCATATATGGGGATAAACCACTGTTTGGGCGCATGGCAGAGCTCGGAAGGGAAGGAGCGCCATTTGACTTTTCAATGCAAAATTGGCTGGAATTGAGATCGGAACCCATGTCGTGTTTGGAGAGCCCCTGACGTGCCTAAACAGTGGAAACCCCCACAAGTGACACCATTTTGGAAAGTAGACCCTCTAAGGAACTAATCTAGATGTGTGGTGAGCACTTTGAACCTCCAAGTGCTTCACAGAAGTTTATAATGTGGAGCCGTAAAAAAAATTAATATTAATTTTCACAAAAAATGATCTTTTTGCCCCAAATTTTTTATTTTCCCAAGGGTAGCAGGATAAATTGGACCCCAAAAGTTGTTGTGCAATTTGTCCTGAGTACGCTGATACTTCATATATGGGGATAAACCACTGTTTGGGTGCATGGCAGAGCTCGGAAGGGAAGGAGCGCCATTTGACTTTTCAATGCAAAATTGGCTGGAATTGAGATCGGAACCCATGTCGTGTTTGGAGAGCCCCTGACGTGCCTAAACAGTGGAAACCCCCACAAGTGACACCATTTTGGAAAGAAGACCCCCTAAGGAACTTATTTAGATGTGTGGTGAGCACTTTTAACCCCCAGTTGTTTCACTAAAGTTTAGAATGTAGCGCTGTGAAAATCAAAAAATCATTTTTTCTTTCCACAAAATGATGTTTTAGCCCGCAATTTTTTTTCCCCCAAGGGTAACAGGAGAAATTGGACCACAAAAGTTATTGTCCAATTTGTCCTGAGTACGCTGATACCCCATACATTGGGGGGAACCACTGTTTGGGCGCACGGCAGAGCTCGGAAGGGAAGGAGCGCCGTTTGAAATGCAGACTTAGATGGATTGGTCTGCAGGTGTCATGTTGCATTTGCAGAGCCCCTGATGTACCTAAACAGTAGAAACCCCCCACAAGTGACCCCATATTGGAAACTAGACCCCCCACGGAACTTATCTAGATGTGTTGTGAGAACTTTGAACCAACAAGTGTTTCACTACAGTTTATCACGCAGAGCCATGAAAATAAAAAATTTTTTTTTTTCCACGAAAATTATATTTTAGCCCCCACATTTTTATTTTCCCAAGGGTAACAGGAGAAATTGGACAACAAAAGTTGTTGTCCAATTTGTCCTGAGTACGCTGATACTTCATATATGGGGATAAACCACTGTTTGGGCGCACGGCAGAGCTCGGAAGGGAAGGAGCGCCGTTTGAAATGCAGACTTAGATGGATTGGTCTGCAGGTGTCATGTTGCATTTGCAGAGCCCCTGATGTACCTAAACAGTAGAAACCCCCCACAAGTGACCCCATATTGGAAACTAGACCCCCCACGGAACTTATCTAGATGTGTTGTGAGAACTTTGAACCCCCAAGTGCTTCACTACAGTTTATAATGCAGAGCCGCGAAAATAAAAAATATATTTTTTTCCACGAAAATTATATTTTAGCCCCCATGTTTTTATTTTCCCAAGGGTAAGGCTGGTTTCACACTTGCGTTTTTTTTAAAAACGCATGTGTGAAAAAACGCATGTAATCGCGGTAAAACGCATGCGTTTTTTTAGACGCATGCGTTTTTATAGAAAAACACAAGAAAACAAGAAAAAACCAAAAAACCCTAACCCTACCCCTAACCCTACCCCTACCCCTAACCTGAAATACGTGGCACTGAAATACTTGGCACTGAAATACGTTTATATACGTATATATGTATATACGTATATAAGTGCCACGATATTTCAGTGGCCACGTATATAAGTGCCACGTATATAAGTGCCACGTATATAAGTGCCATGTATATAAGTGCCACATATTTCATGTACATGCCACGATATTTAAGTGCCACGTATATAAGTGCCACGTATTTAAGTGCCACGTATTTAAGTGCCACGTATTTAAGTGCCACGTATTTCACGTAAATGCCACGATATTTCAGTGCCACGTATTTCACTGAAATACCGTGGCACTTAAATACGTGGCACTGAAATATTGTGGCACTGAAATACGTGGCACTGAAATACGTGGCACTGAAATACGTGGCACTATGACTGTCAGAAAATGTTCATTAAACGGTTAGGGATGAGTTTAGGGGTAGGGTTAGGGTTTGGATCCCTTTATCACCTTGATGGTGGTGGGTGACTTTTCAGTGTGTGTTCTGTTTTTTTTCTATAAAAACGCATGCGTTTTTAACGCAAACAAACGCGTTGAGATCGGACGCCATGTCGCGTTTGGAGAGCCCCTGATGTGCCTAAACAGTGAAAACTCCCCAATTCTAACTGAAACCCTAAGCCCAACCCTAACCCTAGTCCTAACCCTAGCGCTACTTTCACACTAGCGTTTTTTTGCATACGTCGCAATGCGTCGTTTTGGCGAAAAAACGCATCCTGCAAAGTCATCTGCAGGATGCGTTTTTTCCCCATAGACTAACATTAGCGACGTATTGACACACGTCGCAAGCGTCGTGCGACGGTTGCGTCGTGTTGTGGCGGACCGCCGGCAGCAAAAAACGTTACATGTAACTTTTTTTGTGCTGACGGTCCACCATTTCCGACCGCGCATGCGCGGCTGGAACTCCGCCCCCACCTCCCCGCACCTCACAATGGGGCAGCGGATGCGTGGAAAAACAGCATCCGCTGCCCCCGTTGTGCGGCGCTTGCACAGTATGCGTCGGTATGTCGGGCCGACGCAGCGCGACGGCCCCGTACCGACGCTAGTGTGAAAGTAGCCTAACGGGAAAATGGAAATAAATATATTTTTTAAAATTTCATTATTTTTCCTAACTAAGGGGGTGATGAAGGGGGATTTGATTTACTTATATAGCGTTTTTTGGGCGGATTTTTATGGTTGGCAGCCGTCACACACTAAAAGACGCTTTTTATTGCAAACAATAGTTTTTGCATCACCACATTTTTAGAGCTATAATTTTTCCATATTTTGGTCCACAGAGTCATGTGAGATCTTGTTTTTTGCGGGACGAGTTGACGTTTTTGCTGGTACCATTTTTGGGTACATGACATTTTTTGATCGCTTTTTATTCCGATTTTTGGGAGGCGGAATGAACAAAAACCAGCAATTCCTGAAATTCTTTTAGGGGGTGCGTTTATACCGTTCCGCGTTTGGTAAAAAGGATAAAGCAGTTTTATTCTTCGGGTCAGTACGTTTACAGCGATAACTCATTTATATAATTTTTTTATGTTTTGGCGCTTTTACACAATAAAAACTATTTTATATAAAAAATAATTGTTTTTGTATCGCTTTATTCTGAGAGCTATAACTTTTTTATTTTTCTGCTGATGATGCTGTATGGCGGCTTTTTTTTTGCGGGACAAGATGACGTTTTCAGCGGTACCATGGATATTTATATCAGTCTTTTTGATCGCGTGTTATTCCACTTTTTGTTTGGCAGTATGAGAATAAAGCGTTGTTTTTTGCCTCGTTTTTTTTTTTTTTTTTTTACGGTGTTCACTGAAGGGGTTAACTAGTGATATAGTTTTATAGGTGGGGTTGTTACGGACGCGGCGATACTAAATATGTGTACTTTTATTGTGTGGTGTTTTTTTTATTTAGATAAAGAAATGTATTTATGGGAATATATTTATTTTTTTTTTCTTTATTTAGGAATTTTTTTTTTTTTTTTTTTTACACATGTGGAAAAAATTTTTTTTAACTTTTTTACTTTGTCCCAGGAGGGGACATCACAGATCGGTGATCAGACCGTGTGCATAGCACTCGGTCTGATCACCGATGTGACAGGCACGTTCCACAGGCTTGCCGGCGCCTGCTATGAGGATTCTCAGCAGACGCCGGCAAGCAGGGTCATCTTATGACCCGGAAGGAGTCCCGCGGCCATCTTGGATCCGGGGACTCCTTCCAGGTCACCGGAGCAGCGCGATCTTATCGCGCTGCTCCGGTGGGAGAGCGCAGGGAGCCCCCGTCCCTGCGCGATCCCCCTCTATGCCGCTGTCACTATTGACAGCGGCATCAGAGGGGTTAAATGCCCGCGATCGGCGACAGTGCCGATCGTGGGCATTGCTGCGGGGTGTCAGCTGTCATATACAGCTGACACCCGCACCCGATCACCGCGGCGCTCAGCGTGAGACCGCGGTGATCGGGGCGCCGTACTAGTACTGCAGCTGTCAGTAATGCAGTGCCGGCAGCGCAGTACTAGTACGGCGCATGTCGGGAAGGGGTTAAGGAATCATTCTGATACACAAGAGAGAACACGTCACTCAGAGATGTTTGCTGAGATTTTTTAGGGGTAAATGGAGCAGATATAAACTTCACCACAAACACCTCACAGCTACACAATGTGTGAATGGGGCCTTAGTGTTAAGTGAGCAGCTACCTACCAAGACTTGTCTTCCTCAAGCTTCTGCCTCTGGGGAGACAAGGTGCTTCAGGATAATAACGGTATACATTCTGTACCAATTGTGATGTCATGTGATAGCTATGATGTCATGTCCCCTGTGATGTGATGTCCCCTGTGATGTCATGTGCCCCGTGATGTCATGTGCCCCATGATGTCATGTCCCCCATGATGTCATGTACCCTGTGATGTCATGCCCCCTGTGATGTGATGTCCCCTGTGAAGTCATGTGCCCCATGATGTCATGTCCCCTGTGATGTGATGTCCCCTGTGATGTCGTGTGCCCCGTGATGTCATGTGCCCTGTTATGTCATGTGTTCCGTGATGTCACATGCCCTGTGATGTCATTTGCCCTGTGATGTCATAATAACTGTCACTGGTGGGTTATGTATCAAGTTTCCAATATCAAGAGTAGAATTAATAAAAGAAAATCAAACGCCGCAAATAACCACCAGCCTCATTTTTAATTGAGTCATGATAAAAGTTAAAACGTAAACATTTCCACCCTTTTATTCTAATCCGTGTCACCTACTGTTCTATGAACTAAAGGAAAACACAGGACGCCATACTGCCATTCCTGATCACGATAAACTGTCAGTTCCCGGTCACCCATGATCCAACAGGACCAAGGGAGCCTATAATGGAGAACTGGAGCAGTCTGCAATTACATTTATGCTATGATAACGTTTTCACAATATTAATAGCAAAGCTACCCAAAAATGGAACCAAGTGGACTTGTCTCCCCTGGCCCACCCTCTCTATATGCTTTTATTAGAGCACATGGATGTCACAGAGAGAAAACTAGCCGATTGGTGAGGGTCTTCAAGACCACATGATCAGTAGATCACCAGCAAGTCCTCATTTAGGGAAGGGGTTGTCCAGATTGGTAACCCCTGTTAGGCCGGGCTCACACTAGCTTACTGCTGAACCAAAATGTTCATATTTTACTTAGAATCTGGTCAATAAAATGTTTTTAAAACCTTAGAATCATCATAACAATCACAGGACACATGATACAGCATTTTTTGCTAAGATTTTCAGGTGAATGATGCTATACTGAATCCCACTACTAACCCCCATCGATACAATTTGTGAGTGAGGTCGTAATTGAAGAGTCCCCTACCTGGACTGGTTTCTTCAGGCTGTCAAGCTCTAATGAAACAAGATGGCTCAGGGGTTGCACTTTGCACATTCCATGCCAATTGTGATGTCATCTGATGTCTGTGATGTCTATGTGCTTTGTGATCTCATCCAAACTAACTGACTAACTGTTTAACCCCTTCCCACACAATGACATACTTTGATTTTGGTGAACAGGTTGTTGGGAAGCAACGGCACAAACAATGAAGGTACAATGGTAATCATCCAAAACTACAGTAGTTATCTTTCTACCACAGAAAGGAAATCTAACTACAGGAGCACACACACACACACACATATATATATATATATATATATATATATATATATATATATATATATATATATATATATATGTATATACAGTGGGGCAAAAAAGTATTTAGTCAGTCAGCAATAGTGCAAGTTCCACCACTTAAAAAGATGAGAGGCGTCTGTAATTTACATCATAGGTGGACCTCAACTATGGGAGACAAACTGAGAAAAAAAAATTCAGAAAATCACATTGTCTGTTTTTTTTATCATTTTATTTGCATATTATGGTGGAAAATAAGTATTTGGTCAGAAACAAAATTTCATCTCAATACTTTGTAATATATCCTTTGTTGGCAATGACAGAGGTCAAACGTTTTCTGTAAGTCTTCACAAGGTTGCCACACACTGTTGTTGTTATGTTGGCCCATTCCTCCATGCAGATCTCCTCTAGAGCAGTGATGTTTTTGGCTTTTCGCTTGGCAACATGGACTTTCAACTCCCTCCAAAGGTTTTCTATAGGGTTGAGATCTGGAGACTGGCTAGGCCACTCCAGGACCTTGAAATGCTTCTTACGAAGCCACTCCTTCATTGCCCTGGCGGTGTGCTTTGGATCATTGTCATGTTGAAAGACCCAGCCACGTTTCATCTTCAATGCCCTTGCTGATGGAAGGAGGTTTGCACTCAAAATCTCATGATACATGGCCCCATTCATTCTTTCATGTACCCGGATCAGTCGTCCTGGCCCCTTTGCAGAGAAACAGCCCCAAAGCATGATGTTTCCACCACCATGCTTTACAGTAGGTATGGTGTTTGATGGATGCAACTCAGTATTCTTTTTCCTCCAAACACGACAAGTTGTGTTTCTACCAAACAGTTCCAGTTTGGTTTCATCAGACCATAGGACAGTCTCCCAAAACTCCTCTGGATCATCCAAATGCTCTCTAGCAAACTTCAGACGGGCCCGGACATGTACTGGCTTAAGCAGTGGGACACGTCTGGCACTGCAGGATCTGAGTCCATGGTGGCGTAGTGTGTTACTTATGGTAGGCCTTGTCACATTGGTCCCAGCTCTCTGCAGTTCATTCACTAGGTCCCCCCGCGTGGTTCTGGGATTTTTGCTCACCGTTCTTGTGATCATTCTGACCCCACGGGGTGGGATTTTGCGTGGAGCCCCAGATCGAGGGAGATTATCAGTGGTCTTGTATGTCTTCCATTTTCTAATTATTGCTCCCACTGTTGATTTCTTCACTCCAAGCTGGTTGGCTTTTGCAGATTCAGTCTTCCCAGCCTGGTGCAGGGCTACAATTTTGTTTCTGGTGTCCTTTGACAGCTCTTTGGTCTTCACCATAGTGGAGTTTGGAGTCAGACTGTTTGAGGGTGTGCACAGGTGTCTTTTTATACTGATAACAAGTTTAAACAGGTGCCATTACTACAGGTAATGAGTGGAGGAAAGAGGAGACTCTTAAAGAAGAAGTTACAGGTCTGTGAGAGCCAGAAATCTTGATTGTTTGTTTCTGGCCAAATACTTATTTTCCACCATAAAATGCAAATAAAATGATAAAAAAACAGACAATGTGATTTTCTGGATTTTTTTTCTCAGTTTGTCTCCCATAGTTGAGGTCTACCTATGATGTAAATTACAGACGCCTCTCATCTTTTTAAGTGGTGGAACTTGCACTATTGCTGACTGACTAAATACTTTTTTGCCCCACTGTATATATATATATATATTGTGATGCAGTGACCCCTATAACAGGTAGGGGGCGCTGCATGGTCTCCCCGGGATGTGCACGGAGTTGTATTGAGGCCGTGAGAATCGACCTGCAGTGATGTCAGGATCACGTGACCAGCCCATGTGATCCATTACTGTGGTTGTGGTTACAGGTACATAACGTGAGTCGCATGGTTCCTGAGGGCCTGTATATGGGCTGTGTATGCGCCTGTGTTGGAAGACCTGGGACCAGGCTTCCTGGAAAGC
Source organism: Ranitomeya variabilis (assembly GCF_051348905.1). Taxonomy (NCBI): domain Eukaryota; kingdom Metazoa; phylum Chordata; class Amphibia; order Anura; family Dendrobatidae; genus Ranitomeya; species Ranitomeya variabilis. Next base: position 478,071,091 of record NC_135234.1, on the reverse strand, counting down.
ACATGGTTTGGACCTGGTGGCCTGGGTGTTGGACTAAGTCCTGAATAGCACCCAGACAGGCCACATGCCTCTGTGTTGGACGGTCCCAGGTGGGATGGACGTTCTGAAGACCACAGTGTGATCATGGTCCTGGACAGTCTGTGTTAGAAGCTCCTGTGAATGGAGTCTTCTTGGAGCACCTGAGAGACTGTGGACCTGGATGAGCGGTGTTGGGGAAGCTACCGGCCTTCGGTGGCTCTGGACTGACTGATGTGTGCCAGCCAGGCAAGTTGGTGAACCCCGTAAGGCAGTTTCCCCAGGAGAGAGGACTGACAAGGAGTCAGCAGATGGAGCAGGAGCTCCCATAAGGTACCTCCATAAACTGTTGGTGCTTGTAACATGAACTGTGTGGTAACCCACGGCAACTGGTCAGTGAGGACCAGCGTGTTTAGTTGCCACAGAACAAGGGTCTGAAACTTGAAGTGATGTCCTGGTTCAGTATGTAAATGGAATGGTATGGTATGGTTTATGAGGCATAATAAACCGTATGGACTGTTTTGTTTTAAAAACCCGTGCCCGTGTGTTGAAAATCGCAGCCAAGCGAGTGTCCCCCAATACACTCAGTAAGAGTAGTCTTACATTTGGTGGAGAACGCGGGCAAGCGTCTGGCTGTAACTCGGCGGGGTTACGAAGCTGACAAGCGTCTGGCTGTAACTCGGCGGGGTTACGAAGGGGACAAGCGGCGTCCTGTGGATTGGCGGGTCCACGAAGTCGGCGGTAGAGCCTTGTGGAGCGTAGCTGCAGTGGCAGCAAGAGGTTCCACAGCAGGCAGAGCTGCAGTGGCTTGTGGTTGGCAGGCAGAGGTGCCGGTTGTATGTGACTGCAGCGGGAGCTGTGGCAGTACCAGCAGGAGCTGGTGAAGTGACATATAAAAGAAAAAAAAATTTTAATTTTTTTTTCTCTCCCTTTTCCTCCAAATTGTGCTGACTCTTAAAGGGCCAGTACAAGCCCAGAGACAAAGGGGTGGACTGTGCGAACTGGGGCCTGAGTGCCGTGGGGAAGTCCACGGGGTGTATCCCAGGGAGGGGAGTATCCCTAATAGTGAGCAGTGACCCAAATGGAGATGGTTGCCCAAAAGGGGGCGGAGTCCCAGAAAGGGGCGGTAACCCGAACAGGGGTAATGGCCCAAAAGGGGTGGAATCCCGAAGGGGGGCTGAATCCCGAACAGGGGTGGTGTCAAAAAGCAGAGCACTTGCCCAAAAAGGGGGCAGAGCCAAAAAAGGGGCGGCAATCAGTGAGGAGTCACGACTGTGTCCTTTTTGGCTGAATGGAGAGTGTGTGTGGGGGTTGAAAGACCCGGGGAGAGAAGCGTCTTTGCTGAGAACCCTTCCAGGAAGTTCTGTGTCACCTGGGGACACTAAATGTCTTCAGGTAGCCACTGTCTACATTGTCGCAGCGGAGTTTTCCACATACCATGAGGTGGCTGTAGTCCCGAATTTGCCGTGTCCTATGGTAGCACTGTGGGAAAAGGGTGAAGTGTTTGTGGATATAATGTGGATGGGAGGTAGTAATGTTGAGAAGGCGCCCCCTAGAGTTGACAGTTCTAAGGTAGGCCTGACCAAGGGAAATGGTGAACGGGCCCAACTTAGTGACACAACGTTAGCGTTAGTTTCTCCCAAAGTTGAAAGGTCAGACATATTGGTGACCAGAGGTAAAGGTTTGACTGCCCAACTAACTGACTTGACGTCACCTGAAGTGTGCCACCATACGACTGGTATGGGTCTGGTGGATAAAACAAGTGGAGCTGACACCCAGACAGAGAGTGACTTGTGGGGTCATCGTATTGTGGGGTGTGACACAGACTCTGGGGGTGACTGTGACAAGTCATGGCCAGTAACCAGAGCTAGAGCGGAGTATGACGCTGTGCTAACAGAGGTACTGACACAGAGAAACGACAGGGCCTCACAGGCTGAAGTCATGATAGCGGTGGCAGCTATTCCAGAAAATGTGACCTGTTTAGGTGGGGATGGCTGGTTCCTGGATGACCGATCGGGTCGTGGTGACTCCCATTCAGACGGTGATGCCAGTGGAAAAGAGTGCAATAAGGTTGACTCAGGTACAAATGGCAAGTCTTCCTCCCGTCGCCGGAGGCGTAAAAGAGGCAAAGGGGCTGAACCAGTTGCACCGTGTGAAGAATTGACGGAAGATGCTGAGGACCTAGGGTGTATGAAGTACTCTGAAGTCCCAGGGAAAAGGGACGAACCTAATGATGTCACCGCTGAGACCCAAGAGAGGGCCGACCCTGACAGTGCAGAGTCTGAGGGTGCAGAAGTGGAGGAGGCCACCAAAGAAGTGGTGCCTGAAGTAAATACCTCCTCAAGTGATGGATGTTCCACCAATCCAGAGGATGGGAGAAGCGAGATAGAATTGATTAAAAAGACAGTGAAAGACCATGTTGAACGAGAAAGGGTCCTGAGACAAGCGGCTGAGCACAGGGTGGATGAGCTGGAGAAGGAAGTCTCTGAGCTCAGAGGTCACCTGTTCACATGGCAAAGTATGTATAAGACCCTAAAGGAAGACATTGTAGTGCTCAGAGAAGCACTAAAAGGCCCTCTACAAGAGAAAGAGGTGGTGGTCGCAGACTTCCCGTGCCAGTACCAGAGTGGTAACGAGGTGAAGCTGCTAATGCCCATCTTGACCCGGGGTCTGGAAGAGGGTAAAGCTGAAGAGGAGTTGGCGCTAAAAGCAGAACAAGATAGTCACCCGGTTGTGACAAGTGTCTTGATGGAAAGGTCCATGGCAAAGCAGGAGCCATCCGTTCCTGAAGAAAGTGAGACTCTGCTCTTCAAGTGCGTGATAGATGTACCCGAAGAGGCGCAAGATGCATGTACCAGTGAGGGTGTGCATGAGGCCTTTAAAAAGGCAGTAGAAGCGTGTAGTGTGCACTGGGCACTGGAGACGAAACAGTTGGTGATACTGTCTACTAAGGAAGTCACAGTGAAGAGGGTCGCTGTCCTGAGGGACATGCACCTACAGTGCCTCCGCACGAAACAAATGATCCTGTTGAGGAATAATGAAGCCACTCGATGTTTGGAGCAAGCCAGGAAAGCTCAAAGTCATCTGGGCTTGGTAGAGGACACAGTCCAAGTGCCCAAAGCTCTGGTAGCGAAGCTCATTGGCAGATTTGGGAAAGTGATGCAGGAGATGGTGAATATATCTGGTGTAAAGAGACTGAGGATTCCGGCTGATGACGAGGCCCAGGTGGGTGAAGATGGGATGGTGTCATTCCTGGTTGTCGGGTCCAAGGAGAGTCTAGGGAATATCCGGATGCTCCTGAGGTATCGCGTGGCATACCTGAGAGAAATAGAGCAGCTAAGACTGTACAGATGGCAGGTCAATAAACAGCTGCAGAACATAAGGTGGCGGCCGCCTTCTTCCCAAAGAAAAGGAAACAAAAGGGACCCTCCAAAGAATGGAATGGCTCACCACCAAGGTTGTTCAGAGAGACAAAGTGGTCGAATGTCTGAAAGTGGCAGTTCTACTCCCAGTACAAAGCTAAGGGACACGAACAGTAGTAGACTTAGTGACTTAAGGGCCAAAGCTCAAGGCCTACATGTTGACCGCTGGGGGCGGGGTAAACTCAACAACTGGATGATTGTGTGTGATGCTCAAAACCGACTGAGACGGTTCTCTCGACTCGTAGGGCAAGGTAACGTGCGTGACATGTCTCGTGACCCCACGTGTATGACAGGTGTTCAACCCCACAAGTTTGAACAGAGGGGGGGGATATGTGATGCAGTGACCCCTGTAACAGGTAGGGGGCACTGCATGGTCTCCCCGGGATGTGCACGGAGTTGTATTGAGGCCGTGAGAATCGACCTGCAGTGATGTCAGGATCACGTGACCAGCCCATGTGATCCACTACTGTGGGTGTGGTTACAGGTACATAACGTGACCAGGGTGTGGGTCACATGGTTCCTGAGGGCCTGTGTATGGGCTGTGTATGCGCCTGTGTTGGAAGACCTGGGACCAGGCTTCCTGGAAAGCACATGGTTTGGACCTGGTGGCCTGGGTGTTGGACTAAGTCCTGAATAGCAGGCCACATGCCTCTGTGTTGGACGGTCCCAGGTGGGATGGACGTTCTGAAGACCACAGTGTGATCATGGTCCTGGACAGTCTGTGTTAGAAGCTCCTGTGAGTGGAGTCTTCTTGGAGCACCTGAGAGACTGTGGACCTGGATGAGCGGTGTTGGGGAAGCTACCGGCCTTCGGTGGCTCTGGACTGACTGATGTGTGCCAGCCAGGCAAGTTGGTGAACCCCGTAAGGCAGTTTCCCCAGGAGAGAGGACTGACAAGGAGTCAGCAGATGGAGCAGGAGCTCCCATAAGGTACCTCCATAAACTGTTGGTGCTTGTAACATGAACTGTGTGGTAACCCACGGCAACTGGTCAGTGAGGACCAGCGTGTTTAGTTGCCACAGAACAAGGGTCTGAAACTTGAAGTGATGTCCTGGTTCAGTATGTAAATGGACTGCTCATGGTATGGTTTATGAGGCATAATAAACCGTATGGACTGTTTTGTTTTAAAAACCCGTGCCCGTGTGTTGAAAATCGCAGCCAAGCGAGTGTCCCCCAATACACTCAGTAAGAGTAGTCTTACAATATATACAGCTCTGGCAAGAATTAAGAGACCACTGCAAAATGTTCAGTTTGTCTGATTTTCTGTTTGTAGGTATATTGTTGAGTAAAATGTAAATTGTTCCGTATATTTTATATGTCCTCACTGTTTGGATTCGATACTGTGGTCCTACTGTGTTTCCTCCATTTTGTATCCCTTTTTTCATGTATTTTAGATTTTAATGAAAGTGTATTTTTTTCTGTTTAAGATATTTTTATACATGGGTGGATTATTTTTCACTCAATACTATGATCACTTTTTGATATTATGTATTAATTTGTAATATTTTTATCATTAGCACTATGCACTTTATTTACAAATTGTTCACTAAGCAAAGTTTTTTCCAATCTTTGTGCACATATGTTGTCATTTTCAGCCTTTGCTGACACACTGTACCGAATACTACCTTCTAGCATGCACCGTGTCCCATACTCTCTTCCATCCCACCTCCGGAATGCTGTCCTGCTTGTGTCAGTGTGATGTGTGGCTAGGCGCCGGCCCACTCACGTGATCAAGAAGGGGACATCCACTCCGCAGTGTGGGTTGGCATGACTACGGGACGCACTGCGCGCGCATGTGCACTTTAGCATAGCACTGATAGGTTGCCGAGCGGTCATGTGACCAGAATGGTTCACTATAAGTACTGGACTGAGATCTAGGATAAGCCACGCCGCATGAGGAAGCGAGACTACTTGTATGCGAAACGCGTGTCGGGGTTTATGGCCGAGGTCCAGACGGGATTTAACTACGTAAATGGGTAATTACTCCCCTTGTTTACTTATACTAATATCGGAATATCAGACACACTAAGCAAATTAGCTATGGATGAGGTGACGGTGCTGTAACCTAAATAGAACTTCCATTTCCCTGGTCTCTTTTCGGTCATTTATCACACTTATGGATTTTTTACTTATTTGCAACATGAAATCCATGTCATTATTATTTTTCACATATGTTATTTATTTCTAATAAAACTTTATTCTTTGGTATTTTTTTTACTCCATTTCCTCCTTATTATGTAAAATTTAAAGTGGGATGAAATGGTGAAAAATAAGCAATTCCAACTTTTTTTATGGTGTAGATTGTATGGTACAAATGGCTTGGAATACCAATTTTACATTTTTTTTGTTGTTTTCTAAAACCTGTAACATTTTTACTTTTCCATGAGTTAAGCTGTGTGACGACTTGTTTTTGTTTTTTCTTTTTTACCTTGTGAGCTGATGTTTCCAGAGCCGGTGTCAGCACCCGGCACACTTGGGCAAGTGCAGGGCCCTGAGGAGGCAGGGGCCCTCTTGCTCTTGGGAAAACCAGTGCACTATGGAAGCCTGGTGCCTGTACCAGTGTTGGCGCCCGTGAGTGGGCACTCCCTGCTCAGGGCCCCGACACTTGCGATACTTACCTCTCCCTGCTCCACCGTTGTGGTGTCTTCCTGCTCTCTGCACTCTGACGTTGAGGTCAGAGGGCGCAATGACGTCTCGTCTGTACATCCTCTGCCTGAGCTGTCACAGTACATAGAGCCGGAAGACGCCGACGCCGAGCAGTCTGGGGCAGAGTAATAGCCAGCGGGGAGAGGTGAGTATTTAATTTTTATTTTTTTATGTTTGGAGCAATATATGGTGACCATCATTATACTGGAATATCATATATGGGGCCCATTATACACTGGAGCATCATATATGGGGCCCATTATATAAGGAACATTATATAGGGCCTATTATATATGGGGCATATTCTGTATCGAGCATTATATGGCACCCATTCTGTATGGAGCAATATATGGGGCCCATTATATACTGTATGGAGCATTATATGGGACTCATTATACTGTATGGCGCAATATATGAGGCTCATTATACTGTATGGAGCATTATATGGGGACCATTATATGTAGAGCAATATATAAGGCCCACCATATACTCCAGTATATACTTCTGTATGGAGCATTATATGGGGCTCATCACATACTGTATGGAAAATTATTTGGGACCCAATATGTATGGAGCAATATATGGGGCTCATTACACTGTTTGGAGCAATATATAGGGCCTATCATATACCGTATGGAACATTATATGGGACCCATTATGTATGGAGCAATATAAGGGTCTCATTATACCATATGGAGCATTATATGGGGCTTATTATACTGTATGGAGCAATATATTGAGCTCATTATTCTTTTTTGGAGCATTATATGGGGCACATTATACAGTATGGAGCAATATATGGGGCTCATTATACTGTATGAAGCAATATATGGCGCCTATTATATACTGTAAGGAGCAATATATGGGGCTCATTATTCTGTATAGAGCAATATATGTGGTTCATTATACTGTATGGATGAATATATAGGGCTCATTATTCTGTATGGAGCACTATGTGGTGCCCCTAACACTGTATGGAGCAATATATGATGCTCAATATTCTTCATGAAGCCCATAATACTGTATGAAGAACTATACTGTCCGGTTTCGGAGCTATTGTAGAAATTACAATAGATATCACTCATGTATAATTCACCCCTATGGGGGTGAATTATACTATATTGAGGACTATATTAATCATACTGTGTATAGGGGAGCTGTACTGGGGGAGACTCAGGACATTATTAAATGTTAAGTGGGCACTTATTGCTATACGGGAACACAGGTTATTGTGACTGTCAAAAGAGCACACACGGCATTATTACTTTCTAGGGGGTAAAATGTGGGCACTGTTTTCTAGGGCACTTGCACCCGGCATTACTGTATTCTAGAGGGTTGCTTTAGAATTTAGAGGCCACACAACAGGTGCTGTAATAGGGACACATACGGCAGCAGCGCCTCAGCATTGGGATATCAGCAGGATGAGGAGTTTGTGCAGGTTGGGAATAGTCCCATTGAGGACAGTGCTGAAAATATGAGACATGAAATGTGTCTTTGTTGCATTCTCTGCAGCTGAGACCTGGCTGGAAGAAGTTGTCATGTCGGTCTGGGCCAGCTGGAAAAGACGCGAGAAATGAACGACTCCATCAGAAAAAACATCCTCTGTAAGTCACCATATGTAACTGTGTAGTGATCTCTTATATATTCTGTAGGACTGTTATTTACCACTGACCATATGGCAGTAATATCAATATTGGTCTTTTTATAGAGATTATTTTCAGCAACAGCGGGGTCATCTGCTGAGGTTCCTCTCCACTATTAGGGTGCATCACCCAGTTGTAATCAAGGTTACCTGGTTAGGGGCCCACTCAGAAGTTTCGCCCCCCCCCCCAGACCAAAACTGCCTAGCTACACCTCTGGTCGTTGTGCAAGAGTGGGCCACAACCTTCTTATATGAGCAGTACTTGGCATAATATACTTTGTTACATGAATAAGATGCTGCCCTTGTACATAGCGAATAATCTACCCAGATCATTGTTATATAAATTTGTGATTGAGGATAATGTCACATGTGCATGTAGGGGCCCTGGAGTTGGTTACTAGTGGGCCCTTGGCACCCCAGTCCGACACTGCTTGTGTCTCTTGTATTCTGCAGCTCTGTGTCCCAGTCTTCAGTCTTCTATCGGGTAGTTTATTGTATAGGATATATACTATTTTAGGGCCCTGCCTCCGTAACACTTTTAATGTTACTTGGGACAGGAGATGACATTATGATACCACAATTCTGTAAACGGCGCCCCCCATAATTCCTGGTACAACTTGTACTGAGGGTACTTAGCATTGAGGGTAGTAATGATCACTCCCATCATTGTAACTGTGTAAAAAGAAAGTGAATACACAAAAACTCCCATGACACTTTTTTATTTTTTCTATTTCATTTTTTTTATTGGAATAGCAATAAGCAACACTGTAATAAAAATATTACTGGCCCTTTAAGAAATTAAACCATGATCACAATGACTCGCAGGTCAGGCTCTATACGGACCACAGAACTAGCTGTGGGCATTGAGGACTGGCTGAGAGCCACTGGACCGAAAGATCCAGAGGAAGGCAAAGAAACCCCCCGGAGAGTTCTGCCTCAGGGGGGGAAAAAATTCCTTCCTGACCCCAGTTATGGCGATCGGATATTTCCCTGGATCACATCTGCCTGCTGCATATTGCTGTATATCTGCATGTATTATAAGCTCAGGAGATTTGGAAGGAAAAAGATAAATACGCCTTGCTCCTAGGAGCTTACAATCTAATGTACAATATACACCCTGCTACTAGGAGCTTACAATCTAATGTACAATATACACCCTGCTCCTAGGAGCTTACAATCTAATATACAATATACATCCTGCTCTTCAGAGCTTACAATCTAATATACAATATACACCTTGCTCCTCGGAGCTTACAATCTAATATACAATATACATGCAGTTGAGAACATACAGAATAATCAAAGAGGGGAGTATAGGAGCTCACCAGGTTGACAGCTTGGGATCTTCAGTTTAGGCTAGAGACATGCTGGTGGGTGCCGCACCCGCTGGTCATTACCGCAATACAGAAATGACGAAAGGGCATATGTCGGCACATCCAACCAGGAATTAAAAGTTTAAATATTTAGTCACGTAATATTAAAAGAGCTTACAATCTAATATACCATATACAGGCTGCCCCTGAGAATTTATAGCCTAATCTGCTCCCTGCTCCTAGTTTACAATCTAATATACAATATACATGCTGATGTAAGCATACAGACTAATCTACACCCTGCTCCTAGAAGTTTACAATCTAATTCTATGAATACTTTGCTGATCTATTTAGCAATAGATATTCTGCTGCCAAGGGTGCATTTACACTGCACGATTATTGCAAACAAGGGTTTCTTAGGGACGCTCTTTCACAATAATTGTGGCATCTAAATAGACTGCTGATCATCCCATGAATGAGCAAAACGCTCGTTCGTCAGGTGAAATGATCTTTTGTGCCTCACAAAAAGATCATCGCTGTTGGTGGTACATCATCCTGTGTAAATAGGGCATGTGCTGGAGAGAATATTGCACACTGAATGACTCATTACACATCGTTCATTGAACATCTGAACTTGAGTCTACCAGTGGGAATCAGCTGCACATAGGGAAATTTAATGGACCATAAGGCTTCTAAACGTCTATACAAGGCCGGCTTTAGGGGCGCAAATTTGACACTTGACCATACACAAAGCAACCACCTGCTTCTGCAGGCATACCGTATTTTTCAGATCATAAAACATACTTTTTGTTCCTCCAAATTTTGAAGGAAAATGAGGATTCGTTTTATAATCTGAAGGTAGCTTACCGGAGTGGCAGCTGCGGTGGAACGGGGTCACAGAAGGCAGAGTCGTTGCTTCAGGAGGCTGGCGGAGGCAGCAGGAGTGGGCCGCTGCTGCTGTCCCTGGGCTCTCATAAGATGTTGGTGCTGGTGAGCGGAGACTCCTTTTCCATTGATTTCCCTGCAGTGAGCTTTGGAAAAATGGCTGCAGGAGGTGTTGCATGTGCAGATTGAGATCTCGGGAGACGACATCTTGTCTTCCAAGATCTTGTCTCCCAAGGTTCCAATCTGTGCATGCACCACCTCCTGCAGCAACTTTCCCGAAGGCTACCACAAGGAAATCAATAGGAAAGGGGACTCCACTCACCGTCGCAAACAATATGAGAGACCATCGCCCTACTCTTAAATCTGCCAGCGTCCTGAAGCATTGACCCTGCCTCCTGTGACACCGCCCCCCGGCAAGCTACCATTAAACCATAACCCATGTTATTTAAAAATGTTTTTCTTCCTTTTTTCCATCCCAAAAATTGAGGTGCATCTTATGGTCAGGTGCGTCTTATAGTCCTCAAAATACACATAATAGAGTTGCAGACTCTGATCAGGCTTTGATCAGAGTGTCATCAGAGTGGCATCAGTTTTCTCGGAGGTGGAGAGGGGGACAAAAAAGTTTCTCCATTCCAAGCTCTGAAAATTGGAGAGCATATATATAAATATATATGTATAAACATATTTATATATATATTTAATTTATGTATGCACATACTATGTATACAAAGCGTTGTGGAATTAATGGCGCTATTTAAGTGAGTAAAATAAATATATATGTGTGTTTGTGTGTATTTGTATAATTCTATAAGCCTGTGCACCGAGTAGAATACAGGTGAATAGACTTTCTATCAAGCCTGTACATAGATATGAGCCCGCTCAGGCAGAGCTTTGTGCTTCTCTGTGTTGATCAGCATGCCATAGAGCAGCTGTTTGGAGCGATCAGTGGGTTTCTTGGGATCCAGACGTTCACTGATCAACTCCACATAAGGCCTCATGCACATGACCAATTTTATCATCTGAATGCTATCCCTGGTGCTGATGGATAGCACTCGTACCTATGATATTCTATGGGGCTGTGCAAATGTCAGATTTTTTCCTCAGACCCAGTGGTCCACAGAAAAAAATCAAAGACAAGTCTGATTTTGATCCCCGTGTCAGATCAAAATCAGCAATGCAAGTCTATGGGTCTGTGAAAAAATTGGGCCCCACTTGGATGACATCTGAGTGTGATCCGATTTTCACAGACTGACAGAATTGTAGAAACTTTTTTTTTCCCCACCCCATGTTCGAGAAAAACTAAGGGCACTCTGATCTGAGTTTGATCAGAGTCTGTAACTCTATTACGCCAGTTGCCGTTTTATCAATTTTGCTCATAATATCCTGTAGTTCCAGTTCTCGTCCTCCTGCCATCAATCTACTACGTTCTCCATTGCTTCTACTCAGCCTTCCTGCTGTGCGACCGTCATCTGTCCGTGCTTCGTTACAGCTGCTCATCTGAACTAGATGAGACATAACACCTATCATTACAAAAAAGAGCATTAAATGGCAGGTCCTGTTTAAGGAATCATTCTGATACACAAGAGAGAACACGTCACTCAGAGATGTTTGCTGAGATGTTTTAGGGGTAAATGGAGCAGATATAAACTTCACCACAAACACCTCACAACTACACAATGTGTGAATGGGGCCTTAGTGTTAAGTGAGCAGCTACCTACCAGGACTTGTCTTCTTCAAGCTGCTACCTCTGGGGACACAAGGTGGTTCAGGATAGTAACTGTATACATTCTGTACCAATTGTGATGTCATGTGATAGATATGATGTCATGTCCCCTGTGATGTGATGTCCCCTGTGATGTCATGTGCCCCATGATGTCATGTGCCCCATGATGTCATGTCCCCCATGATGTCATGTACCCTGTGATGTCATGTCCCCTGTGATGTCATGTCCCCTGTGATGTCATGTGCCCCATGATGTCATGTCCCCTGTGATTTGATGTCCCCTGTGATGTCATGTGCCCCGTGATGTCATGTGCCCTGTGATGTCATGTGTTCCGTGATGTCACATGCCCTGTGATGTCATTTGCCCTGTGATGTCATAATAACTGTCACTGGTGGGTTATGTATCAAGTTTCCAATATCAAGAGTAGAATTAATAAAAGAAAATCAAAGGCCGCAAATAACCACCAGCCTCATTTTTAATTGAGTCATGATAAACGTTAATACCTAAATATTTCCACCCTTTTATTCTAATCCGTGTCACCTACTGTTTTATGAACTAAAGGAAAACACAGGACGCCATACTGCCATTCCTGATCACGATAAACTGTCAGTTCCCGGTCACCCATCATACAACAGGACCTAGGGAGCCGATAATGGAGAACTGGAGCAGTCTGCAATTACATTTATGTTATGATAACGTTTTCACAATATTAATAGCAAAGCTACCCAAAAATGGAACCAAGTGGACTTGTCTCCCCTGGCCCACCCTCTCTATATGCTTTTATTAGAGCACATGGATGTCACAGAGAGAAAACCAGCCGATTGGTGAGGGTCTTCAATACCACCTGATCAGTAGATCGCCAGCAAGTCCTCATTTAGGGAAGGGGCTGTCCAGATTGGTAACCCCTGTTAGGCCGGGCTCACACTAGCTTACTGCTGAACCAAAATGTTCATATTTTACTTAGAATCTGGTGAATAAAATGTTTTTAAAACCTTAGAATCATCATAACAATCACAGGACACATGATACAGCATTTTTTGCTAAGATTTTCAGGTGAATGATGCTATACTGAATCCCACTACTAACCCCCATCGATACAATTTGTGAGTGAGGTCGTAAGTGAAGAGTCCCCTACCTGGACTGGTTTCCTTCAGGCTGTCAGGCTCTAATGAAACAAGATGGCTCAGGGGTTGCACTTTGCACATTCCATGCCAATTGTGATGTCATCTGATGTCTGTGATGTCTATGTGCTTTGTGATCTCATCCAAACTAACTGTTTAACCCCTTCCCACACAATGACATACTTTGATTTGGGTGAACAGGTTGTTGGGAAGCAACGGCACAAACAATGAAGGGACAATGGCAATCATCCAAAACTACAGTAGTTATCCTTCTACCACAGAAAGGAAATCTAACTACAGGAGCACACACACACACACACACACATATGTGTGTGTATATATATATATATATATATATATATATATATATATAATATATATATATATATATATATATATATATATATATATATATATATATATATATACAGCTATGGCAAAAATTGAGAGACCACTGCAAAATGTTCAGTTTGTCTGATTTTCTCTTTATAGGTATATTGTTGAGTAAAATGTAAATTGTTCCGTATATTTTAAATGTCCTCACTGTTTGGATTCGATACTGTGGTCCTACTGTGTTTCCTCCATTTTGTATCCCCTTTTTTCATGTATTTTAGATTTTAATGAAAGTGTATTTTTTTCTGTTTAAGATATTTTTATACATGGGTGGATTATTTTTCACTCAATAATATGATCACTTTTTGATATTATGTATTAATTTGTAATCTTTTTATCATTAGCACTATGCACTTTATTTACAAATTGTTCACTAAGCAAAGTTTTTTCCAATCTTTGTGCACATATGTTGTCATTTTCAGCCTTTGCTGACACACTGTACCGAATACTACCTTCTAGCATGCACCGTGTCCCGTACTCTCTTCCTTCCCACCTCCGGACTGCTGTCCTGCTTCTTGTGTCAGTGTGATGTGTGGCTAGGCGCCGGCCCACTCACGTGATCAAGAAGGGGACATCCACTCCGCAGTGTGGGTTGGCATGACTACGGGACACACTGCGCTCGCATGCGCACTTTAGCATAGCACTGATAGGTTGCCGAGCGGTCATGTGACCAGAACGGTTCACTATAAGTACTGGACTGAGATCTAGGATAAGCCACGCCACATGAGGAAGCAAGACTACTTGTATGCGAAACGCGTGTCGGGGTTTATGGCCGAGGTCCAGACAGGATTTAACTACGTAAATGGGTAATTACTCCCCTTGTTTACATATACTAATATCCGAATATCAGACACACTAAGCAAATTAGCTATGGATGAGGTGACGGTGCTGTAACCTAAATAGAACTTCCATTTCCCTGGTCTCTTTTCGGTCATTTATCACACTTATGGATTTTTTACTTATTTGCAATATGAAATCCATGTCATTATTATTTTTCACATATGTTATTTATTTCTAATAAAACTTTATTCTTTGGTATTTTGTAAACTTTAAAGTGGGATGAAATGATGAAAAATAAGCAATTCCAACTTTTTTTATGGTGTAGATTGTATGGTACAAATGGCCTGGAATACCAATTTTACATTTTTTTTGTTATTTTCTAAAACCTGTAACATTTTTACTTTTCCATGAGTTAAGCTGTGTGACGACTTGTTTTTGTTTTTTCTTTTTTACCTTGTGAGCTGATGTTTCCAGAGCCAGTGTCAGCACATGGCACACTTGGGCAAGTGCGGGGCCCTGAGCAGGCAGGGGCCCTCTCGCTCTTGGGAAAACCAGTGCGCTATGGAAGCCTGGTGCCTGTACCAGTGTTGGCGCCCGTGAGTGGGCACTCCCTGCTCAGGGCCCCGCCACTTGCGATACTTACCTCTCCCTGCTCCACCGTTGCGGTGTCTTCCTGCTCTCTGCACTCTGACGTTGAGGTCAGAGGGCGCAATGACGTCTCGTCTGTACATCCTCTGCCTGAGCTGTCACAGTACATAGAGCCGGAAGACGCCGACGCCGAGCAGTCCGGGGCAGAGTAATAGCCAGCAAGGAGAGGTGAGTATTTAATTTTTATTTTTTTATGTTTGGAGCAATATATGGTGACCATCATTATACTGGAACATCATATATGGGGCCCATTATACACTGGAGCATCATATATTGGGCCCATTATATAGGGAACATTATATAGGGCCTATTATATATGGGGCATATTCTGTATCGAGCATTATATGGCACCCATTCTGTATGGAGCAATATATGGGGCCCATTATATACTGTATGGAGCATTATATGGGACTCATTATACTGTATGGCGCAATATATGAGGCTCATTATACTGTATGGAGCCCATCCTATACTGTACGGAGCATTATATGGGGACCATTATATGTAGAGCAATATATGGGGCCCACCATATACTCCAGTATATACTTCTGTATGAAGCATTATATGGGGTTCATCACATACTGTATGGAAAATTATTTGGGACCCAATATGTATGGAGCAATATATGGGGCTCATTACACTGTTTGGAGCAATATATAGGGCCTATCATATACCGTATGGAACATTATATGGGACCCATTATGTATGGAGCAATATAAGGGTCTCATTATACCATATGGAGCATTGTATGGGGCTTATACTGTATAGAGCAATATATTGAGCTCATTATTCTTTTTTGGAGCATTATATGGGGCCCATTATACAGTATGGAGCAACATATGGGGCTCATTATACTGTATGAAGCAATATATGGCGCCTATTATATACTGTAAGGAGCAATATATGGGGCTCATTATTCTGTATAGAGCAATATATGTGGTTCATTATACTGTATGGATGAATATATAGGGCTCATTATTCTGTATGGAGCACTATGTGGCGCCCCTAACACTGTATGGAGCAATATATGATGCTCAATATTCTTCATGAAGCCCATAATACTGTATGAAGAACTATACTGCTACCAAAAAATGAGTAACTAGTACTCACAGACCACTATAACACAACCAATATAAAATCAATACAAGTTTATTGAAAATTATTTTAAAAAGTACATATCATACCATATGAGGATCTCAAAAGGAATCAGTCAAAGTTCCATATAGACACAGTGGTAACATCTCATTAAATATAACTCAGCATTTGAAGTTTATGTACATCTGTATTTGTCCCATATGAAGCTTCTCAGAGACACCCTTTAAGGTTAACTTCAATATATTTCTACCCGGATGGTGAGAATTCATCATTTGAGAACATCTGAAGGTATATTAAAGTAAATCAATGCTTACCCATTCTATGTACCAATGGCAGGAACACCCCGACGCGCGTTTTGCCTACGTGCTTTCTCAAGGGAGTGTATTCTTTGCCCCACCTTACCTCATTAAATACCCCTTCCAATTTCAAGTCAGCCAGTCAGATAGTTCGCATGCGGAGACGCTTTACCATTCTCACATGTGCAACGTATCCGGCACTCATTTCCGGCTAGCGCTAGAGGAAATCCCTCTCTGACGTCATTAGGCGCCCACCGGAAACTCAGAGGCCTTCGCCGATGCAAGAGAAAAAAGGTAAGCAAGTGCGCATGCGCAGACCAGCGCCATCTTTAAGAAGTCCAGTAGAAAATACTATACCACTGAATGCTCAGGGGAATGAAGTGCGCTTGTGCATCAAAGCGCCATCACTAAGGAGCTAGCTGTTAAACACCCGTGCCATTTTTTAGGAGACCCACGGAAAATATCGTATATACCTAACCGCTAATAAAAGCACTACACTGCGCCTGCGCACCTAAACGCCATCTCAATGAAGCCATATGAAAGTATATAATAAAAACATTCTCACCATCCGTGCAGCATATTGCCAAAGGTGAAAATGACACATATCAAAAAGGTAAGTATTTACCAAAAACATATACAAGATATTATAAAACATATAATTGTGAACTATGATACAAACATCAGAACAAATGCTACCCACAATGTGCAAATGTGTACCAATGCTATCCCTAAGGGATCACGAGACAGGACATCACATGTATAAACATGGACACCTCCCCTCAAGGTCCCGAAAGAATACAAACATGGTTTGTGATAATGTGGGTACCATAAACTATTAAATATTATATAAATAAATATAAATAATTGTGCAACAAACATGTGTTCATAGTCTTGATAAGACTTGATCAATCTTCATTCCTCCTCATTTTTGCCTTATTCATCTCTTATGTGCTTTATTTTCCTTTCTTTTTCTTTGTTCTTTTCTTATTTAAATTTTCTCCATTCTTTAGTGTAACCTATTTGTGCAATTAGTGCCGAATAGTCCATATAACTTCACGTAAACGACGACTGTTCATACGTCCAGTAGATTCTCCGAATATACAAAAAAAGGGGGGGGGGAGAAAACGGGGAAGGATTGGGGATAATTCTTCTTTGGATAAGGACGAATCACCAAAAGTCTCACGTATAGAGTAAGAAATAATCTTACTACTGGTATGAAATATAAACAAACAAAGAAGAAAGTTAAAAACACACACAAAAAACATAATACTAAAAAACAGGGATTACAGAAATGGTACAAAACTAATTTTCTCGTTTAGTCCATCAGGGGACATGGTCCCTAGCTCAATAATCCATTTGGATTCCATTTGAGCCAGAGTCTGTTTAACATTTCCTCCCCTGATGCCACAATGGATCCTGTCAATTCCTCTAACCTTAAAACCCCGTGGATCAGACTTGTGATATACCTTGAAATGTTTTGGTATCGTTTTCAGCAGTGATAGGTCATCCACCTCTCCTGCCGCAACAATATCACGTACATGTTCTCTGGTCCTGATACGTAATTCTCTTGATGTCAATCCAACGTATATCTTGTTACAGGGACAAACTGCGTAATATATAACGTATGATGTGCTACAAGATATATAGCTGGTGACCGCAAAGGACCGAGTCCCATCAACCGATGAAAAACAATTGCCTCTCACTATATTACCCTTGTTGCACGCAAGACAATCTCCGCACGGAAAGCACCCCCACCTTTGTTTGCTGGTACCAAAAGGATTTTTAGTTTTTGCTACGTAATGACTCCTAACTAAATGATCTTTTAGATTTCTACTGCGTCTAGCCGTCATCAATGGTGCAGAAGAAATCTCCTTTTGCAAGACAGGGTCAGTCATCAGTACAGGCCAATGTTTGGTGAGAATCTGTCGAACTGATTCTAATAATTCCAAGATCAACTCAATCAAAAAATGGTCCAAATTACTCATTTCAAGGAAAAACTGCCCTTATTCCGTCATCATGACCAATAGAGGTATATAGGGACTCAACGTCTGCGGTCACCACCCATACATCAGGTTCCAGAGCAATACCGTCCACCCTCACCAAGACGTCCAAAGAGTCCCTGACATAGGAGGGCAAGGTTTCTACAAGAGGTTTTAAATAAAAATCAAACTTGCAAACCGGATCACATAGCCCCCCTATGCCAGAGACTATAGGACGCCCCGGTGGATCCACCGGATCTTTGTGGATTTTTGGAAGCAAGTATAATGTTGGAATTTTAGGGAACTTAACTATTAATCCATCCAAGACTTTTTTGGGGATTATTCCCATTTCAAAAGCCTGCTGTAAAATTCCATATAACTCATCCATAAATTCTTGTAGTGGACTATTAGGAAGCATTGAATAACTATTTTTATTTCTCAACTGTCTATATGCTTCCCGTTCATATTGGTCAACTGGCCAGATCACGACATTCCCTCCTTTGTCAGCTGCCTTGATTACCACATCATCAAAAGCCTTAAGCTCTTTAAGAGCCCGCCTTTGTACAGAATTCAAATTGTCATGTTTAATATGTCGCGGTATCTTTTTGAAATCTTTCATAACCAATTTAGAGAAAATCTCAACCTGTGGACATACCGACAAAGGAGGGAAAGTCAGTGATCTTGGCAGGATAGAGGTAGGAAATTTACCCACCATGTTTGATCCCTGTTCTTCCAAAAGCTCCTCCAGAATGGTGAGAGTCTCTTGCTCTGAAACCATAGCAACATCATCAGCTCGTTCCTGTCGGTAATGTAATTTTTTCAAGACCAATTTGCGGCAGAAGAGGTGAAGGTCCTTCACTGCTGAAAAATAATTAAACCCATTAGTTGGAGAAAAGGTGAGACCAAATTTTAAAACCTCCACTTGTGCACTTGTTAATTTATGAGAAGATAAATTAATTACCTCCAAATTTCCATTTCTGGTTTTCCTAGCAGACTGTCGTAATGGAGAGTTGTTCCTCTTTTTATTATAAGGTCTAGTCTTGTTTCTTTTAACATCTTTGGGGAATTCTGGATTACCAATATCTTCTATCCTTGAATCAGAGACACTAGGTCTCGGTTCATCCACTGATGTGTAGGAAGATATTGATGTAGATCGTGACCTATTTAGTTGTCTTTTCCTACCAGCTTTATTTCTCCATCTATACATAGTATGATTTTGTGAGTCCAAAGAGTCTCTCTGAAACTTTTTGGACGTCATATTACAAATTTCTGTTTCCCACTTCTGGAAACTCTATTCTAAATCCTTATTTATGTCCTCCAAATTTTTCTCCGAGAGTTCTTTTTTAAGGTCTCCTTGTATTCCCTCAATGTCCTTTTCAATCTCTTTTAATTTTTTGTCATCAAGTTGAATTAGAAGTTCCATAAAACCTTTTGAACATTCCCCAGCAATTTTTCCCCATTTTACTTTTACAGTCTCATCTTCCACTAGAAAGGAGGGGAAAATCTGGACACGAAGTCCACGTGGAATTAAACCCTTAATTAGATATCTCTGTAAAAAGGCCTTATTCCACCAGACTCTCGTATGTCTGTGGAGAAGGTCCTTTAATTTACCAATTTGTTCTTTAGTATCCCTTACTTAGGATCTGGTTTGCAAGTTTATTGATTTTCATTTAAAACCTCTTGCAGAAACCTTGCCCTCCTATGTCAGGGACTCTTCGGACGTCTTGGTGAGGGTGGACGGTATTGCTCTGGAACCTGATGTATGGCTGGTGGCCGCAGACGTCGAGTCCCTATATACCTCTATTAGTCATGATGACGGAATAAGGGCAGTTCGTTTTTTCCTTGAAATGAGTAATTTGAACCATTTTTTTATTGAGTTGATCTTGGAATTATTAGAGTTTGTCCTGAGACATAATTTTTTTACTTTTAAAGATCGCTTCTATTTGCAGGAGCGCGGCACTGCCATGGGTGCGGCATGCGCGCCGTCGTATGTCAACCTCTTTCTTGGATATTGGGAGAGGGAGGTTGTGCTTGGTGACGGCGCGTGTGCCACCAACCATGTGCAGTGCTGGCTCCGTTATATTGATGACCTTTTGATTTTTTGGAATGGGTCCAAGGTTGATCTGGAAAAATTTATTTTGGGATTAAATCAAATTCCATATAATATCAAACTAACTTATAGAATTGAAAAAAGTATGATTGATTTCTTGGACATATTAATATCAGTAGACCAAGATGGAACCATCCAAACGGATATTTTCCATAAAGAGACGTCGGTAAATTCTGTGCTGCATGCGTCATCGTCACACACACATGCAACAAAGAGAGCTATCCCAATCGGCCAGTACCTAAAGGCTAAACGTACTTGCTCCACTGAAAGTAAGTTTGAAGTACAGGCCTTAGATTTAAAGGAAAGATTCCTTGATAGGGGTTATAGCCAGAGAATGATTAAACATGGCTATTGTAGAGCGAAAAGTATCCCTAGAGAGAAACTTTTAGTGACAACACGAAAAGCAAAGAATGATTTTAAGACCAGATTTATCTCAACCTTTAATTGTCGTTGGCATTCAGTTCGACAGATTCTCACCAAACATTGGCCTGTACTGATGACTGACCCTGTCTTGCAAAAGGAGATTTCTTCTGCACCATTGATGACGGCTAGACGCAGTAGAAATCTAAAAGATCATTTAGTTAGGAGTCATTACGTAGCAAAAACTAAAAATCCTTTTGGTACCAGTAAAAAAGGTGGGGGTGCTTTCCGTGCGGAGATTGTCTTGCATGCAACAAGGGTAATATAGTGAGAGGCAATTGTTTTTCATCGGTTGATGGGACTCGGTCCTTTGCGGTCACCAGCTATATATCTTGTAGCACATCATACGTTATATATTACGCAGTTTGTCCCTGTAACAAGATATACGTTGGATTGACATCAAGAGAATTACGTATCAGGACCAGAGAACATGTACATGATATTGTTGCGGCAGGAGAGGTGGATGACCTATCACTGCTGAAAATGATACCAAAACATTTCAAGGTATATCACAAGTCTGATCCACGGGGTTTTAAGGTTAGACGAATTGACAGGATCCATTGTGGCATCAGGGGAGGAAATGTTAAACAGACTCTGGCTCAAATGGAATCCAAATGGATTATTGAGCTAGGGACCATGTCCCCTGATGGACTAAACGAGAAAATTAGTTTTGTACCATTTCTGTAATCCCTGTTTTTTAGTATTATGTTTTTTGTGTGTGTTTTTAACTTTCTTCTTTGTTTGTTTATATTTCATACCAGTAGTAAGATTATTTCTTACTCTATACGTGAGACTTTTGGTGATTCGTCCTTATCCAAAGAAGAATTATCCCCAATCCTTCCCCGTTTTCTCCCCCCCCCCCTTTTTTTGTATATTCGGAGAATCTACTGGACGTATGAACAGTCGTCGTTTACGTGAAGTTATATGGACTATTCGGCACTAATTGCACAAATAGGTTACACTAAAGAATGGAGAAAATTTAAATAAGAAAAGAACAAAGAAAAAGAAAGGAAAATAAAGCACATAAGAGATGAATAAGGCAAAAATGAGGAGGAATGAAGATTGATCAAGTCTTATCAAGACTATGAACACATGTTTGTTGCACAATTATTTATATTTATTTATATAATATTTAATAGTTTATGGTACCCACATTATCACAAACCATGTTTGTATTCTTTCGGGACCTTGAGGGGAGGTGTCCATGTTTATACATGTGATGTCCTGTCTCGTGATCCCTTAGGGATAGCATTGGTACACATTTGCACATTGTGGGTAGCATTTGTTCTGATGTTTGTATCATAGTTCACAATTATATGTTTTATAATATCTTGTATATGTTTTTGGTAAATACTTACCTTTTTGATATGTGTCATTTTCACCTTTGGCAATATGCTGCACGGATGGTGAGAATGTTTTTATTATATACTTTCATATGGCTTCATTGAGATGGCGTTTAGGTGCGCAGGCGCAGTGTAGTGCTTTTATTAGCGGTTAGGTATATACGATATTTTCCGTGGGTCTCCTAAAAAATGGCACGGGTGTTTAACAGCTAGCTCCTTAGTGATGGCGCTTTGATGCGCAAGCGCACTTCATTTCCCCTGAGCATTCAGTGGTATAGTATTTTCTTTCGGACTTCTTAAAGATGGCGCTGGTCTGCGCATGCGCACTTGCTTACCTTTTTTCTCTTGCATCGGCGAAGGCCTCTGAGTTTCCGGTGGGTGCCTAATGACGTCAGAGAGGGATTTCCTCTAGCGCTAGCCGGAAATGAGTGCCGGATACGTTGCACATGTGAGAATGGTAAAGCGTCTCCGCATGCGAACTATCTGACTGGCTGACTTGAAATTGGAAGGGGTATTTAATGAGGTAAGGTGGGGCAAAGAATACACTCCCCTTGAGAAAGCACGTAGGCGAAACGCGCGTCGGGGTGTTCCTGCCATTGGTACATAGAATGGGTAAGCATTGATTTACTTTAATATACCTTCAGATGTTCTCAAATGATGAATTCTCACCATCTGGGTAGAAATAAATTGAAGTTAACCTTAAAGGGTGTCTCTGAGAAGCTTCATATGGGACAAATACAGATGTACATAAACTTCAAATGCTGAGTTATATTTAATGAGATGTTACCACTGTGTCTATATGGAACTTTGACTGATTCCTTTTGAGATCCTCATATGGTATGATATGTACCTTTTAAAATAATTTTCAATAAACTTGTATTGATTTTATATTGGTTGTGTTATAGTGGTCTGTGAGTACTAGTTACTCATTTTTTGGTAGCAATATTTAATTGTCCACTATCTGTGATTTTGTGGGATACTATTAATGGAGAAGTAATTACAACAATGCTTCTGGCTGAGATTAGCTTTTTTTGCTTTTTGAATCTTTATCTTGATGCAGAGCTATACTGTCCGGTTTCTGAGCTATTGTAGAATTTACAATAGATATCACTCATGTAATGTGAGAAGTAAGTGAAATCTGTGGCATTGTACTATCTATATTTCTCTGCCATATGTGTACGTCATGAATTGTGGTATGTGTTAAAGGGGCCCCATAAATTGTTAAAAGGGCCCCAAAGTTTTCACCAAGCTGTTTAAACCGAAGCCTCAGTCCCTGCTGCCACTAATACTGCAGTTCTATTGTGGTCGCTGGAGTTTTTTCTCTATGTGCCTCCGCCGGCAGCTGGTGTCAATGTAGGAGTTGTGGAGCTGATGTTCTTCTCCTTGACACTCAAAAGGGTTAAATATACTTTAAATATATGCATGCTATAGAAGGGTAACATTCACTGGGGCTGCAGTCTAGTTTAGGCAGGGTTAACTGTAATGGCAGGCCCAGTTTGGTAGGGAGAACTGAGTGTTAGTGTCAGGTTCAGGAAGTGTCAGACAGTTGAGGGATAGTATTGTAAGGTGGCAGCAGCAATATCACACATTGGGCTGCTGGGGACAACGTGGGCCGTTGAGAAAGGCTATACTGCCAAAACGAGCGTCGGGGAGGACACATTCCTGGCCGATTACTGGTAATGACATCAGCTGATGTGGTTGTTTTATTGCTATATATTACAGGAGCTAGGATATTAATTGACTAGGCTATATGGGAAATGTGCAATATTTGTGATCACACTTAATAAGACTCTATATGACCCTTCAGCCTGTGCTGTCAATACAGAAAATGTCCCCTGAGTATCCTATTCTCTGCATGTGTTAGTGGGTTTAACCCCTCTCTTTCCTTTTTTCCATCTGTACCTGGCTATTTAATAAACTTAATTTTGATTATCTTTGGAATTTGTTGTCGTTTTTCTTTGTTGTTCATGAGTATTGCGACTGTTCCCTCTAATGTCCATAAATGGATGACCACAGTATATTAATATAAGATATAATGATATAATTACTGTGATGTTTGTTAGTCTCATGAGGTGGTTTGGTGAGCCTAATACTTGTGGCGGCGGGTTACCAAGAATACCCGTCTGTGTGATTCCGTCTACCAGCCTGGGGAACCTCAAGAAAGATGGACACAAACTACATGGGGCAAAAGGTATGGTAATCCGGGTGCACTGCTAGTGGTGGAGAAGAATTCCTAGTGCTAGAGAAAATAGCAAGAGGAACACAACACCCATCCTGAGAATCAAGGAGAAACTTGGGTCCGGTACGTGTGGGAAAGACTACAACCAGTTGATCTTTATCCTGTATGCCTGCTTGTACAGTCTGCCATTCAATAAGAAAAAGTGGTCAAGAAGAGGAGGAGAAGAACCGCTTATCGTGGGCGTGGACAGTGCCTGAAAGTGCAAAAATGTGTCCAGCCCCCACGAATATCAGCTCCAAGAAAGATGGGCACAGCAGCCAACTGACCAGCAAATCCCAACTAGTGTGAATAGGTGCCAGCTAGCATAACAGTTGTATGAAAATAAAAAGCTGCACTCTGGATTGTTTAGAATGGTACATATCAGCCCCAAGAAAGATGGGCACAGCAGCCAGAGTTCAGCCCTGAATGGGAGGTAGTTCCGGAAGAGTTACAATTAGTGTTGGTATATTTATTTTTTGTGAATTGGTTTCATTGTGTGTGTTATTTTTGTATGTATTTTCTTGGTGCCATACATTTTATACAAGTTAAGAAAACTTTTTTCTGTGGAGGAAGGAGTCTGGATCCAGAACATCAGCTGTGCCTCTAGAGGTGAGATTAATGACCATCCAAATGGCCATCAGTTGACCCAGTAATGGGCGATGTGTAATAACACTATCCAATAGAAATTGTATTATGAGGGATGCTGTAATTGGAAGAGAGATAAAATAATGGTTTCCCAATATTAGGTAGCAACAAAGCAGGAATACATTTGTGGGGCTACATATATCTTGTTTTTGTTTGACCTATGGATGTGACTATGGATGTTTGACTCCTATATCTTTCCTCTATATAGAACTAACCTGAATAGCCACACTATCAGTGTGTGGTTATATGATTGACTGTGACAGCAGGATATACATTTATGAATCTTAATCAATCATTCCTAACAGTATGATATACATTTAGAAAATTAATATTGGATGCTGAGTGCTCAATATCTTCAATAAGAAT
Source organism: Ranitomeya variabilis (assembly GCF_051348905.1). Lineage (NCBI taxonomy): Eukaryota > Metazoa > Chordata > Amphibia > Anura > Dendrobatidae > Ranitomeya > Ranitomeya variabilis. The sequence continues at coordinate 478,046,032 of NC_135234.1, read as the reverse complement.
AGACACTAACCACAAATATCTACTAAACATGCTAGATAGATCAGCTAACAGCCTTTAGCTAAAAAGCTAAGATCATACAGATCCGCTCTACTAATTTTGTCTAGATGATCCAATATACCTACATATAGTCTTTCTGTCACACCTTTTTTCATTTTTCCTCACTCCCCTGCCAATAGACAGCCTATTAGGGATAGCAGGGTGAGCCATCGAGGAGTGGGGGCACCATTGCACAGGATCTAGGGTGCCAACCTCCGCAGTCAGGTAGGGATAGTCAGGTCGACACAGGGGCAGGCACTCCCCTGTGGTACGTTTTTGCTTGGTTTGGTGATGGTGGTGTATTTAACACTTTTAAATAATTCTTTAATAAAATATAATTTTAAGTAAGTGTTTACGGTGGGCCTCTTGTGAGACTACAAACAGAAAAAAACTGACCAGCAAATCCAACTAGTGTGACTAGGTGCCAGCTAACATAACAGTTGTAAGAAAATATAAAGCTGCACTCTGGATTGTTTAGAATGGTACATCTAGAAAATTGAAACTGCATTACTGCCATAGAACAATTGGTTAAGTGCTATATTATGTACATGTGAAATTTTTAAAAATTGGAAATGCAATATTACTATAGGAAAATTTACAATAAAAAGAAGGTACTTAGTACACAAATTGGCCAATGTATATGAGCCCAACTACAACGTCAATGGGTGCCTTATAGTTGGGTTGCTGTCCTGATAAGATACCTCTCTTGGACTAAAAAGCCTACAATGTATGGGGCAGGAAGGAACCAGCTATTTAAAACCACTTGAACCTGATGGAATTGGGCATTGGAGTGCACGTCATATGTGTGTGTGGGGCTGCATTACACTGTGTGTGGGGGGCGGCATTATGCTCTGAGAGGGCTGCATTATACTATATGAGGGGACTACATTATACTCCGGACTACATTATACTCTAAGAGGGGGCAGCATTATACTCTATGAGGGGGCTACATAATACTCCATGAGCGGGTTACATTATACTGTGTGTGGGGCTGCATTATACTCTGAGGGGGCTGCTCTATACTATAACATGGAACTACATTATATTATATAAGGGACTGCATTATACTCTGAGGGGGATGCATTATACTCTGAGGGGGCTGCATTATACCCTATGAGGGGTCTACATTATACTCTGAGGGGGCTACATTTCACACTATGAGGGTTCTGCATTATACTCTCTGAGGGGGTTACATTATACTGTGTGGGGGGCTGCATTATACTCTAAGGCAGCTGCATTATACTTTATGAGGGGGCTGCATTGATACTCTATGAGGAGACTGCATTATACTCTATGAGGGGACTACATATTATATTCTATGAGGAGGCTGCTGTTGTGAATTCCGTTCTCGGGCTCCCTCCTGTGGTCATGAGTGGTACTGTGTGAGTTTGTTCTTGGGCTCCCTCTGGTGGCCTTTAGCGATATGGCTGGGCTCAGCTGCTTCATTTCCTTCTATGCTGGGCCTATTTAACTCACCTGGACCTTCATTTGTTGCCTGCTGTCGGTGTATTCAGTCCTGATTCTCAGCTCTCCTGAATATTCCTTGTGACCAGTCTCCTGCTGGAGAAGCTAAGTTTGCTTGTTCATTTTGCTCATTATTTCCTTGAAAACGTTTCTCAGTATATGATGAGTTCAGTCCAGCTTGCTTTTTATGTGATTTTTTGCTTGCTGGTTAGTTCTGGGGTGCAGAGTGCGCCCCTCACATCGTGAGTCGGTGTGGGGGTTCTTGTATTCTCTGCATGGTTTATTTTTGATAGTTTTTGTACTGACTGCACAGATTCCTATCTATTTTCTGTCTATCTAGTGTTAGCGGGCCTCATTTGCTAAACCTGTTTCATTTCTACGTTTGTATTTTCCCCTTGACTCACCGTTATTATTTGTGGGGGGCTGTCTATAACTTTGGGGTTATTTCTCTGAGGCAAGTGAGGTCTTTGCTTTCTCTCTAGGGGCAGTCAGTTTCTCAGGCTGTGAAGAGGTGTCTAGGTTTTTAGGTAACGCTCCACGGCTGCCTTTAGTGTGTTGGATAGGATCAGGATTGCGGTCAGTATAGCTTCCACATCCCCAGAACTTGTCCTAACATTCTGGTTATATGTATCAGGTCAGTTTTAAGATCCTACCACTGGATCATAACAGGCTGCATTATACTCTGAGGGGGCAACATTATACTCTGGGGGTGCTACATTATACTCAATGAGGGAGGCTGCATTATATTAAGAGGGGACTGGAAGACAAAAGGAATCCAGCTCCGGAAGTAAATTAAAAAAGTCTTTATTTCAACAATTTTAAAATTGTGAAGCTGCTTAACATTAACCGGTGTTTACCGAAGGAAGAATGCCATGAACCACTGAACGCGTTTCAAACACGTGTAGTGTTCTTAGTCCTCAGTATACAATTTTAAAACTGTTGAAATAAAGACATTTTGATTTTACCTCTGGAGCTAGATTCCTTTTGTCTTCCTGCACAAGCATTCAGCGTCTAGCAGAGACGCCTTTCCGTTCTTGGACCTTTCCTATGGATTACTGGAACACTTCACATGGGTGAGCTGAATTTCAATTTTTCTTTTATATGAGGGGACTACATTATACCTTATGTTTGTGTGGCTGCATTATACTTTGAGGGGGTTGCATTATACTCTATGCGTGGAGTCCATTATACTCTATGAGGGGACTGCATTATACTGTATAAGGGGGCTGCATTATACTCTGAGAGGGCTGCATTATACTCTGAGAGGGCTGCATTATACTCTATGAGGGGACTGCATTATACTCTATAAGGGGACTACATTATACTCTAAGAGGGGGCTGTATTATACTCTGAGGGGGGCTGTATTATACTCTGAGGGGGGCTGTTTTATACTCTGAGGGGGCTACATTATACTCTATGAAGGGGCCTGCATTATACTCTACGAGGGGACTTCATTATATTGTGTGTATGTGTGTGTGAGCTTCACTGCTTAATAATTTAAAATTCTGTGACACACCAATGGTCTCAATATGATCACTCTACCCTTAGATTAATTGAGAGGTAAGCATGTCAAATTCGGTCATTTATGGGGGGTTCTGCTGTGTAACCCTGTGAAACACCTGAAGGGATAATAAACTTCTTGAATGTGGTTTTGAGCTCTTTGTGGGTTGCAGTTTTTAGAATGGTGTTACTTTTGGGTATTTTCTGTCATATAGGCCACACCAAAGGCACTTCAAATGGCATGTGGTTCCTAAAAAAATAGGTTTTGTAAATGTTGAGGGAAAAATTAGAAATTGCTGATTAAACGTCCTAAAAAAACAAATTGTTTTAAAAATTATGCTGATGTAAAGTAGACATGTGGGAAATGTTTTTTTTTTTTATTTTCTGTGATATAACTATCTAGTTTAAGGGCCTAAAAATTAAAAGATTTAAAATTGCAAAATTTTTGCCAAGATTTTAATATTTTCACATAAAAAAACGCAAAAAAAAATCAACATAAATTTACCACTAACAAAGTAAAATGTGTCACGAAAAAAACAATTACTGAGATTTGTTCAATTGTTCCCAAGATATTACCACATAAATTGATGCTGGTCGTAATTATAAAATATGGCCTGATAATGAAGGTGCAAACAGGCTGGAAGGGGTGAATGGGGTATATATATATATATATATATATATATATATATATATATATATATATATATATATATATATATATATATAAACAAAGAAAAATTTTTCTTTACAGGATATTAGCCTTTAAGGGCGCGTTCATTTCAGCGTATTATGCGTATGTGTGCTGTCCATGTTATAATTATGTATCACACTGGCCAATGTTCTTCAATAGAGCTGTTCAGATTAGAAAAAAAAACCTATGACCCAGTCTGAATGAAGGCTGCAATTTGTACTGAGCAGTGCAAGATTTTACCAGGGAGGAGGGACATTGAGGATTTGTCAGTTTGTCTGGGTGGGTAGAAATTGAATTAAACTTTCACAAAGAATTATACTGCCATGCTGATGTAAAGTGACCGCGGGCGGTAGCCATGGTTGATCTGCTGCTCCATTGCATCCCGGCACTTCACAGAAAAATCATGTTCCAGTCCCAACTTACTGGAAGTGTGGGGTGCATCATATTCACCTGTAGACCGCAGGCCTCTACTTTCTCTAGGTCTCCATCCTCAGGAGACGCTGCACATAACAAATGGGACACACAATTCATTGTAACAAGCAAACATTTATTGGGTAGTTCTAGTTCCTCAGACTGTCCAGTCCTGCAGTGCAACAGGGATCAATTACCTTCCCTTAGCGCGGTTTTACATCCACTTCCTCTGTACACTAGAGGATAAGGCACTCTTTGTAGTATCAGTAGCAAGCCCTAGGCTCTGGATGTTGTAGGAATAGCCGCAGGAGATTTCAGTAAAACCTCCCACTGCTTTGAACGATTGCTGCCCGCTTTACTGTATTTCTGTATCTGGCTATCAGGAAACAGTTCTCTTTTAATAGGGCTTTTCCCTCCCACTACGGGCCAGTCCCAAGGTTTAACTGTTAGGGCTGGCGGAACACACCGAGTAATTAGTAGAGTAGCATAGGTGCGTTCGCAGCCCGGGGTCCACCATGCAGGAGTGAGGCCTGCTGCTAATAGATGACAGCACTATATGGCGGTATAGACACGAGTTCTGTCACTCGGTCTGAATATGAACGAACCCTGTTGCTACACAGAGTTGTAAGATTCCACGCTGGAAAAATACCCTAACTAGGGTTGTGCTTGCTCAGGAACTCTTCTGTGCTAACTGCACACAGGAAGGAACCTGATGCTAAGCCAAGCAGCTAATTGCCCCCACTGACGCTAACTGCCTGCCTGAGAGTAATCCCAAAGTTAGACGAACATGCACCACATGTAGAGAGATTGGTGGTGTATCAACTGGCGACAAGCACATACACAAATGATACTAGCGCATGGCCATGCGGCCATGCAAAACTTTTATAGTTGCAGCAACTTCAGGCCCTTCCTAGAGGACCAAGGGAGTTGCTACAGGACCTGAGCGTGTAACCCCGACCTCCAATGAGAAGTCTTCCTTTGGGCATGCTCAGAAGGGGAAAAGCAGGACTTAGTCTCAGAGATGTCTGCTTGCCGCTGACCAGTACTGGCTACAATAGCTGAGCCTGGAAGTGCAGCAGCAACCAAGCGCAGAGTATCTGCCTGAGCCAGATGCTGGAACTGATGTCTTTGCTGAGCAGACTCCACTGCGGCTAGAGAAGAATGGGAGACCGCAGTGGCATATCTAGGGGGGCAGCCGGGGCATGTGCCCCGGGCTCAGCCGGCAGGGGGGCGGAGTCGGGCCGCCTAATGTGGTGTTCCGCAGTGTCTCCCCCGGCGGCTGCATTCTGCCACCCCCCGGACTGGGAGTCAGCTGTTCTCTGTGCCGACTGTCAAGCTGACAGCCGACACAGAGAAGCTGCCGTGCGCCGGCTCCCAGTGTTCAATTGTACTCCATCTGAGATGCGAGTACAATTGAAGCTCTGACTGCTGGGTCAGAGCGACGCCAGCAGCGTGATCAGGTCATGTGATCACACTGCTGACTTCACTCGCCCGCGCTGCAGAGCAGAGGCAGGGACGCAGATCGGTGGTAAGTGCTCCAGTGGAGCTGAAGACACCGAAGGTGCAGGGGTAGGGGGGGATTTAATGTGAGTGGGAATGGGGGGATATATTGTGGGGGGGATTTTATGTGAGTGGGGATGGTGGGATTTATTATTGGATGGGGGCGATTTAATGAGAGTGGAGATGGGGGATTTATTGTGGAGATGGGATTTAATGTGAGTGGAGATGGGGGGATTTATTGTGTGTGGGGAGAATTGGAGTGGAGATGGGGGAGTGAATGTGTGTGGGGGAGATTTGTCATGGGGATGGGGGTGTTTAATGTGTGGGGTGAAATTTGGAGTAGGGATGGGGGGATTTAATGTGTGGGGTGTTATTTGGAGTGGGGATGGGGGGATTTAATGTGTGGGGGAGATTTGAGGACACAAAATGAAGAGCAAAGGGAGAGATGGGGAGACATGTATGATGAAACAGTACTGGGGAAATGGGGGCATGTATGAGGAAACTGTATGGGGGATGGGTGCAGACAGTTTGGGGCGCCCTCTGCAGGATGTCCTCATGAACTGGGACCATTGGAAAAGTTTCCACGCTGGAGTTCATATGAGGACATCCAGCAGAGGGCGCATCACCACGAATGAAGGTAAATACAGGTCATTGACCTACATTACCTTCATTCCTGGGGTTTTACAGGCACGAGCACAGCTGCATTATAGCAGAGCTCCTGCCTGTAAAATATTTCAACCCCTTCAGATGGATTTACATCGTGGGACGTTACAGATCTACGGATGGTATGTATATTGTTGGTTTATTATTTTTCCTTTGTTACAGAACGATGGTCTTCAGGTGGATTACCAGTATAATAAAATATTACAACAACCTGTGTCTTTATTTCAATAAAATACTTTGCAATATTGTGTGTGTGTTTTTTTAACCATTTCATACAATTGGATTAATAATGGATAGGTGTCATAATTGACGCCTCTCCATTATTAATCTGGCTTAATGTCACCTTACAATAGCAAGGTGACATTAACCCTTCATTACCCCATATCCCACCGCTACACGGGAGTGGGAAGAGAGTGGCCAAGTGCCAGAATAGGCGCATCTTCCAGATGTGCCTTTTTTGGGGTGGCTGGGGGCAGATGTTTGTAGCCAGGGGGGGCCAATAACCATGGACCCTCTCCAGGCTATTAATATCTGCCCTCAGTCACTGACTTTACCACTCTGGTGGAGAAAATTGCGCGGGAGCCCACGACAATTTTTTCCGCGATTTAACCCTTAAATTTAATAGCTACAGCGCTACCGGCTTTTCACATATATCGCGCTGAAGTATATATATATATATATATATATATATATATATATATATATCTAATATATAAAGCTGAATGTGTGTGTGTGTGTATGTATGTATGTATGTATGTATGTCCGGGATTGGCATCTGAACCGTAGCAGCTACAGCCACAAAATTTTGCACAGTCACACGTCTGGACCCCGAGAGCGTCATAGGCTATGTTGTGAGGTGAAATTTTAACCCCGCGCTTTCCAATTCACCAAACAATTTTGCCCCTATCTACATAATGGGGAAAAAGTGAAAGGAAAAGTGTTGGAGGCGTCGCAGCTACAGGCACAAAATTTTGCACAGTCACACGTCTGGACCCTGAGAGCGTCAAAGCTATATTGTGAGGTGAAATTTTAACCCCGCGCTTTCCAAGTCACCAAACAATTTTGCCCCTATCTACATAATGGGGAAAAAATGAAAGGAAAAGTGTTGGAGGCAAATTAACAGCTGCCAGATGTGAACAAGGGGGACTTAAAGAATGACAGCGATGGCACCAAAGAGTATATACTGTACAGTTGCTAAGGTGGGGCCCCAACATGGGATAATCACACCACCACGGGGATATGAACACACACACAAAATGCGCCACACACTACCACGTGCTCGAACACATATACCACCCTCAGTGCACATTTCACCACACATACACCAACCTCGCCACATAAAAGTAGAAACACAAAAGTCGCCGCTCAAAACTCGCCACGCGCAAAACTCTCCACATGCAAAACTCGCCACACGTGCAAAACTCGCCACACGCAAAACTTGCACACGCAGAAAAATTGCCACATGCAGAAAAATTGCCACATGCACAAAAGTTGCAACACATGCAAAAGTTGCCTCACACAAAACTTGCACATACTCAAAAGGCACCACACATAAAACTCGCCACGCGCAAAACTCGCCATGCGCAAAACTTGCTGCACACAACTTGCTACACTAACCTGTCACATGCAACTCGACACACAAAAAGTTGCTACACGCATGTCGCCACACAAAACTCATCTCACAAAAGTCCCTACATGCATGTCGCCACACGCAACTCAACACACACAACTTGACACACGAAACTCGCCCTAAAACACACACAAGTCTGGTATCCTTCAAAAATAAAAATCTGATTAATAAGCAGACAAACTACAAGAGCAACAAATGTACCATATAGGAATCCGGCAGCTGTCAGTCACATGACCAGTCTATTATGTGTATGTGTGAGCTAATATATACTGCCAGGGGGTGGGCTTACTGTTGGCTGGGGATTTATCAGGCTGCCATTTTAGCTTACAAATACGGAGGTAAAAATACTGACCAAATAACGTGTGAACGAGGGCTAATACAGGAGGAGATGGCATACAGCTATATACTATATACAGGAGATGACACACAGGTATATACTATTTACAGGGGAGATGACACACAGGTATATACTATATACAGGAGGAGATGACACACAGATATATACTATATACAGGAGAGATGACACACAGGTATATACTATATAGAGGAGGAGATGACATACAGGTACATACTACATACAGGAGGAGATGACATACAGGTATATACTATATACAGGAGGAGATGACACACAGGTATATACTATATACAGGAGCAGATTACCTACAGGTATATAGTATATACAGGAGGAGATGACACAGGTATATGCTATGTATAGGAGGAGATGACATACAGGTATATACTATATACAGGAGATGACACACAGATATATACTATATATAGGTGAGATGACACACAGGTATATACTATATACAGGAGATTACATACAGGTATATCTAATATATAAAGCTGAATGTGTGTATGTATGTATGTGTGTATGTCCGGGATTGGCATCTGTACCGTCGCAGCTACAGCCACAAAATTTTGCACAGTCACACGTCTGGACCCCGAGAGCGTCATAGGCTATGTTGTGAGGTGAAATTTTAACCCCGCGCGTTCCAATTCACCAAACAATTTTGCTCCTATCTACATAATGGGGAAAAAGTGAAGGGAAAAGTGTTGGAGGAAAATTGACAGCTGCCAGATGTGAACAATGAGGACTTAAAGAATGAGAGCGATGGCGACAAAGAGTATATACCGTACAGTTGCTAAGGTGGGGCCCCGACATGGGATACTCACCACACACGGGGATATGAACACAAACACAAAATGCGCCACACACTACCACGTGCTTGAACACATATACCACCCTCAGCACACATTTCACCACACACACACACCAACCTCGCCACATAAAAGTCGAAACACAAAAGTCACCACTCAAAACTCGCTACATGCAAAACTCGCCATATGCAAAACTAGGCTCACGCAAAACTCGCCACACGTGCAAAACTCACCTCATGGAAAACTCACCTCATGCAAAACTTGCACACACAGAAAAATTGCCACATGTACAAAAGTTGCACCACATGCAAAAGTTGCCTCACACAAAACTTGCACATACTCAAAATGCACCACACATAAAACTCGCCACGCGCAAAACTCGCCATGCACAAATCTTGCTGCACACAACTTGCTACACTAACCTGTCACATGCAACTCAACACACAAAATGTTGCTACACGCATGTCGCCACACAAAACTCATCTCACAAAAGTCGCTACATGCATGTCGCCACACGCAACTCAACACACACAACTTGACACATAAAACTCGCCCTAAAACACACACAAGTCTGGTATTGTCCTTCAAAAATAAAAATCTGATTAATAAGCAAACTACAAGAGCAACAAATGTACCATATAGGAAATACGGCAGCTGTCAGTCACATGACCTGTCTATTATGTGTATGTGTGAGCTAATATATACTGCCAGGGGGGAGGGCTTCCTGTTGGCTGGGGATTTATCAGGCTGCCAATAGCAACCAATCACAGCTCAGCTTCTATTTTGCTACAGTTAATTAACCTGAGCTCTGATTGGTTAATATAGGCAACAAAGACATTCTCAGTATAACAAAGCTAATATATGTTGTGAAATGCTTCTATTTGCTTAGTTTTTGCCTTTTAATAATTACATTTCTATCTATTTGTTTTGTGGTTTTTGTGTGCAGAATAAATTTTTGTTAACACATTCTATTTTGCTAACAGCAGTCATTAACCCGGGCGAAGCCGGGTAGTACAGCTAGTATATATATAAAAACGAAACCTGACTTTGGAGCGAAGATCGCCGACGGCCGACCCGATCCCACAGTGAGATCGGGTCAGGTTTCGCGAAACCCAACTTTCCCAAAAGTCGGCGACTTTTGAAATTGGCCGATCTGTTTCGCTCAACCCTAGTGGTGAGTTCTCCTTCCATGGATGTTTTCAAACAGAGTCTGGACAGACATCTGTCTGGGATGATTTAGTGAATCCTGCTTTGAGCAGGGGGTTGGGCCAAATGACCCAGGAGGTCCCTTCCAACTCTATCATTCTATGATTTTATGATTCTATGATTCTAATGTGCAAACTGCCCTCGGGATAAAGGGTTTAATAATCTCATTAAAGGCAATCTGTCATCAGGTTTTGCAATGTCATCTGAAGACAGCTAAAAAGTGGAATTCAGGGATGTGTCACTTGTCAAAGTGCATGCTGTTGTTTACTAACTATTAACGATTTATCACTAAGAGATTAACATTGCTGTACTAGTCCGGCAAATAAGTAGCTCACTGTTTATGGACTTTAAACATGGAGAGCCTGCTGTGGGCAGAATTTGCTTTCTTAGCTCTGCTTCATTCTAAATTTAAAAGCTCTGATTGCATCAGAATGGCTGCACCCTGTAATCTAAGTGATACATCACTAGATTCAGCTCCTCTTTGCCTATATCATGCTGCTCTAAGATGAGATAGCAAAAACCTGCTGACAGATTCCCTTTAAAGGGAATCTGTCACCCCATTTGAGCAATTTGCACAATTATTATGGGCATTTAGGTTGGATGATGGCTTGTTGTGTTAAAAACATCTTTTATCTCTTTCTGTTAATTGTTTCTTCCAGGTTATGGGGCGTACGCTGCCCGAAACATAATACTACCTCCTCCCTTCATTATACTAGATTTCTCCTAGTGTCTTTTCACTGTGTGCCTGTGACATCAGTTGCGTGGCCAGAAATCTCCTGCCTGCGCATTCTCACTGCCGTTGCTCCACTCCACTGTTCTGATCTTTTTTGGGCACTGACTTCAGTTTTGTTCTGCACAGGCACTGGAGAGTCACTGCAACTTCCGTTCCCAGATGATTTTTAAACAAAAAGGCATCATATATGAGGTATACAGTTAGATATGACTAGTTTCAGCTGTCTACAAACTGTATGCCCATATTAACCCCTTCATCCCAAAGCCTGTTTTCACCTAAGTGACACGGCCAATTTTTAGAATTCTGACCACTGTCAATTAATGAGGTCATAACTCTAAAACGCTTCAACGGATCCTGGTGATTCTGACACTGTTTTCTCGTGACATGTTGTACTTCATGATAGTGGTAAAACTTCTTCGATATGACTTGCATTTATTTGTGAAAAAAACTAAAATTTGTCGAAAATTATGAAAATTTAGCAATTTTCAAAATTTTAGTTTTTATGCCCTTAAATTAGAGAGTTATATCTCATAATATAGTTAATAAACAACATTTCCCACATGTCTGCTTTACATCAGCACAATTTTGGAAACATAATTTATTTTTGTTAGGGAGTTATAAGGGTTAAAAGTTGACCAGCGATTTCTCATTTTTGCAACAAAATTTGCAAAACCATTTTTTTTACGGACCACCTCACACTTGAAGTGACTTTGAGGGGTCTATATGACAGAAAATGCCCAAAAGTGACACCATTCTAAAAACTGCACCCCTCAAGGTACTCAAAACCATATTCAAAAAGTTTATTAACCCTTCAGGTGCTTCACAGGAATTTTTGGAATGTTTAAAAAAAATTGAACATTCAACTTTTTTTTCACAAAATTTTTACTTCAGATCCAATTTGTTTTATTTTACCAAGGGTAACAGGAGAAATTGGACCAAAAAAGTCGTTGTACAATTTGTCCTGAGTACGCCGATACCCCACATGTTGGGGTAAACCATTGATTGGGCACATGGCAGAGCTCGGAAGGGAAGGAGCGCCATTTGACTTTTCAATGCAAGATTTGCTGGAATTGAGATCGGAACCCATGTCGCAATTGGAGAGCCCCTGATGTGCCTAAACAGTGGAAACCCCCACAAGTGACACCATTTTGGAAAGTATACCCTCTAAGGAACTAATATAGATGTGTGGTGAGCACTTTGAACCTCCAAGTGCTTCACAGAAGTTTATAATGTAGAGCCGTAAAAAAAAAAATTCATATAATTTTCACAAAAAATGATCTTTTTGCCCCAAATTTTTTATTTTCCCAAGGGTAACAGGATAAATTGGACCCCAAAAGTTGTTGTGCAATTTGTCCTGAGTACGCTGATACTTCATATATGGGGATAAACCACTGTTTGGGCGCATGGCAGAGCTCGGAAGGGAAGGAGCGCCATTTGACTTTTCAATGCAAAATTGGCTGGAATTGAGATCGGAACCCATGTCGTGTTTGGAGAGCCCCTGACGTGCCTAAACAGTGGAAACCCCCACAAGTTACACCATTTTGGAAAGAAGACCCCCTAAGGAATTTATCTAGATGTGTGGTGAGCACTTTTAACCCCCAATTGTTTCACTAAAGTTTAGAATGTAGCGCTGTGAAAATTAAAAAAATGATTTTTTCTTTCCACAAAATGATTGTTTTTTTCCCAAGGGTAACAGGAGAAATTGGACAACAAAAGTTATTGTCCGATTTGTCCTGAGTAAGCTGATACCCCATACATTGGGGGAAACCACTGTTTGGGCGCACGGCAGAGCTCGGAAGGGAAGGAGCGCCGTTTGAAATGCAGACTTAGATGGATTGGTCTGCAGGTGTCATGTTGCATTTGCAGAGCCCCTGATGTACCTAAACAGTAGAAACCCCCCACAAGTGACCCCATATTGGAAACTAGACCCCCCGAGGAACTTATCTAGATGTGTTGTGAGAACTTTGAACCAACTAGTGTTTCACTACAGTTTATCACGCAGAGCCGCGAAAATAAAATATATATTTTTTTCCACGAAAATGATATTTTAGCCCCGTTTTTATTTTCCCAAGGGTAACAGGACAAATTGGACCCCAAAAGTTGTTGTCCAACTTGTCCTGAGAACGCTGATACCCCATATGTGGGGGGGAACCACTGTTTGGGTGCACAGGAGAACTCGGAAGGGAAGGAGCACTGTTTTAGTTTTTCAAAGCAGAATTGGCTTGAATTGAGATCGGATGCATGTCGCGTTTGGAGAGCCCCTGATGTGCCTAAACAGTGAAAACTCCCCAATTCTAACTGAAACCCTAACCCCAACCCTAACCCCAGCCCTAACCCTAGCCCTAACCCCAACCCTAGTCCTAACCCTAACTTTCACACTAGCGTTTTTTTGCATACGTCGCAATGCCTCGTTTTGGCGAAAAAACGCATCCTGCAAAGTCATCTGCAGGATGCGTTTTTTCCACATAGACTAACATTAGCGACGCATTGCGACGTATTGACACACGTCGCAACCGTCGTGCGAACAGCACTCTGTCAGATCAACGATGTGACAGGCACGTTCCACAGGCTTGCCGGCGCCTGCTATGAGGAATTCTCAGCAGACGCCGGCAAGCAGGGTCATCTCATGACCCGGAAGGAGTCCCGCGGCCATCTTGGATCCGGGGACTCCTTCCAGGTCACCGGAGCAGCGCGATGAGATCGCGCTGCTCCGGTGGGAGAGCGCAGGGAGCCCCTGTCCCTGCGTGATCCCCCTCTATGCCGCTGTCACTATTGACAGCGGCATCAGAGGGGTTAATTGCCCGCGATCGGCGATAGCGCCGATCGTGGGCATTGCTGCGGGGTGTCAGCTGTCATATACAGCTGACACCCGCACCCGATCACCGCGGTGCTCAGCGCGAGACCGCGGTGATCGGAGCGCCGTACTAGTACTGCGGCTGGCACTAATGCAGTGCCGGCAGCGCAGTACTAGTACGGCGCATGTCGGGAGGGGTTAATACCTCAAATTGCTCAAAAGGGTTGACAGATTCCCTTTAATAGTCTGCCATGAATAAATGAATGGGTCAATTTGCCGAACTCTGACCTGGCCACTGGATCAGTGTCCCGTGAATCGATTTGCTCATCTTTGCTGCGTGTATTGAAATGTCTATCGATCCTGTTATTTTCATACAGCCACAATGTTTCTTTCTTTGTGTTGCAATTTTAAAGCTGAGGAGTGTAAAACCAGGAACTTTCCTGATTTTCATGGTCTGTTACTTGCCATCCACTCTGTTTCAGAAAAAAGTTGCTACACTGCACTAAAAGCTCCTCTCACTAGGGTTGAGCGACTTTTACTTTTTCAGGATCGCGAAACCCGACTTTGTTAAAAGTCGGGTCGGGTGAAATCGGCCGATTATTTCGAAAAGTCGGGGATCCGACCGAAACATGAAACCCAATGCAAGTCAATGGAGAATCAAAGTCGGCAGTGAGTGGAGGACAGGAAAACACCAACAGAGCCCATTTTAATGCCAAAAACATCAATTCTTGTTACTTAAGCTTGTCAATCTTAATTTACCTTATAAGAATAGTTAGGCATTGAAAATTGGGGCTCATTTGGCAAAGGTTGGGGGATACGGGCTGGCTTAACTTTTTCAGGGGCCCAGGAAATTTTGGACTACGTTACGGCGGTGGAGCAGGGAGAGGTAAGAATTTCAAATTTGCAAGTGCTGTGATCCTGAGCAAGCAGGGGGGCACACTCGTTGGCACTGGCACTGGGCTCCTCATAGTACAGCGGTGTGTTTGATGGTGGGTGGCATCTCACACTGGCAGAGACACTTTTGCGTACTACGAGGGGCCCTGTGCCAGTGACGTCGCCAACGAGTATGCCCCCCACCCACCTGATGAAGGAACCTGCACTTTCATCTGCACCTTCCTCTTTGTCCCCATGTAAGGTGGTATAGTATGTGGGAAGGGGAACCAGAGTTTCAGCAGGGTCAGATTCAGGCTGTGTAGAGTGCAAGGGGAATGTAGCTGTCTGTGTCAATATACCAGCGGACTCATCTAGCAGTGGCTGGGCAATGGGCAGGAATGAGGAGGAAACACAGATATAGGCCCAAAATAAAAAAAGTAGGCTAAAAGCTGTTAAAAATTGGTAACAGGAGTAAACAGGCGGCATTGGTTTGTTCAGTGGAGAACAACAATCAGCGGCAGACACCGTTAGTAGGCCCAACCAAACAAGTAGGCCAAATGCAGTTTCATATTCTAAATATAGGCCGAAAGCCTGAAGATTGAAGCTCAGCTTTGTGTAGTAGAGGAAAACAAGAGGCAGCAGCAGACAACGTTACTAGGCCCAAACCAAGAACTGGGCCAAATGTAGTTTCATATTGTTGTTACAGGCCGAAAGCCTGAAGCTTCAAGCTCAGCTTTGTTTAGTAGAGGAAAACAAGAGGCGGCAGCAGACAATGTTAATAGGCCCAACCCAACAAGTAGGCCAAATGCAGTTTAATATAAAAAATATTTAAACAAAAGCCTGAAGATTGAAGCACAAGAAAAATAAACCAGGATAACACCAAGGAGCGGCAGACACCGTTAGTAGGCCCCAACCCAACAAGTAGGCCAAATGTAGATTAATATTTGAAACGGGACAACAGTTGAAGTTTAGCTTTGTTCAGTGAAGGAAAAAAAAGAAGCAGCGGCAGACACCATTATTCCGCCTAAATAATAAAGACAGTGGTAGTAGCGCAAAGTATTAAATGGAGGCCAGGGCCCCTGTATATTTTAACTATCATCTGTCATTTCAAATAATGCTTATTGGCAGTGCCATTTAAGGTTTTAACCGCACAGACTACACAGTGTTGGAGCTGGGAGAGGTAGTATTGCAAGTGGTAGAGCAGTGTTCAAGCTGGGGGGGAACACTTTCTCGTGGGCGGCGGTACTGGCACATATGCCAGTACCACGGCGGTACTGGCACATATGCCATTACGACGGTGTAATATGAGTTGTGGTTCAGTGTCTCCCCCCCAAAAATGAGGAAGTCTGGTGGAAGAGGCCATGGGCGGGGGTTGCCAGCTGGTACTGATGGTGCTGGTGGTGCTGCATCTCGTGGTAGTGGCAAAAGCACAGTAGCACCTAAGGCTGGAGGTGTTCAGCCTGCATCATCGTCTCGCTACACAAGGCCTCGAAGGCTCCCTTACCTGGGAGTAGGAAAACAGCTTTTAAAGCCAGAGAAGCAGGAAAAAGTGTTGTCTTTCCTTGCTGACTCAGCCTCTAGCTCTTTCGCCTCCTCTTCCCAAAGTTCAAAATGTAAGAGCAGCCAGTCGTCAGTGGATGCTCCCGGTCAGGAAAAAGACGTTTCCTTGTGTCCTTCTCCCAAACCAAAAGTGAAGGATGCATCAGGCGACACTACAGGTTACTCCATGGAGCTCTTTACACATACCGTGCCTGGGTTAGAAAGGGAAATTGTACACTGCCAATTACAAAAAGAATCGGACATGGAGTGCACTGATGCACAGCCACAGCTAGATTGTGATGCTGTTCCATTGACTCTGATCACTACATTGCCGTCGCAGTTTACTGAGCCTGAATCTGACCCTGATGAGACAATGGTGCCCTGTCCCGAACGCTATAGCACCTTACACGGTGACACTGAGGAAGGTGCACATGATATTGAGGAGGAAGTGATAGATGACCCAGTTGTTGACCCAGATTGGCAGCCATTGGGGGAAGAGGGTGCCGCTGCCACTAGCTCAGAAGCGGAGGAGGATGATCCGCAGCAGCCATCTACATTGCAACAGCTGTCATCTGGCAGGCCCGTATCAGGCCAAAAATGTTTGTGAAAAACAAAAACAGTTTTAGGAGAGCGTGGCCATTCGGTGAAAGTAGCACAGCGCACAATGCCTGAAAAGGTTTTCGATAGTAGGAAGAGTGTAGTGTAGCAATTTTTTAACCAAGATCAGAATGATCAGTCAAAAGTTATCTGTAAGAAATGCTCAAAGACCTTTAGTAGAGAGAAGAATCTTCAAAATTTAAATACAACGTGCATGCTTAGACATTTAACAAGCATGCACTTGCAAGCCTGGACTAACTACCAAACGTCCCGTACCGTTGGTGCACCTGCTCAGAAAGAAGGTAGTCAGCAATGCTACATTGATTCCCTCACTGTAAGCCCACCGGTTAGGACACCACCAGCAGCAAATGTGGAGGTATCGTCGCAAGGCCAAAGCAGTCAGGGAATCACAAGGTTATTGGTAGGAAAGACTGTATGTAGGCCAACATCAAGAATACCATAACAAACTCTTTCTCAATCCGCCATGTCCACCACCACCACCGCTAGTTCCACCATATGCAGCTCTCCAGTCCAGCTCACCCTACAAGAGACTCTCGTTAGGAAAAGAAAGTACTCATTCTCTCATCCGCGTGCACAGGATTTGAACGCCCACATTGCTATACTAATCTCATTAGAGATGATGCCCTACCGTTTGGTTGAAAGCGAAGCTTTCAAAGACCTGATGGCCCACGCAGTACCACGCTATGACCTACCCAGTCACCACTTCTTTGTGAGAAAAGCCATCCCAGCCCTCCACCGGCATGTCAAAGACCGCATTGTCAATGCCTTGAGGCAATCAGTCAGTGGAAAGGTGCACCTCACAACAGATGCATGGACCAGTAGGCATGGCCAGGGACGTTACGTGTCCATCACGGCGCATTGGGTTAATGTGTAGGATGCAGGGTCCACAGGGGGCAGCCATAGTGGGACAGTTCAGCCTATCCCACAGTCTAAGGAAACAGTTGGCATAAGGCGTTCGCCACTCCTCCTCCTCCTGAAGCGAAAGCTCGTGCACAGAGCGCAGTCGCACGACCACTCCATCCGCAGGTGTCAGTGTTGCACACGAGGTGTGCCATTATCGAACAGCTACTGGTAAGCGTCAGCAGGCTGTGTTTCAAATGAAGTGTTTGGGCGACAACAGACACACTGCGGAAGTACTGGTGGAGTACTTGCAGCAACAAACTCAGTCATGGCTGGGCAGTGTACATCTTGAGGCAGGCAAGGTATTCAATGATAACGGAAGGAATTTTATGGCTGCCATAGCCCTTTCAGAACTGAAACACATACCTTGCCTGGCTCACACCTTTAACCTGGTGGTGCAGGGCTTCCTCAAAAATTATCCTAAGTTACCAGCCCTGCTCCTGAAGGTGCGAAGAACTTGCTCGCACATCCGCCGGATGCCCATACACTCCAGCCATATGCTGAACCATCAGCGATCGCTGAATCTTCCCCAGCACCGCCTAATAATCGACGTTGCAACAAGGTGGAACTCCACACTGCACATGATTCAGAGGCTGTGCGAACAGAGGCGTGCTGTAATTAATTTGTGGGAGGATACACAGGCAGGCACTTGGATGGCAGACATGGAGTTGTCTGGTGTGCAGTGGTCGAAGCTCCTAGACCTCTGTCAAGTCCTTCACTGTTTTGAGGAATGCACATGGCTGGTAAGTGCAGACGACGCCATCATAAGCATGAACATCCCACTTATGCGTCTGCTGATGCAAAGTTTGATGCACATTAAGGAGCAGGCGTCTGCAGCCGAGGAGGAGGGAAGCCTTGATGACAGTCAGCCATTGTCTGCTCAGGGAGCTGTCCAGGATGAGGTGGCGGATGAAGAGGATGAGGATGATGGGGATGAATATGTATGGGAGGGGGATGATTCTCAGGTGGCAATAGAAACTGGTGGCATTGCAAGGTCTGGGACAGGTTTCTTGCGGGACACTTGTGATGTGGATTTGCAAGAAAGTGGTCCTCAACCCAGCAGAAACAGTTAATTGACACCTGGAACATTGGCCCACATGGCTGAGTATGCCTTGCGTATCCTAAAAAGGGACCCGCGCATTGTCAAAATGATGACCGATGACGACAACTGGTTGGCCTGCCTCCTGGATACAAGATATAAAGGAAAACTGCAAAATATCATGCCACATGAGAACCTAGAACAAATATTGGCTACCAAACAAGCAACTCTTGTAGACCGTTTGGTTCTGGCATTCCCAGCACACAGCGGTGGTGATGGTTCTCACACGAGCCGTAGGGGGCAACATGGCAGAGGTGCTAGAGGTGCATAAATCCGAAGTGGCGTTGGACAGAGGGGTTTTATGACAAGGTTGTGGAATGATTTCGCAATGACCGCTGACACGACAGGGACAGCTGCATCGATTCAAAGTGACAGGAGACAGCATTTGTCCAGTATGGTTACAAACTACTTTTCTGCCCTTATCGATGTTCTCCCTCACAGGTCATTCCCCTTTGATTACTAGGCATCTAAACTAGACACCTGGCCTGAATTGCCAGAATATGGAATACAGGACCTCGATTGCCCTGCTGTCAGTGTGCTTTCAGAAAGAGTGTTCAGTGCTGCTGGTTCAATACTGACCGAAAAAAGGACATGTCTGGCTACCAAAAATGTTGATTAGCTAACCTTCATTTAAATTAACCAATCATGGATTTCACATTCTTTTGCCCCACCTTCCCCTGCTGACACGTAGCTTGCCTGAAAGATGACTTGCTTTTGGGGGGAGACACTGAACCCCAACTCTGGCCCTGTGGTATAACACAACACTATGAACGAGGCAGACAGTGGCTGCCTAATATACGACGCACTAGCAGTACAGCTGAACATACACTGTGTGAGAATTTGAATCTCCATTTTTTGGGGGGAGACACTGAACCCTAACTCTGGCCCTGTGGTATAACACAACACTATGAACGTGGCAGAAAGTGGCTGCCTGATATACGACGCACTAGCAGTACAGCTGAATATACACTGTGTGAGAATTTGAATCTCCATTTTTTGGGGGAGACACTGAACCCTAACTCTGGCCCTGTGGTATAACACAACACTATGAACGTGGCAGAAAGTGGCTGGAATTATTATAGAGAAAAAAAAAAGGTACTGCAATAACACGCTCCCTAGTCCCTACAATGACCTCAGGACAAGTATGGCAGCAATAAAAAGGACTTCAGAACAAAAAAGTGTGGACAAATAAACATGACAGGTAACTGTGCAGAAAAGAGCAACAGGATTTTTGCTTTGAAAAAAGCAGTTGGTTTGCACAGCACCGTGCACACAGCTATGCAGCTGATGCACTAAAATTAGACCTCCACTGTCCCTGGACAAAAAGGTGGTGTTGGACAGTGAAAATCGCTACAGCACAAGTGGTTTGGGGGTTAATATTCCCTCCCTAACTCTGTCCCTGCTTCTGACGAAGCTGCAGGAACCTCTCCCTATGCTCAGATCGGCAGAAGTAAGATGGCGGTCGGCGTGCATGCCCCTTTATAGCCCCTGTGACGCCGCAGACAGCAAGCCAATCACTGCCATGCCCTTGTCTAAGATGGTGGGGACTGAGACCTATGTCATCACGCTGCCCACACTCTGCATCCTCCTTCATTGGATGAAAAACGGCGGTAACAGCGTCATACAAAACGCGACTTTGGCGCTCTGATTGCCGACCGCATGGCCGATCCCACACTAGGATCGGTTCGGGTTTCATGAAACCCGACTTTGCCTAAAAGTCGTCGATTTATGAAAATGACCGATCCGTTTCGCTCAACGCTACCTCTCACTGTTATGACTGAATGCAAGGTGATAGAAGAGCAGGGACAAAGACCCACAGTTTCTTTAATCAGTCTTGTTGCCTCTGTTGTTATAAATGGATTACACTTAACAATATGCAGTGGAAAGCAAATTAGGTCTAAAGGTACCGTCACATTAAGCGACGCTGCAGCGATATAGACAACGATGCCGATCGCTGCAGCGTCGCTGTTTCGTCGTTGTGTGGTCGCTGGAGAGCTGTCACACAGACAGCTCTCCAGCGACCAACGATGCCGAAGTCCCCGGGTAACCAGGGTAAACATCGGGTTACTAACCGCAGGGCCGCGCTTAGTAACCCGATGTTTACCCTGGTTACCAGTGTAAATGTAAAAAAACCAAACACTACATACTTACATTCTGGTGTCTGTCGCGTCCCCCGGCATCCGCTTCCCTGCACTGTGTAAGCGCCGGCCCTAAAGCAGAGCAGTGACGTCACCGCTGTGCTCTGCTTTATGGCCGGCCGGCGCTGACACAGTGCAGGGAAACAGACGCCGGGGGACGCGACAGACACCGGAATGCAAGTATGTAGTGTTTGTTTTTTTTTACATTTACACTGGTAACCAGGGTAAATATCGGGTTACTAAGCGCGGCCCTGCGCTTAGTAACCCGATGTTTACCCTGGTTACCAGTGAAGACATCGCTGAATCCGCGTCACACACGCCGATTCAGCGATGTCAGTGGGTGATCCAGCGATGAAATAAGGTGCTGGCCTTCTAGCTCTGACTAACGATATCACAGCGGGATTCAGATCGCTGCTGCGTGTCAAACATAACGATATCGCTATCCAGGACGCTGCAACGTCACGGATCGCTATCGTTATCGTTGTTAAGTTGTTCAGTGTGAAGGTACCTTAAGTGATACACCTAGTGGCTGACATTTTATTTAGTGTGATTTTTGGTGGATAACACATTTTCAAATATACTGATCATCTATAAAATGGGATAAAGTTGTAAGAAAATTCAATGATCAATTTATGCTTTAAAAAACATATTTCATTATCCTTTTAGCTTAGAGGATTTTTAAACTATTATGATATTGATAATCTATCCTTCAGTCAGTGGAGATCTTACACCCATCACTGCTTCCAGCCACTGCTGGGAGTGATAACAGCTCATTGATGGTGTTGCCGGGTGTCAGACCCTTACCAATTGGATACTAATTATCTATCCTAAAAGTAGATCATTTAATTGAGATCTTGGCATACTGTGGCCTGGGGCAACGTCTGGCCCTTTGGCTGTTACTGTCTGGCCAGCAGACTGGGACAGGACTGAAAAACAGTCTCTTGTGGATGTCCTAGCTAACCTGTTATCTCAATTTCACTTTTATTTGTATCCTCAAGGAAGAGTTACTAATAGTGTTGAGCATTCCGATACCGCAAGTATCGGGTATCGGCCGATACTTGCGGTATCGGAATTCCGATACCGGGATTCCGATACTTGCAGCGTATCGGATACCGGAATCGGAAGTTCCCAGATTCAAACTGCACAAATTCAGCCAATGAGAATGATTCCAAGTGTGGGCACATCCTGTTCAGCATGGAGGGCATGAAACTACTGGCAAGGCTGTGATTGGCTGCTGAAATGATGTCATGATGCAGTTTAAAAGTCGCTGGCGCCATTTTGCGCTCACTCTGCTGTGAATTCAGTTAGTGACAGGACGCTGTTTGCTGACTGAGGGCCAGTTTAGAGATAGCGATTTGCTTCTTTGTGCTTTTCCAAGGCTAATTTAGCAACCGCTGTGTTCACCTACTAATCACCTTGCTTTTGCCTTGCAGCGCTGTTTTCACAGCGCTCTGCAAGGTCTGTGTGTGTGTGTGTGTGAGTGCAGCCCACTCTCTAGTCTGTGTGCAGCCATAGGCCATCCATAGCTGGTTGTATTCAGTTCAGGGAGGGTGGTTCATTGCCTCATACTGTTCTTTTTTTTTTTTTTTTCTTCAAGTAGTGTAGTCTGCTGCTCATTTTTTCTAATAATTCCTATTAGTGACTTTCCACCCGTATCCAGCTAACTTGTGGAAAAACACTACATAGGATAAAGTAGAGGAGGTTTTTTGGGCCTTGCAGCGCCGTTTACGGCTGTCTGCACGGTCTCCGTGTGACTGCAGCTCGCCCTGTAGTCTGTGAGCAGCCATAGCCTGGTTGTAACCAGCTCAGGGTTGTTCACAGCGTCATACCGTAAAATCAATTTTCCTTTTGTTTAAGTAGTGCAGGCTGCTGCACATTTTTTCATAAAATTCCTATTAGTGTTTTTCCACCAGTATCCAGCTAACTTGTGGAAAAACACTACATAGGATAAAGTAGAGGAGGTTTTTTGGGCCTTGCAGCGCCATTAATGGCTGTCTGCACGGTCTCCGTGTGACTGCAGCTCTCTCTGTTGTCAGTTCAGCCCCCAAAAAATAAATAAATAATAAAGTTCAAAAAACACACCACTTTACATTTGTGTAGGCCACATTAGCTCATATTAAAGTCTAGTCCACACTTTAGAAAATTAGTGTTTCCTATACCTGTTAGGACTCGGAGCTTTTCAGGAATAAGCACACAAAGCCGTTAGTACTTTTCTGCTTATCTTTATCAGTCAACCAAGATGAAGAAGGCAGGGAGTAAGGCACGTGGGTGTGGGCGCGGAGCAGGGAGAGGACGTGGGGATTCTGTGCCTGCTGCGGGCACCGGTGACTCCTCAGCACCCA
This sequence comes from Ranitomeya variabilis, assembly GCF_051348905.1. Taxonomy (NCBI): domain Eukaryota; kingdom Metazoa; phylum Chordata; class Amphibia; order Anura; family Dendrobatidae; genus Ranitomeya; species Ranitomeya variabilis. The sequence continues at coordinate 478,022,734 of NC_135234.1, read as the reverse complement.
GTTTCACCAGGGAACAGTCCTTCATGCGCAGCTTTGTCGCAGAGCGCCGTACACCGCTGCTGCGTGAAGACCAAATTGAAGCCGTTGTCGGATGGATGGCAGCTAATGCATTGACTTCAATTAGTGCCACATCCTCTCAAACACAGAGCACTGGAGAGCAGCCATCTGTCTCTTCACCACCTGCCAAATTGGTCAGGCAGACAGAGAGCCCAGGACAGGAGCCGTCTCTACTTCTGTTCTCTGAATCTCTTGGCTTGGAAACAGGGGGCCAGCCAAGCAGCATTGGAGAAATGGAAGAAGAGGCAGGGTGCAGTGATGCCCAACAGCTTTTTCTCTCTTCCTCTGAAGAGGCGGGTGGGCCAGTGCCTCCGGTCACCACATTGCAGGCCGCAACCGCTGATGATGACACTCAGGTGCCACTTTTTGGTGCGTGCTCTGCTGCTGAGACTACCCAGGAGGAGCAGTTGGTGGCAGAGGGTAGTGTAGATGATGAGGTCCTTGACCCATCGTGGCGTGAGGGACAGGAAGGTGGTGGGAGCAGCTCCGAGGAAGAGATTCCTAGAACGGGCCAAAGAGGTAGAGGGAGAGGGAAGACTGCGCAGCCTGTAGCCTCCACTTTGGCACCCGTTAGGAGCATGTCTGTTCCAAAAGCCAAAAAGGGCACTCCCAAGACTTGCAGTGTCTGGCCCTTTTTTGACACAGTTGCAGATGACATTTGCTATGTCAAATGCAAGGTGTGTCATCACAAAGTCAAAAGAGGTCGAAATGTCAGCAACCTCAATACCTCCAACATGTGGAAACATGTGCGCAACAGGCACGCGGCGGAGTTAGAAAAACACACTGAAGAGCTAGGCCAACCAACAGCGGCAGCTACCACCTCTTCAGCTCGTGTTGCCTCTTCCTCCAGCTCACACGCAGCTGGTTCGGCTTCCTCCCAGGATCGCCGTGGAAGAACCTCTGGCCCTGTTGTCCAGAGACCCGCTGTAATTCCACCCGCAGCACCACTTTCCCAGTCATCCACACACTCCCAGCCCAGTCTACAGCCATCGGTAGTACAGGCATGGGAGAAAAGGCGGCCTTTCTCGTCAAACCACCCACGAGCACAGGCTCTGACTGCAGGCATTGCCAAACTTCTGTCACTGGAAATGCTGTCATTCAGGCTGGTGGAGACTGACAGCTTCCGTGACTTGATGTCATTGGCAGTCCCACAGTACAATGTGCCCAGCCGCTTTTACTTCAGCAGGCAAGCTGTCCCTGCCCTGCACAAGCATGTGGAGGGACACATAAAACACGTGCTACTGAACGCCGTCAGTAGCAAGGTCCACCTCACCACCGGTGCGTGGACCAGTCAACATGGACAGGGGCGATACCTCTCCCTCACTGCCCATTGGGTTAATGTCATTGAGCCGGGTACAGATCGTGCGAGTGGCGCAGGCCGTGTCCTGCCCACTCCAAGGATTGCAGGAATCCATTCTGTACGCATTGACTCCTCCTCTTACACCAGTTCCTCAGAATCATCGCTGCAGGAGCCGTCACAGTCCACCTCCACATGGACCCGTGATGAACGTTTACCTGTTACGACCGACATGAGCACAGCCGTGGCCAAACGTCAACAGGCCGTCTTGAAATTAATTTCTTTGGGGAATCGAAGCCACACAGCGCAGGAGCTCTGGAATGCCATCAAGCAGGAGAGCGATGTGTGGTTTGTGCCAGCGAATCTCCAGCCAGGCATGGTAGTGTGTGATAATGGCCGAAATCTGGTGGCAGCTCTGGGCCTCGGCAACCTCACTCACATCCCATGTCTGGCACATGTGCTCAATTTGGTCGTGCAGAGTTTTTTGAGGGACTATCCGGATCTTGATGCACTGCTGCAAAGGTCCACCTAGAGTGTGCTCACTTGCGGCGTTCCAGCACGGCAAAATCGCGCATTGCGGCTCTGCAGCGCCGACACCGCCTGCCGGAACATCGCATCATATGTGACCTACCTACCAGGTGGAATTCCACGTTACATATGTTGGAGCGGTTGTGTGAGCAGCAGCAAGCTGTAATGGAGTATCAGCTGCATCAGGCGCAAAGAAGTCGCACTCCGCGCCGTTCAGACTTCACAACCACAGAGTGGGCCACTATGAAGGACGTCTGCCAGGTTTTGCGTCCCTTCGATTATTCCACGCGGATGGCGAGTGCAGATGATGCACTAGTCAGCATGACTGTCCCCCTTATCTGCCTGCTTGAAAAATCACTGCAAGCGCTAAGGGATGATGTTGTGGAAGAGGTGGAGGATGAGGATTCACCATTTCCATCATCTTCTGGACAGTCAGCGCCACGTGGTTCCTCACAAACGCGTAGGCAGGGGACACTTTGTGAGGAGATGAGGATGAGTCAATGGAGGAGGAAGACATCCGTCCAGAGGAGGGAGTTACACAATTGTCCAGTACTCAGTGTGTACAGCGAGGGTGGGGTGATGACGAGCGGGCAGAGATCACGCCTCCAGCAGGGGACAGCGTTTCTTGGCCAGTTGGCAGTCTGCAGCACATGGTGGATTACATGCTGCAGTGCCTGAGAAACGACCGCCGCATCGCCCACATTCTCAACATGTCTGATTATTGGGTGTTCACCCTCCTCGATCCTCGCTACCGGGACAACGTAGAAAGCCTCATCACACCGTTGAACTGGGATCGAAAAATGCGGGAGTACCAAGACACACTGGTGAATTCCATCATCTTCCCCATTCCAACTGAGAGAAGTGCTGCTAGTGCATTACAAAGCAGCTCAGTGCGTCCAGGCAGTGGAGGAGGCTCTGCACAAAGAGGGAGCAGAAGCAGTGCCTCTGCCCAAGGCAAGACCAGTATGGCCCAACTGTGGCACAGTTTTGTGTGCCCGCCACAAAAGTCTACACCGTCACAGACGGCTCCAGTCAGCAGGAGGCAACGGTTCCGTCAGATGGTGACAGACTACATGTCTTGCCCTCTTGCTGTACTCCCAGACGGCTCTTCCCCTTTCAAGTTTTGGGTCTCAAAGCTGGATACATGGCCAGAGCCAAGCCAGTATGCATTGGAGGTGCTGGCTTGCCCTGCGGCTAGTGTATTATCGGAACGCGTCTTTAGTGCTGCAGGTGGTGTACTAACTGACCGTCGCATGCGACTATCCTCCGATAACGTTGACCGGCTTACTTTCCTGAAAATGAACAAGGCCTGGATCTCGCAGGAATTTGCCACTCCTCTTCCTGATTAAATAATTAGGTGACTGTCTACAGTATCTAGGTCTCCTGTTGTGTTCATCTTTCTACCACCTGAACTTTAATTCCTGGGCTCCAACACCGCCAGTTGAGGCTCAGAAGTGCCGTCTGCACAGTCAAAACATACGACCCAGTGTTATTGGGTTTCAGTAACGTCAGCTGATTCCCAGCTGTGTAGCCGGCAATGTGTCCTGCGACCGCCACGCTGACACAACAACTGAAATGTAAGGGAACCTGTCCCCCCCCCAAGGCGTTTGTTACTGAAAGAGCCACCTTGTGCAGCAGTAATGCTGCACAAGGAAAAGGTAGCTATTTTTGTTTAGCTCCTTGCACACGCAGAACTTAACACTTATAAAATGTGTCCACTGATACCGTAAAACCGTCCCGGAGGTGGGACTTTCCTTCGTAATATGACGCAGCACAGCTGTCATTCCTACCCCCTTGGGGCTGTGCCCCAGCTCCTCAGCATTGTTTGATTCCGTCCCGGAGCCTGCGCTGTTATGTTATCCCTTGGCCAGGCACACTTAGCGCTGCCCCTCTTCTGACATCATTTGGTGTCAGGCTAACTGCGCCTGTGCGGCCGCGCTTGCCGAGAGCCCGCCTCGCAGTGTCTTCTGATTTAATCCCACTGGGGGCCTGAGATCCATGGACATGCGCAGTGCATATCTGAACCTCCGCCTCTCACTCATCTCCCTACGCCTTCTTCAGACTGTGCGCCGTCAGCTGATCCCTAATAGCATGCACAGTCTGAAGAAGCCGTAGGGAGGGGAGTGAGAGGTGAGGATATGCACTGCGCATGGCCACGGATCCCAGGCCCGCGGTGGGATTACATTAGACGACACTGCGAGGCGGGCTCTCGGCCAGCGCGGCCGCACAGGCGCAGCCAGCCTGACACCAAATGATGTCAGAAGATGGGCAGCGCTAAGTGTGCCTGGCCAAGGGATAACATAACAGCGCAGGCTCCGGGACGGAATCAAACAACGCTGAGGAGCCGGGGCACGGCGCCAAGGGGGTAGGAATGACAGCTGTGCTGCGTCATATTACGAAGGAAAGTCCCACCTCCGGGACGGTCTCACGGTATCAGGGGACACTGTTGTGAATTCGGTTTGTGGGCTCCCCCGGTGGTCTGTTATGGTAGTGTCTCTTATGTGCCTTCCTCCATCTCTGATTACCTGTCGCCACCCTCTAGGGGAGTTTCCTATTTAAGGCTGCTTGGCTGTTAGTCACATGCCGGCCAACAATGTGCTAGTAGCATTCTGTTGCATTCACCTGCCTCAAGTCCCAGTTCAGCTAAGTTGAATTTTGTTTCTTGTTTTGCTATTTTTGTCCAGCTATCTGCAATGTGACTCTTCAGTGCTGGAAGCTCTTGTGGACAGAAAATTACTACTCCAGTGGCATGAGTTGTCACTGGAGTTTAAAGTAATTTCTGGATGGTGTTTTTGAATAGTGATTTTTAGGTCGACCGTGAAGTAACTCTTTCCTGTCCTTCTGCTATCTAGTAAGCGGACCTCACTGTGCTAAATCTGCTGTTCATCCTACGTATGTCATTTCCTCTGAACTCACCGTCAATATCTGTGGGGGCCTACTATCATCTTTTGGGGTTCCTCACTGGAGGTAAGGCAGGCCTGTATATTCCTCTTATAGGGGTAGTTAGATCTCCGGCTGGCGCGTGGTGTCTAGGGCATCGTAGGTACATCCCCCGGCTACTGTAAGTGTTGGGTCAGGTTCAGGTCACGGTCGACCTTAGTTTCCATCACCCGAGAGCTAGTCCGTTTTGTATTTTTTTCCCATGGTCATTGGGGTAACCATAACAGTTTGGCCGGCCCATAAAAAATCTATGTGTTAAAATATGCACTAAAGTAGGAAGGAGAAGAAAAGGTTTTTTTTTTCTGTGTTTGAAAGTGCACCTTAGTTTGATCATTTGTATTCCTTGCTTAAACTGCAGTCTTCAGCCTTTTTTTTTTTTCTCCTCTCCTCTTAACCTCTGAATGCTTGGGTTACACCCATTTGAAACATGGATCCACAGAGTTTAGTTGCAGGTTTGAATAACCTTGCGACAAAAGTACAGAACCTACAAGATTTTGTTATACGTGCTCCAATGTCTGAACCTAAGATTCCTCTGCCTGAATACTTTACCGGAGACAGATCCCGGTTTTTGAGTTTCAGAGAAAATTGCAAATTGTTTTTGTCTCTGAGATCTCACTCTGCTGGTGATCAGACTCAACAAGTTAAAATTGTTATCTCTCTACTGCGCGGCGACCCACAAAGTTGGGCATTTGCATTATCGCCAGGAGATTCTGCGTTGTTAAATGTAGATGCGTTTTTTCAGGCTTTGGGGTTGCTTTATGAAGAACCTAATTTGGAGATTTTGGCTGAGAAAGCCTTGATAGCTCTTTCCCAAGGGCAAGATGAAGCTGAGATATACTGCCAGAAATTCCGTAAATGGTCGGTGCTTACTAAATGGAATGAGTGCGCTTTAGCAGCTAATTTCAGAGAAGGTCTCTCTGATGCCGTGAAGGATGTCATGGTGGGGTTCCCTGTGCCTACAGGTCTGAATGATGCCATGAAATTGGCTATCCAGATTGATCGGCGTTTGCGGGAGCGCAAATCTGTGCACCATATGGCGGTATCTTCTGAGCAAAAACCTGTGCACCATATGGCGGTGACCTCTGAAAAGGCATTAGAGCATATGCAATGCGATCGTGTTTTGTCTAGAGGCGAACGTCAAAATTACAGGCGCAAAAATGGATTGTGCTTCTACTGTGGAGATCCAGCTCATGTTATATCAGCATGCTCTAAACGTATAAATAAGGTTGATAAAAAGGTTGATAAATCTTTTTCTACAGGTACCTTGCAGTCAAAATTTCTTTTGTCCGTGACATTGATTTGTACCTTATCATCTGTGACTGTGAATGCTTATGTGGATTCTGGCGCCGCTCTGAGTCATGGATTGGTCCTTTGCCAAGCGTTGTGGGTTTGATTTGGAGCCGTTGGAAGTTTCTATTCCCCTGAAGGGTATTGATTCTACACCTTTGGCTAGCAATAAACCACAATATTGGACACAAGTGACTATGCGTCTTACCCCAGACCATCAGGAGATTATTCGTTTCCTTGTATTATATAACCTACATGATGTCTTAGTGCTTGGATTGCCATGGTTACAGATTCATAATCCCGTCTTGGACTGGAAATCTATGTCTGTGTTGAGCTGGGGATGTCGGGGCATTCATGGGGATGCACCTTTGGTTCCTATTTCTTCATCTACTCCCTCTGAGATCCCAGCATTTCTGTCAGATTTTTATGATGTCTTTCAAGAGCCTAAAGTTGATTCTCTCCCTCCTCACAGAGAGTGTGACTGCGCTATTGAATTGATCCCCGGTAGTAAGTTTCCTAAGGGTCGCTTGTTTAATTTGTCTGTACCTGAACATACTGCTATGCGGGAGTATATCAGAGAATCCTTGGAAAAGGGTCATATTCGCCCCTCGTTGTCTCCACTAGGGGCAGGATTTTTCTTTGTAGGTAAAAAGGATGGTTCATTGAGACCTTGTATCGACTATCGACTTTTGAATAAGATTACAGTTAAATACCAGTACCCGTTACCTTTACTGACTGATCTGTTTGCTCGCATAAAAGGGGCTAAGTGGTTCACTAAGATCGATCTACGTGGTGCGTATAATTTGGTGCGGATTAAGCAGGGGGATGAGTGGAAGACCGCATTTAATACGCCTGAAGGCCATTTTGAGTATTTGGTAATGCCTTTCGGTCTCGCAAATGCCCCTTCCGTTTTTCAGTCCTTTATGCACGATATTTTCCGTGAATATCTGGATAAGTTTATGATTGTGTATTTGGATGATATTCTTGTTTTTTCGGAGGACTGGGAATCTCACGTTCAACAGGTCAGGAGAGTTTTTCAGGTCTTGCGAGCTAATTCTCTTTTTGTAAAGGGCTCAAAGTGTAGTTTTGGAGTTCAGAGAATTTCCTTTTTGGGATATATTTTTTCCCCTTCATCTATGGAGATGGACCCTGTCAAGGTCCAGGCTATTTGTGATTGGATGCAACCTACTTCTTTGAAGAGTCTGCAAAAGTTCTTGGGTTTTGCTAATTTCTATCGCCGATTTATAGCGGGTTTTTCTGCCATTGCTAAACCTTTGACTGATTTGACCAAAAAGGGTGCTGATGTTGCTAATTGGTCCTCTGCGGCTGTGGAGGCCTTTCAAGAGCTTAAGCGCCGCTTTTCTTCCGCTCCTGTGTTGCGCCAACCTGATGTGTTACTTCCGTTCCAGGTTGAGGTGGATGCTTCGGAGATCGGAGCAGGTGCAGTTTTGTCGCAGAAAGATCCTGACTGCTCAGTAATGAGACCATGTGCGTTTTTCTCCCGAAAGTTTTCGCCCGCTGAGCGAAATTATGATGTGGGAAATCGGGAACTTCTGGCCATGAAGTGGGCGTTTGAGGAGTGGCGTCATTGGCTTGAGGGTGCTAGACACCAGGTGGTGGTCCTCACTGACCACAAGAATCTAATTTATCTTGAGTCGGCCAGGCGTCTGAATCCTAGACAGGCGCGCTGGTCGTTGTTTTTCTCCCGATTTAACTTTGTGGTGTCATATCTGCCTGGGTCCAAGAATGTGAAGGCGGATGCCCTCTCTAGGAGTTTTGAGTCTGACTCGCCTGGTGATTCCGAACCTACCGGCATCCTGAAGGATGGGGTGATATTGTCAGCTGTCTCCCCAGACCTGCGGCGTTCTTTGCAGGAGTTTCAGGTGGATAGGCCTGATCGCTGTCCGCCTGGTAGACTGTTTGTCCCTGACGATTGGACCAGTAGAGTTATCTCGGAGGTTCATTCTTCCGCGTTGACAGGTCATCCTGGAATTTTTGGCACCAGGGATTTGGTGTCTAGGTCCTTCTGGTGGCCTTCTTTGTCTCGAGATGTGCGCATGTTTGTGCAGTCTTGTGATGTTTGTGCTCGGGCCAAGCCCTGCTGTTCTAGGGCCAGTGGGTTGTTGTTGCCCTTGCCTATTCCTAAGAGGCCTTGGACGCACATCTCTATGGACTTTATTTCTGACCTTCCGGTTTCTCGTAGGATGTCTGTCATCTGGGTGATTTGTGACCGTTTTTCCAAGATGGTTCATTTGGTACCTTTACCCAAATTGCCCTCCTCCTCTGAGTTGGTTCCTCTATTTTTTCAGAATGTGGTGCGTTTGCATGGTATTCCTGAGAATATAGTGTCTGACAGGGGTACTCAGTTTGTGTCTAGATTTTGGCGGACGTTCTGTGCCAGGATGGGTATCGATTTGTCTTTTTCGTCTGCATTCCATCCTCAGACTAATGGCCAGACTGAGCGTACTAATCAGACCTTGGAGACTTACTTGAGGTGTTTTGTGTCCGCTGATCAGGATGATTGGCTTGACTTTTTGCCATTGGCAGAGTTTGCCCTTAACAATCGGGCTAGTTCTGCCACTTTGGTTTCTCCATTTTTTTGTAATTCAGGGTTTCACCCTCGGTTTTCGTCCGGTCAATTGGAGTCTTCGGATTGTCCTGGAGTGGATGCTGTGGTTGATAGGATGCATCGGATTTGGGGACAGGTTGTGGACAATCTGAAGTTGTCCCAGGAGAAGACTCAACAGTTCACTAATCGTCATCGGCGTATTGGTCCTCGTCTTTGTGTTGGGGACCTGGTGTGGCTGTCTTCTCGATTTGTTCCTATGAAGGTCTCGTCTCCTAAGTTTAAGCCTCGGTTTATCGGCCCTTATAGGATTCTGGAGGTTCTTAATCCTGTGTCCTTTCGTTTGGACCTCCCAGCATCTTTTAATATCCATAATGTTTTCCATCGGTCATTATTGCGGAGGTATGAGGTACCGGTTGTTCCTTCTGCTGATCCACCTGCTCCTGTGTTGGTTGAGGGTGAATTGGAGTATGTGGTGGAAAAGATCTTGGACTCCCGTGTTTCCAGACGGAAACTTCAGTATCTGGTTAAGTGGAAAGGTTATGGCCAGGAGGATAATTCTTGGGTGACAGCATCCGATGTTCATGCTCCCGATTTGGTTCGTGCATTTCATAGTGCTCATCCAGGTCGCCCTGGTGGTTCTGGTGAGGGTTCGGTGCCCCCTCCTTAAGGGGGGGGTACTGTTGTGAATTCGGTTTGTGGGCTCCCCCGGTGGTCTGTTATGGTAGTGTCTCTTATGTGCCTTCCTCCATCTCTGATTACCTGTCGCCACCCTCTAGGGGAGTTTCCTATTTAAGGCTGCTTGGCTGTTAGTCACATGCCGGCCAACAATGTGCTAGTAGCATTCTGTTGCATTCACCTGCCTCAAGTCCCAGTTCAGCTAAGTTGAATTTTGTTTCTTGTTTTGCTATTTTTGTCCAGCTATCTGCAATGTGACTCTTCAGTGCTGGAAGCTCTTGTGGACAGAAAATTACTACTCCAGTGGCATGAGTTGTCACTGGAGTTTAAAGTAATTTCTGGATGGTGTTTTTGAATAGTGATTTTTAGGTCGACCGTGAAGTAACTCTTTCCTGTCCTTCTGCTATCTAGTAAGCGGACCTCACTGTGCTAAATCTGCTGTTCATCCTACGTATGTCATTTCCTCTGAACTCACCGTCAATATCTGTGGGGGCCTACTATCATCTTTTGGGGTTCCTCACTGGAGGTAAGGCAGGCCTGTATATTCCTCTTATAGGGGTAGTTAGATCTCCGGCTGGCGCGTGGTGTCTAGGGCATCGTAGGTACATCCCCCGGCTACTGTAAGTGTTGGGTCAGGTTCAGGTCACGGTCGACCTTAGTTTCCATCACCCGAGAGCTAGTCCGTTTTGTATTTTTTTCCCATGGTCATTGGGGTAACCATAACAGGACACATTTTATAAGTGTTTAGTTCTGTGTTTGCAAGGAGCATAATGAAAAGAGCCACCTTTTCCTTTTGCATCCTTTGTGCTGCACAAGCTGGCTCTTTAAGCTACAAACGCCTTGGGGGGGGGGGGTTAAAGGTTCCCTTTCGACTTACTCCAATCAGGCTTCGGCCTACACTGTGTTCCTCTGCTCCTCCTGCTGTCCCTGGGCTCCAACACCGCTAGTTGTTGCCTGGTAGTGCTGTCCGCACAGTCAACAGTCGCTCCTCTGTTATTGGGGTTCAGTAACGTCAGCTGTTCCCCAGCTGTGTGTGTGGCAATCCCTCCTATCTCCTCCACCTCCTCCTCCTGCTGTCCCTGGGCTCCAACACCGCTAGTTGTTGCCTGGTAGTGCTGTACGCACAGTTAACAGTCGCTCCTCTGTTATTGGGGTTCAGTAACGTCAGCTGTTCCCCAGCTGTTTGTGTGGCAATCCCTCCTATCTCCTCCACCTCCTCCTCCTGCTGTCCCTGGGCTCCAACACCGCTAGTTGTTGCCTGGTAGTGCTGTACGCACAGTCAACAGTCGCTCCTCTGTTATTGGGGTTCAGTAACGTCAGCTGTTCCCCAGCTGTGTGTGTGGCAATCCCTCCTATCTCCTCCACCTCCTCCTCCTGATGTCCCTGGGCTACAACACCGCTAGTTGTTGTCCAGAAGTGCTGTCTGCACAGAGCCAAACACCTCGCCAATGTGTTAGTGGGGTTCAGTAATGCCTGCTGCTCCCCTGCTGTGTATACGGCAACGTGTCATGCGACCGCCACGCAGGCACAACAACTTAAATTTAAGGGAACCTGCCCCCCCCCAGGCGTTTGTTACTGAAAGAGCCACCTTCTGCAGCAGTAATGATGCAAAAGGAAAGAGTGGCTCTTTTTGTGGTGCTCCTTGCACACGCTGAACTTGACACTTATGAAATGTGTCCCCTCACACCGTTAAACCGTTCGGTCGGAGGGATTTTCCTTTGTCATTTGACGCAGCACAGCTGTCATTCTTACCCCCTTGGCGCCGTGCGCTGCCTCCTCAGCGTTGTTTGAATCTGTCCCGGAGCCTGCGCTGTTATGTTATCCCTTGGCCAGGCACACTTAGCGCTGCCCATCTTCTGACATCATTTGGTGTCAGGCTGGCTGCGCCTGTGCGGCCGCGCTGGACGAGATCCCGCTTCGTAGTGTCTTCTGATTTAATCCCACTGCGGGCCTGTGATCCATGGACATGCGCAATGCATATTTTAACATCCGCCTCTCTCTCATCTCCCTCAGCCTTCTTCAGACTGTGCGCCGTCAGCTGATCCCTAATAGCATGCCATGGCCATGACGCCGCACAGTCTGAAGAAGCTGGAAAGAGGGGAGTGAGAGGCAAGGATATGCACTGCGCATGCCCATGGATCACAGGTCCGCAGAGTGATTACATTAGATGACACAGCGAGGCGGGATCTTGGCCAGTGCAGCCGCACAGGTGCAGCCAGCCTGACACCAAATGATGTCAGAAGATGGGCAGTGCAAAATGTGTGCATGGACAAGGGCTAACATAACAGCGCAGGCTCCGGGACAGATTCAAACAACGCTGAGGAGGCGGCGCACGGTGCCAAGGGGGTAAGAATGACAGCTGTGCTGCGTCACATGACAAAGGAAAGTCCCTCCGACCGGACGGTTTAACGGTGTGAGGGGACACATTTCATAAGTGTCAAGTTCAGCGTTTGCAAGGACCATAATTAAAAGAGCTAAGCTTACCTTTTCCAGCATTAGTGCTGTACAATATGGCTCTTTCAGCTACAAACCCCTGGGGGGGGGGGGTTAAAGGTTCCCTTTCAACTTGCTCCAGTGCAGGCTTCGGCCTACACTATGCTCCTCCTGCTGACCCTGGGCTCTAACACCGCCAGTTGGCGCCCAGATGTGCTAGCTGCACAGAGAAAAACACCAGCCAATGTGTCAGTGGGGTTCAGCAATGCCAGCTATACCCCTGCTGTGTAGCCGGCAACGTGTCCTGCAACAGCCACGCAGACACAAAGCTGCCGCCAGTGCAGGCTTCGGCCTACACTCTGCTCCCTCTCCTCCTGCTGACCCTGGGCTCTAACAACGCCAGTTGGGGCCCGGTACTGCTAGCTGCACAGAGAAAAACACCAGCCAATGTGTCAGTGGGGTTCAGCACCGCCAGCTGTTCCCCTGCTGTGTAGCCGGCATCGTGTCCTGCAACAGCCACGCAGACACAAGAACTGAAATTGAAGGGAACTTGTCCCCCCTCCCCCAGGCATTTGTATGTTTCACAACCTTGTACAGCAGTAATGCTGCATGTGTGCAAGGTGGCTCAGAAACTTATTCCCCTTGCACACGTGGAACTGAACACGTCTAAAATGTGTCCTCTGTGACCATTAAACCGTCCCTGAGGTGTGACTTTCCTTTGTAATTACACGCTGCAACCCCCTTGGTAGCGCTGCCCGTCTTCTGGCATCATTGTTTGGCTGGCTGCTCCTCTGCGGCCGCCCTGGCCCACACAACGCCCCTCGGTGTCTTATTTATTTTGACTGCGAGGGTGTGATTGATGGGCATGAGCAGTGCATATGTTCGCCTGTCCCTCATCTCCTTCGGCCTTCTTCAGACTGTGCGGCTTCATGGCCGTGGCATGCGACAAGGGATCAGCTGACGCCGCACAGTCTGAACCAGGTGTAAGGACCCGAGTGTGAGAGGTGAACATATGTACTGCGCCAGGCCATGAATCCCAGCCCCGCAGTGTTTTAACAATGTAAAGACACTGCGGGGCTGGGATTCATGGTCATCGCGAACCGCACCGGCCAACATTAAATGATGTCAGAAGATGGGCAGCGCTAACAGCGCAAGGCCAAGGGATAACACGACAGCGCAGACTCCTGTGCAGCAAATAACGACGCTCAGGAGGCCGCGCCCAGCACCAAGGTGGGATTTTTGACAGCTGTGCTGCGTCTCATTACGAAGGGAACTCACGCCTCCAAAACAGTTTGACTGCTTAAGGGCCTAAATGTTATACATGTTTCTTTCTGCGTGTGCAAGAAGCAAAATTAAAAGAGCAACCTTTGACTTGTGCAGCATTACTGCTGCCCAAGCTGTGGCTCTTGTAGTTTGTAACCCCTGAGGGGGGGTTAAAGGTTACCTTTAAAATCGGTTCAATTAGGCTTCGGCCTGCACTCTGCTCCACCTGCAGAGCCCGGGCTCCAACACCGCTAGTTGCTGTCCGGAAGTGCTGGCTGCACAGAGCAAAACACACGCCACTCTGTCAGTGGGGTTCAGCACCACCAGCTGTTCCCCTGCTGTGTAGCCAGCAACGTGTCCTGCAACAGCCACGCAGACACAAAGTTGCCGCCAGTGCAGGCTTCGGCCTACACTCTGCTCCCTCTCCTCCTCCTGCTGACCCTGGGCTCTAACACCGCCAGTTGGTGCCCGGTACTGCTAGCTGCACAGAGAAAAACACCAGCCAATGTGTCAGTGGGGTTCAGCACCGCCAGCTGTTCCCCTGCTGTGTAGCCGGCATCGTGTCCTGCAAAAGCCACGCAGACACAAGAACTGAAATTGAAGGGATCCTGTCGCCCCACCCCCAGGTGTTTGTATGTTTTACAGCCACCTTGTACAGCAGTAATGCTGCATGTGTGCAAGGTGGCTCATAAACTTATTCTCCTTGCACCCGTGGAACAGAACACGTCTACAATGTGTCCCCTGAGACCATTAAAACGTCCCTGAGGTGTGACTTTCCTTTGTAATGACACGCAACAACCTCCTTGGTAGCACAGCCCTTCTTCTGACATCATTGTTTGGCTGGCTGCGCCTCTGCGGCCGCCCTGCCCGACACAACGCCCCTCGGTGTCTTATTTATTTTGACTGCGAGGGTGTGATTGACGGGCATGAGCAGTGCATATATTCACCAGGCTGTCACTCAGCTCCTTCCGCCTTCTTCAGACTGTGCGGCTTCATGGCCGTGGCATGCGATAAGGGATCAGCTGACGCCGCACAGTCTGTAGCAGGTGTAAGGACACGAGCAAGAGGCGAACATATGTACTGCGCCAGGCCATGAATCCCAGCCCCGCAGTGTGAAACACTGTAAAGACACTGCGGGGCTGGGATTCATGGGCATCGCGAACCGCACCAGCCGATATGAAATGATGTCAGAAGACGGGCAGCGCATGGCCAAGGGATAACGCAACAACGCAGACTCCTGTACATCAAAATGCGATGCTCAGGAGGCCACGCCAAGCACCAAGGTGGTATTTTTGCCAGCTGTGCTGCGTCTCATTACGAAGGGAACTCCCGCCTCCAAGACAGATTGACTGTATAAGGGCCAAAATGTTGTACGTGTTTCATTCAGCTTGTGCAAGGAACAAAATTAAAAGAGCAACCTTTGACTTGTGCAGCACTACTGCTGCATAAGGCGTGGCTCTTCTAGTTTGTAACACCTGAGGGGGGGTTAAAGGTTACCTTTAAAATTGGTTCAATTAGGCTTCGGCCTACACTCTGCTTTCCCTGCAGAGCCTGGGCTCTAACACTGCCAGTTGGTGCCCGGTACTGCTAGCTGCACAGAGAAAAAGACCTCGCCAATGTGTCAGTGGGGTTCAGCATCGCCAGCTGTTCCCTGCTGTGTAGCCGGCAACGTGTCCTGCAACAGCCACGCAGACACAACAGACCTACAAATGCCTCCAGTGAAGGCTTCGGCCTACACTCTGCTCCCCCTGCTGACCCTTTGCTCCAACACCGCTAGTTGGGGCTCTAGGAAGACAAGCTTGAATAGGTCCCCATCCTGGTTCCAGCACCGTCAGCTGGTTCCGGGCAGAGCCTTTGGCTTAGGTGCCTCCTTCTGGGTATCCGAGTTCCACCAACGTCAGGTGGTCCTTGGTAGTGCTTTCAGGCACGGGTACCTCCTGCTTAGTAACCGGGTTCCAGTAACGTCAGCTGGTCCTCGGTAGTTCCATTGGCTTTTGGACCTTCGGCTACCCATCCGGGTTCCAGTACCGTCAACTGGTTCTCGGCAGTGTCTTTTGCTCTTGTACCTTCTGCTCCCCATCCTGGTTCCAGTACCGCCAGCTGGTTCCAGGCAGAGCCTTTGGCTTAGGTGCCTCCCTCTGGGTATCCGAGTTCCACCAACATCAGGTGGTCCTTGGTAGTGCTTTCAGGCACGGGTACCTCCTGCTTAGTAACCGGGTTCCAGTAACGTCAGCTGGTCCTCGGTAGTTCCATTGGCTCTTGGACCTTCGGGTAGCCATCCGAGTTCCAGTTCCATCAGCTGTTTCTCGGTATTTTCTCAGCCTTCTTGTACCTTCTGCTACAGTTCCAAGTTCAAGACCCTAAAGACGACGACCCGGAAGACCACCCCTAAGATGACGACGACACCAGAGACGACAACCACTGAGATGACGACGACCCTGGAGACGATGACCCTGAAGACCACCCCGATGACGACGACCCCGGAGACGACGACCCTGGAGACGACGACGACATGGGAGACCGAGAAGCAGAAGAACAAGAGGCTGCAGAACAAAGAGCAGAAGAACATTAAGCATAACACTAAATATCAGAGCAAAAGATATTATCTAAATTATAAGCAGAAGAAGACTAAGCAGTGTATGGGAGTGAGTCCGTTCCTCCTCGTGGTGCCCCTGGATAAAGCCTGATGCTGCAGGCCAAACTGAACGCGGACAAATGTAACTCTTTTGTGACAGGCAGAACGGAAAGTGTAATCTTCAAACTTTTATAGATAACAACTACGGGAATGCCTGTCACAAATAAAAATATGATGAAGAAGTTGAATATGAAGAAGATAATAGTTAAATAAAAAGAATATGAACAATGTAAAAAAAAAAAATTATAGGTAGAAGATGAAGAAGAAGATGAATAAGGTGAAGATAGTTGATGTCAAAGAAGCTGATGATGTGGATAATGAAGAAGAAAGTGTGGGAGAAGTAAAAAAGAAGGTGAAGGGCGTGGAAGTAGTGAAACATCAATATCTGACAAAAAAAAAAAAAAAATAACAGTCAAAATCTTTCTAACGCCGAACGTCATAAAAAAACCCCAAAATCCTGCTATTCTATTTGATTGGGATAAACCTCTGTGCCTTTAATGTCTCCGCCACCTCCCCCAATACATCCTACATTATTCTTAGTTGTTTTCCTTCATGTTGAATGAACCTACAAGGAAAGAAAGGGTTTATTTTAATTCCGATATTTTCGTCCCATTGACTTGCATTGGGATCGGGTATCGGTATCGGATTAGATCCGATACTTTGACGGTATCGGCCGATACTTTCCGATACCGATACTTTCCGATATCGGAAGGTATCGCTCAACACTAGTTACTAATGAATATAATGGTAGATGAGTGAGTCGACTGCTCATACTATATATATGTATACTAGAGGCTCCCTATGGTGAGTGCAGTATACCATAGGGTCTGCCTATGGGGCGTGCAGTATACCATAGAGGCTCCCTATGGGGAGTGTAGTATACTATAGGGTCTGCCTATGGGAAGTGCAGTATACTATATGGTCTGCCTATGGGGAATGCAGTATACAATGTGTGCAGAATTATTAGGCAAGTTGTATTTTGATCACATGATACTTTTTATACATGTTGTCCTACTCCAAGCTGTTCAAGCTTGAGAGCCAACTACCAATTAAGTAAATCAGGTGATGTGCATCTCTGTAATGAGGAGGGGTGTTGTCTAATGACTTCAAAACCCTATATAAGGTGTGCTTAATTATTAGGCAACTTCCTTTCATTTGGCAAAATGGGTCAGAAGAGAGATTTGACGGGCTCTGAAAAGTCCAAAATTGTGAGATGTCTTGCAGAGGGATGCAGCAGTCTTGAAATTGCCAAACTTTTGAAGCGTGATCACTGAACAATCAAGCGTTTCATGGCAAATAGCCGACAGGGTCGCGAGAAGCGTGTTGGGCAAAAAAGGTGCAAAATAACTGCCCATGAATTGAGGAAAATCAAGCGTGAAGCTGCCAAGATGCCATTTGCCACCAGTTTTACCATATTTCAGAGCTGCAACGTTACTAGAGTAACAAAAAGCACAATGTGTGCAATACTCAAGGACATGGCCAAGGTAAGGAAGGCTGAAAAATGACCACCTGTGAACAAGAAACATAAGATAAAACGTCAAGACTGGGCCAATAAATATCTTAAGACTGACTTTTCAAAGGTTTTATGGACTGATGAAATGAGAGTGACTCTTGATGGGCCAGAGGCTGGATCAGCAAAGGGCAGAGAGCTCCACTCTGACTCAGACGCCAGCAAGGTGGAGGTGGGATACTGGTTTGGGCTGGTATCAAAGATGAACTTGAGTGACCTTTTCAGGTTGAGGAGTGAAGCTCAACTTCCAGACCTACTGCCAGTTTCTGGAGGACAACTTCTTTAAGCAGTGGTACAGGAAGAAGTCAGTATTGTTCAAGAAAAACATGATTTTCATGCAGGACAATGCTCCATCACATGCCTCCAACTACTCCATAGCGGGGATGGCAAGTAAAGGTCTCAAAGAAGAAAAAATAATGACATGGCCCCCTTGTTCTCGTGATCTGAGCACCATAGGAAACCTGTGGTCCCTCATAAAATGTGAGATCTACAGGGAGGGAAAACAGTACACCTCTCGCAACAGTGTCTGGGAGGCTGTGGTGGCTGCTGCATGCAATGTTGATCATAAAAAGATCAGGCAACTGACAGAATCTATGGATGGAAGGCTGTTGAGTGTCATCATAAAGAAAGGTGGCTATATTGGTCACTAATTTTTTGGGGGTTTATTTTTGCATGTCAGAAATGTTTATTTCTAAATTTTGTGCAGTTATATTGGTTTACCTGGTGAAAATAAACAAGTGAGATTGGAATATATTTAGTTTTTATTAAGTTGCCTAATAATTCTGCACAGTAATAGTTACATGCACAAACAGATATACTCCTAAGATAGCCAAATCTAAAAAAAACCACTCCAACTTCCAAAAATATTAAGCTTTGATATTTATGAGTCTTTTGGGTTGATTGAGAACATAGTTGTTGATCAATAATAAATATAATCCTCTAATATACAACTTGCCTAATAATTCTGCACACAGTGTACTATAGGGTCTGCCTATGGGGAGTACAGTATACTATAGAGGCTCCCTACAGGGAGTGCAGAAAACTATAGAGGATCCCTAAGGGGAGTACAGCATACTATAAAGGCTCCCTATGGGGAGTGCAGTAATAATAATAATAATAATAATAATCTTAATTTATATTGCGCCAACATATTCCGCAGCGCTTTACAGTTTAACAGCCTCAAACACGACAGTCATAGGTAACAATGTTAACAATACAATAATAAAGCAAAATAAGACTACCCTGCTCGTGAGAGCTTACAATCTACAATGAGGTGGGGAGATACAAAGTACAGGTGTGTATTTACAATGATGTATTTACAATGATGGTCCAGCCATCTTCAGGGGGTGGGGGATAGATGGAGATAGTGAATGGGCTACACACACACAAACATAAAATGACTTTGATTAGTTTGATTAGTTAATGTGGTAGGCCGCTCTGAACAAATGTGTTTTGAGCGAGCGCCTAAAACTATGCAAGTTGTGGATGGACCTAATATCTTGGGGTAGAGCATTCCAGAGGATTGGCGCAGCACGGGAAAAGTATTGGAGTCGGGAGTGGGAGGTACGGATTAGTGCAGAGGTTACTCGAAAGTCATTTGCAGAGCACAGCGGTTGGCTAGGCCGATAGACTGAAATAAGGGAGGAGATGTATAGGGGTGCCGCACTGTGGAGAGCTTTGTGGGTGAGAACAAGTACTTTGAATTGTATCCTGTAATGAATAGGCAGCCAGTGCAATGACTGGCAAAAAGCGGATGCATCTGAGTAACGATTAGCCAGATGGACAACCCTGGCTGCTGCATTAAGGATAGACTGGAGAGGGGAAAGTCGAGTAAGGGGGAGGCCAATTAATAGAGCATTGCAGTAGTCAAGGCGGGAGTGGATCAGGGCAACAGTGAGGGTTTTTGTTGTCTCCATGGTGAGAAAAGGGCGGATTCTAGAGATGTTCTTTAGGTGTAAGTGGCACGAGCGGGCAAGAGATTGTACATGGGATGTGAAGGAGAGATTGGAGTCAAACAAAACACCCAGACAGCGCGCCTGCTGCCAGGGTGTTATTATGGTGCCATCCACGGAGAGGGAAATGTCAGATTTAGGAAGGTTAGTAGAAGGCGGGAGCAGAAGAAGTTCAGTTTTGGAGAGGTTGAGTTTCAGATAGAGAGCGGACATGATGTTGGAGACTGCAGACAGTCAGTGGCATTCTGTAGTACAGCGGGGGTAAGGTCAGGGGATGATGTGTATAGTTGTGTGTCATCAGCATAAAGATGGTACTGAAAACCAAATCTGCTGATGGTCTGTCCAATTGGGGCTGTGTAGAGGGAGAAGAGAAGGGGGCCAAGGACGGAGCCCTGAGGTACCCCAACAGTGAGAGGAAGAGGAGATGAAGTGGAACCAGAGAACAGAACACTGAAGGAGCGGTCAGAAAGGTAGGAGGAGAACCAGGAGAGAGCAGTGTCCTTAATGCCTAGTGACTGGAGCCTAGAGAGTAGGAGAGGGTGGTCAACAGTGTCGAAAGCTGCAGAAAGGTCGAGAAGAATGAGCAGAAAGTGGTCACCATTACATTTTGCTGTCAGAAGGTCATTGGTCACCTTGATGAGTGCAGTTTCTGTTGAATGTAGGGGGCGGAAACCGGACTGTGAAGGGTCTAGGAGGGAATGAGTGGAGAGGTAACGGGTAAGGCGGGAGTAGATCAGGCGCTCCAAGAGTTTTGAGATGAAGGGGAGATTGGAGACCGGTCTGTAGT
Source organism: Ranitomeya variabilis (assembly GCF_051348905.1). Taxonomy (NCBI): domain Eukaryota; kingdom Metazoa; phylum Chordata; class Amphibia; order Anura; family Dendrobatidae; genus Ranitomeya; species Ranitomeya variabilis. The sequence continues at coordinate 478,002,801 of NC_135234.1, read as the reverse complement.
TGTTTGTGCAGGATGGGTCGTGGGTGGGTTTCTTTAGTAATGGAGTAATGATAGAGTGTTTGAAGGAGGACGGGAAAATGCCTGAGGAGAGTGAGAGCTTAAAGATTGTAGTTAGGTGAGTTTTGACGACTGGAGAGAGAGACTGGAGGAGGTGTGAAGGAATAGGGTCAGTGGTGCATGTAGTCGGACGAGAAGAGGAGAGAAGCTTGGAGACTTCTGTGATGGGATCAAATGTGGAGAGTGAGCCAGGGGAGATGCAGGGAGGGATGGGAGTCATTGCACTTGGTGTCGGGAAGTGGATTTCCTGACGGATATTGTCTATTTTCTCTATAAAGTGGGAGGCCAGGTCATCAGCACAAATGTCTGTGATATGGTTTTGTTCTTTTGGCCTGAGGAGGGAGTGAAAGGTGTTAAAATGTTTCTTGGGGTTGTTGGATAGTGAGATCAGGGTGGTGTAGTAGGTCTGTTTGGCGAGGTGAAGGGCAGAGTTATAGGTTCTTAACATAAATTTTAAGTGTGTGAAGTCTTCCGGTGTGCGTGTTTTCCTCCATAAGCATTCAGCACTCCTAGAGCATCGCTGGAGAAATCAGGTTTACGATGTGAGCCAGGGCTGTTTCACTCTGTGTTTGGAGGTTCTGAGGGTGAGGGGAGCTACTTGGTCAAGGGTGCTTCTAAGAGTGTCGTTGTAGTGATGTACAGCCAGATCAGGACATGAAAAAGAAGAGATTGGGGACAATGATGAGTGTAGGGAGTCTGAACGTGTATGAGGGTTAATGGCATGTAGATTTCTGAATGTGTTGTAGGTAGGAGAGTGCTGGGGTGGGGGAGGAATTGTGAGTGTGAAGGATAGAATGTTGTGGTCAGAGAGGGGAAGCGGTGAGTTATCTAGGTAGGAGATTGAACAGAGCCGGACAAAGACCAAGTCCAGGGCATTACCGCCTTTGTGTGTTTCAGAGGTTGAGAGCTGTGAGAGGCCTAGAGAAGTGGTTAGTGATATAAGCTGGGATGCAGATGTGGAAGTGGGGCTGTTAATGGGGATATTGAAGTCTCCCAGGATAAGGGTTGGAAGTTCTGAGGACATGAAGTGCGGCAGCCAGGCTGAGAAGTGGTCCAGGAAGTGGGTGGGTGAGCCTGGGGGCCGGTATATGACCGCTACTCTGAGGGAGAGGGGACGAAAGAGCCTGAGGTGTGGACCTCAAAAGAAGGAAATGAGAGTGATGGAACTGGGGGTATAACCTGGAACGTGCATTGTGGGGACAGGAGTATGCCGACTCCACCACCAGGTCTGTTTGTGTGTCTCGGGGAATGGGAGACTTGTAGGCCACCATGAGAAATGGCAGCGGGGGAGACAGTGTCAGAGTCCTGGATCCAGGTTTCAGTGAGGGCCAACAGATTCAGAGAGTTGTTCACAAAGTAGTTGTGCAGGAAAGGAAGCTTGTTACATACAGACCGTGGATTCCAAAGGGCACAATTGAAAGAGAGAGGTGAGGGAGTGCAAGTAATATTAATAAGGTTAGTATGGTTTTGATATGAGGTAGGGTAGCGGTTGAGGTTGGGGGATGGGGGACCGGGGTTGGGGGAGATGTCCTCCGAAATCAGAAGGAGTAAGAAGATATAAAGCAAGTAGTTGCAGTATACTATAGAGGCTCTCTATGGGGAGAGATGTATACTATAGAGGCTCCCTATGGGGAGTGCAGTATACTATAGAGGCTCCCCAATGGGGAGTGCAGAAAACTATAGAGGATCCCTATGAGGAGTGCAGCATACTATAAAGGCTCCCTATGGGGAGTGCAGTATACTATAGGGGCTACCTATGGGGAGAGCAGTATGCTATAGAGGCTCCCTATCAGGAGTGCAGTATACTACAGAGGCTCCCTATGGGGAGTGCAGTATACTATAGAAGCCTATGGGGAGTGCAGTATACTATAGAGGCCTATGGGGAGTGCAGTATACTATAGAGGCTCCCTATGGGGAGTACATTATACTATAGAGTCTGCCTGCGTGTGGGGGGTGCAATTACTATAGAGGCTGCTGTGTGTGTGTGGGGGGGAATTATACTATAGAGCCTGCCTGTGTGTGTGTGGGGGGAGGTGCATTATGCTATAGAGTCTGAAAATTTGCCTGTGTGTGGGGGGGTGTAATATATTATAGAGTCTCCCTATGGGGAGTGCATTATACTATAGAGTCTGCTATGTGTGTATGGGGGGGGATGCATTATACTATAGAGTCTGCCTGTGTGTGTGGGGTGCATTATACTATAGAGTCTGCCTGTGGGGGGTGCATTGTACTATAGAGTCTACCTATGGGGTGCATTATACTGAAGAGTCTGCCTATGGGGAGTGCAGTATAATATAGAGACTGCCTTTTGGGGGGTGCATTATACTATAGCATTTGCCTATGGGGATGTGCATTATACAATATAGAGTGCTTATGAGGGAGTGCATTATTTTATAGAGTCTGCCTATGGGGGGTGCATTATACTAAGTGGAGTCTGCCTATGGGGGTGCATTATGCTAAATGGAGTCTGCCTATTGGGGTGCATTATACTAAATTGAGTCTGCCTATGGGGGTGCATTATACTATATAGAGTCTGCCTATGAGGGTGTAATATATTAAATGGAGTCTGCCTATCAGGCTGCATTATACTAAATGGAGTCTACCTATGGGGGTGCATTATACTAAATAGAGTCTGCCCATGTGGAATGCATTATACTATAGAGGCCTATGAGGAGTTCATTATACTATATGGAGGCTATCTACGGGGCCATCATACAGTGTGGAGAGTGCAGTGAGGGGGCCATCATACAGTGTTGGAGCCATTAAACAGTTCGGGGGCTACTAAGTGGTCAGTATACTGTGTGGGTGGTACTATACAGCGAAGGGTCATTATACTGTGTATAGGGGAGCTGTGCAAGGTGGAGACTTGGGACATTATTAAATGTAAAGTGGGCACTTACTGTTATAGGGGAACTCAGGTTACTATGACAGAGGGGCACACAAGGCATTATTACATTCTAGCTTTCTAGTGGGCAAAATGTGGGCACTGTTTTCTAGGGCACTTGCACCCGGCATTACTATATTCTAGAGGGTTGCTTTAGTATTTAGAGGGCACAGAGAACCACACAGCAGGTGCAGTCATAGGGACATACATGGCAGCAGCGGCTCAGTATTGGGGTATCAGGTGGAGTAATAGGGACACATACAGCAGCAGTGGCTCATCATTGGGGTATCAGGTGCAGTAATAGGGACACATACGGCAGCAGCAGCGGCTCAGTATTGGGGTATCAGGGACAGTAATAGGGACACATACGGCGGCAGCGGCTCAGTATTGGGGTATCAGGTGCAGTAATACGGACACATACGGCAGCAGCGGCTCAGTATTTGGGTATCAGGTGCAGTAATAGAGACACATACGGCAGCAGCGGCTCAGTATTGGGGTATCAGGTGCAGTAATACGGACACATACGGCAGCAGCAGCGGCTCAGTATTGGGGTATCAGGGACAGTAATAGGGACACATACGGCGGCAGCGGCTCAGTATTGGGGTATCAGGTGCAGTAATACGGACACATACGGCAGCAGCGGCTCAGTATTTGGGTATCAGGTGCAGTAATAGAGACACATACGGCAGCAGCGGCTCAGTATTGGGGTATCAGGTGCAGTAATAAGGACACATACGGCAGCAGCGGCTCAGTATTGGGGTATCAGGTGCAGTAATACGGACACATACGGCAGCAGCGGCTCAGTATTGGGGTATCAGGTGCAGTAATACGGACACATACGGCAGCAGCGGCTCAGTATTGGGGTATCAGCAGGATGAGGAGTTTGTGCAGGTTGGGAATAGATGGTGACGGGGCTGGAATATGAGAAGTGAAACATGTCTTTGTTGTTTTCTCTGCAGCCGAGTCCTGGCTGGAAGAAGTTGTCATGTCGGTCTGGGCCAGATGGAAAAGACGGGAAAAGTGAACAACTGCATCAACAAGAACGTCAGCGCAGAGGCGTAGCTAGGGTTTCAACTTAGGGGGGGGGGGGGGCAAAACATTTGAGTGGGCCCCTAACCAGCTAACCCTGATTACAGCTACGTTTGCGCACTCTTATTGTGAATATAGGGGAACCTTAGAATATGACCCTACTGTTATTGAAAATAAATCTATATACAAAAACGAACATTGACTTTACCGCCATATTGGACCATATGCACAATAATAATGTCCCCTAAGTTCCCCCATGTACTGCTCCATTATACACAGTATCGTGAGCTTAAAGCTTCCCTATACACAGTCTAAGGCTCCCACAGCTCCCCTATACACAGAATGATGTTCTCACTGCTCCCCTCTACACAGTATACCACTGCTCCCCTATAGATAGTATGAGCCCAATGCTCCCCTATACACAGTATAATGCTGACAGAACTCCACTATAGAAAGTATAATGCCCCCCAGAGCTCCCCTATACATAGTGTAATGGGCCAACATCTCCCATATGCACAATATGCCTTCACAGTTCCCTATACACAGTATGATGTCCCTCACAGTTTCCCTGTACACAGTATGATGGGCCCACAGCTTCCTTATACACAGCATGATGGGCCCACAGCTCTTTTATACACAGTAGGATGGTCCCCACAACTTCCTTATACACAGTATGATGGTCCCACAGCTCCATTATACACAGTATGATGGGTCCGCAGCTCCATTATAAACAGTATGATGGGTCCGCAGCTCCCTTATACACAGTATGATGGGTCCGCAGCTTCCTTATACACAGTATGATGGGTCCACAGCTTCCTTATACACAGTATGATGGGCCCGCAGCTCCCTTATACACAGTATGATGGTCCCACAGCTCCATTATACACAGTATGATGGGTCCGCAGCTCCATTATAAACAGTATGATGGGTCCGCAGCTCCCTTATACACAGTATGATGGGTCCGCAGCTTCCTTATACACAATATGATGGGCCCGCAGCTCCCTTATACACAATATGATGGGCCCGCAGCTCCCTTATACACAGTATGATGTGTGCACAGCTCCCTTATACACAGTGTGATGGGCCCGCAGCTCCCTTATACACAGTATGATGGGCCCGCAGCTCCCTTATACATAGTATGATGGGCCCGCAGCTCCCTTATACACAATATGATGGGCCCGTAGCTCCCATATACACAGTATGATGGGCCCACAGCTTCCTTATACACAGTATGATGGGCCCGCAGCTCCCTTATACACAGTATGATGGGCCCACAGCTCCCTTATACACAGTATGATGGGCCCGCAGCTCCCTTATACACAGTATGATGGGCCCGCAGCTCCCATATACACAGTATGATGGGCCCACAGCTCCCTTATACACAGTATGATGGACTCACAGCTCCCTGTCATGATTTGGATGCCCCGGTCATTTACTCATCCTCCGGTGTATTCACTATTTTGTGGCACTGCTGCAGTGCTGCTGGTCAAACTTGTGAGCGCAGCTTCTGACAGGCCAGAAGTTAGAAGCTATGTCACAAGCGCTCAATGTAAGACTATGAGGCTATGTGCACTTGTTGCGGATTCGTGTGCGGATATACCGCGGATTTCCTGTATTTTTTGTGCAGATTTCACCTTCGTTTTACTACCTGCGGAATCCTATTGAGGAGCAGGTGTAAAATGCTGCGGAATCCGCAAAAAGAATTGACATGCTGCGGAAAATACAATGCATTGTTTCTGCACGGTATTTTCCGCACCATGTGCACTGCGGATTTGGTTTTCCATAGGTTCACATGGCACTGTACACCAGATGGAAAACTGCTGTGAATCCGCAGCGGCCAATCCACAACATGTGCACATGGCCTGAGAGTGAGAAAGAGGCCAGAACGAGGCTCCCACAGACTCACATTGATTGGTGACCTCTGCGCTGCTCCATGAAACACTGGAGCCGCGGATAGGCCACAAACTGAAGGAGACAGAGCCGAGCGGAGACTTAGGGTATGTGCACACGCTGCGGATTCGCAGCAGTTTCCCATGCGTTTACATTACAATGTAAACCTATGGGAAACAAAATCTGCAGTGCACATGCTGCGGAAAAAAAGGCCGGAAGCGCAGCGGTTTACATTCCGCAGCATGTCAATTCTTTGTGCGGATTCCGCTGCGGGTTTACACCTGCTCCAATAGAAAACTGCAGGTGAAAACCCGCAGCGCAATCCGCAATAGAAACCGCGATAAATCCGCAGGAAAAACCGCAGCGGTTTTGCCCTGCGAATTTATCAAATCCGCTGCGGAAAAATCCGCAGTCCTCCACAATACGTGTGCAAATACCCTAAAACAGATGAAAACGCCAGAAAGTGAGCATCAGACAGGGGGCAGGGGACATGGATTTTCAGCACCGCTCCAGCAATGAAATAAAAAATAATGCTGGAGTGGTGCTATAAATGTGATGCAGCTCTTGGTTACTATATGGGGGCTCCTTATACTAATACTCATAAACGACCCAGGTAGTACGTATCAAAAGCCCCCCTGCCCTCCCCCCCATCTCCAGCCTCCTCAGACAGCAAATATTACGTGATGGAGTACATATAATATCATAACTAAACATTATAATATTCAGCCCCCAGTGACCTGTCCCCCCTCCCCCACCTTCAGCCCCCACAATACCCAAATGTTCTCACTTTCACCCCCCAGTACCCTGTCCCCCCTCACTCACTTTCAGCCCCCACAATACCCCAACGGTCTCACAGTGACATACCTGAATTTAACAAACCTTACAAGTTCCATCCCCACTTAGGCTACGTTCACATTTGCGTTGTGTGCCGCAGCGTCGGCGCCGCAACGCACAACGCAAACAAAAACGCAGCAAAACGCATGCACAACGCTGCGTTTTGCCCCGCATGCCTCCTTTTTTTGATTGATTTTGGACGCAGCAAAAATGCAACTTGCTGCGTCCTCTGCACCCGGACGCGTGCGAAGCAGTGACGCATTCGGCGCAAAACGCAAGTGCGACGCATGTCCATGCGCCCCCATGTTAAATATAGGGGCGCATGACGCATGCGGCGACGCTGCGGCGCCGACCGCAAATGTGAACGTAGACTTACTGATAAAGTTTGCACTGCAGGCAGGACCAGGAAGTGTCTAGGTGAAATGCAAATTGTGGGCACTAGGACCCAGCGTGCCTGAGCCAATCCCAGCCTGCACAGAGTGAAGAAAACTGCAGCCAGGAAAAGCTTCAGGATCAGGTCAGACGGACGAAACCATTCACTGCAGGGGGGAGACTGCAGCCGCCACTGTGCTAGTAGCCAGGCAGCTTGTCAGACATTATACTGCTCTGCTCCTATGCGGTGTTCTGCCTCCTCACAGAAGTGGCCCTGGCTCCCGGTGGGCCCCTTCATTTGACAGGGCCCGGGGCGACGGCCCCCTCTGCCCTCCCAGTAGCTACGCTACTGCGTCAGCGGTAAGTCACCATCTGTAACTGTGCTGTGATCTCTTATATGTTCTGCAGGGCTGGTATCTACCACTCACCATATGGCAGTAATATCAGTGTTGGTCTTTTTATAGAGATTATTTTCAGTAACAGCGCGGTCATCTGTTGAGGTTCTCCTCCACTATTAGGGTGAGTCACCCAGTTGTAATCAAGGTTACCTGGTTAGGAGTCCACTCAGAAGCTTCGCGCCTCTGAACCAAAACCCTACCTATGCCTCTGCCGTGGGTAGTAGGCTTTATCACCGAGGACTTTCCACCAAATCCCTGGAGTCATCCTGATGCGCTATACACAGACCACAACTGCCTTCTATCTCCAGCGCGAGGCTCCAGCGCAGTTCACTGCCTGTCTCTCCGTGCCTGTTGCTCTACGCTGGCTTGAACAAGCACACTTACACCTTGGACATACCTACCTATACCGCGTGCATCAACAGCTATTCTAACCCTCCCACGCAAGGAGTTACAGCAAACAGCACATCCATCCTACAGTGCCGATCCCTACTACCGCATCCCGCTCTCCCGATATCCAGTAACTATACAGCAATACAGGTATTGCCTCTGTATAATCCTACCTGTGGCACGGTTTGTCATTGTGACACTAACTTGTATCCTATCTGACACCACATCTCCGGTAAGGCTTACCGCCCCCTCTACAGTGAATTGTTGCACGATCAGCACTAATGGTGTATGTTGACCTGCAACAGCTATACGGTGTCTGTCAATTGTATCTAGAATTTCTTGGTTCTGAGCACTGTTTGGTCTCTATTTATATCTTATAGTATTTATTCATTTTTTGACAACAGGTGGTAGTTGTCACCCAAACAAGGCAGCTAAGATCCAATGTTAGTGTCAAGCGCTGATGGACGCTTATTTGTTTATTCACCAGTTGTAGAATTTAGTGAACATTGTAAATTAAAAAGCAACTGTGGAACTACACTTTTTTTTTTTTTTTTGCAATTTCACCGCACTTCCCCCATTTTCCAGTACACTATAATGTAAAACCAAAAGTGTCGTTCAAAAGTACAACTCGTCCTGCATAAAACCAACCCTGGCATGGCCATATTGACAGAAAAAATAATAAAGTTATGGCTCTGGGAAGAAGGGGAGTGAAAAACAGAAAGGGTAAAGGGCTCAGGGGTGCAGGGGTTAGACCACTGTTATATAATAAACTATACAAAAATGGTGTCTGATGATGAGAAATACGGCACGTTGTGCTTTCATCATTTTCGACTCCATACCCACTGTAGACACTGAAAGTTTCTGTACATGGACAAAACATTTTTTCTTGTAAAAAAAAAGACTGAAGCCTCAGAATGTAATGTTTAACCTGAGGCAGCAGCAAGCAGCCCTGCAGCCGGCACAGACCCCAGCACCCACAGCACTGAGCCTCCTGCCTCTGCTGTCACCATGCTCCCCTGCCTGTCCCTCCTCTGGAGCAGCCAGTGACGTCAGCAGTTTGGCCGGTGCCCTCTTTGCAGCCAGCAGGAGGAGAAGGAGAGAAAGCAGAGAAGAAAAAGGCAAAGAAAGGAGAGGAAGGAGGGAGGGAGTTATGCAAAGACGGAGGTCACTGGGTAACAGTTCTCTTCTGTCCTGGAGCAAGGAGCAGCCAGCAGCATCTCAGGCCAGGGAAACAAGTGGGAGACACAGAGGAAGGAGGCAGAGAAGCGCTCTAGCTCCTCCAGAAGGCACCAACTAAGCCGCGCCACCTGCTCTCCTGCCCACAGCCCTGCACTCACTTTCCTGTCAGTGCCACCTTCCCCAGCACTGCATCCTACCCTCTGCTCATTGCCTTGCTGCTGGTCCTGGGTGGGGGTCATGGCTTCATCTGCCAGCGGGATGGAGGAGGTCCGCTCCTCGGTGCTCACCCCTCTGAAGCTGGTGGGACTTGTGTGCATCTTCCTGGCCCTGTGTCTGGACATCGGAGCCGTTCTGAGCCCAGCCTGGGTGACGGCGGACAACCAGTACTACCTGTCCCTATGGGAGTCTTGTAAGAAACTAGGCAACGACTGGAAGTGTGATACCACCCTGCAGAGCGGTGAGCTACTCCTCCAGCTACCTACACACAGACAACAGCCCTGCTGAGATACACTAGCTGCCTCTGACACTTGCTATACTTTCCCCTGCTCTGCTGGGGTCTCATCTTACTCTTCTGCAGATCACACTCCACACCAGGCTGGGTATACTTCTGGGTATTGCATGTTGTAGGACCTCCACCATGAGCTGACAACATCCAGGCAAGGGTGCAATGTCTTGTTTGCAGAAAGTTCCTGACTGTGCCTAAGTGACACTTGCTATACTTTCCCCTGCTCTTCTGGGGTCTCTTCTTACTGTTCTGCAGATCACACCAGCTGGGTATACTTCTGGTTATTGCACGTTGTAGGAGCTGCACCATAAGCTGACAACATCCAGACAAGGGAGCAATGTCTTGTATGCAGAAAGTTCCTGACTGTGCCTAAGTGACACTTGCTATACTTTCCCCTGCTCTTCTGGGGTCGCATCTTACTCTTCTGCAGATCACGCTGGGCTGGGTATACTTCTGGTTATTGCACGTTGTAGGAGCTTCACCATAAGCTGACAACATCCAGACAAGGGAGCAGTGTCTTGTATGCAGAAAGTCCCAGACTGTGCCTAAGTTAGGCTGTCTTATAAAGACCCTTGCTATACTTTCCCCTGCCCTTCCGGGGTCTCATCTTACTCTTCTGCTGAGCACACTCCACACCAGGCTGGGTGTACCTCTGGATGTTGTAGGAGCTGCACCATAAGCTGACAACATCCAGACAAGAGAGCAGTGTCTTGTATGCAGAAAGTCCCAGACTGTGCCTAAGTTAGGCTGTCTTATAAAGACCCTTGCTATACTTTCCCCTGCCCTTCCGGGGTCTCATCTTACTCTTCTGCTGAGCACACTCCACACCAGGCTGGGTGTACCTCTGGATGTTGTAGGAGCTGCACCATAAGCTGACAACATCCAGCTAACAAGGGCTTGGTACAATGTCTTGTATGCAGAAAGTCCCAGACTGTGCCTAAGTTAGGCTGTCTTAGTGTATGTGAAGTATGCTGCTGGTGGGTCAGTCTGTTCCCTTTGTCCACTGAATTGTTATTATTACTCTTCTGATACATGTAACATGCGGAGATCAAACGGTTCCGGGGTGTGTATTATCACAACACATCTGTAGTGACCTGACATTCATTTGTCACATGCTTCTTCTACCCATGATATTCTTGTGAATAGTTTCTGTGGGTGAGAAGAGAGCCCTAGACCCTCCCCACAGCACTCATTCAGTTAGGTGGACGGCCACAATCTGTATCAGTATCACACGCCTGTATAGAATTCCACTGACTCCGCTCACACTTATGTGGCTACATTTTGTACTCCTCTTTTCTAGGCTGGAATCTTCTTTGTGTATCCTCTAGCATGCGATTGTTTATTCCTGCCACAATAGTAAATATCACTTCCCGGAATCTATTTGTAAATTGTGTTTGTCCATGTAGTTATTATGTGACAGACTGTTGTGCGTAGCCCAAGTGACTGTACTAACGATATTATTGTTCTGATCTATCCTTATATTCCTATTTAGATGAGATGAATCATGAGCCAGGTACAGCCGGTCCGCTAGGGAATTTAGAGCCAGTGGCACAACATAGCTAAAAGGCTCTTCCATGCAGAATAAGCCATCATTACATGTTATGGAGAATCCGAATGTTACAATAAAATAACAAAAGTGCTTCTTTTCTTCTAGTAAAGCAAATACATTCATTATACATGAATCCTGAGTGTAACCAGGCTACCATTAGTGCTGGATTTATCTATCAGCTACACATTCTCTCTAAGGGTTAGTTCTACTCTATACATTGGCAATGGTTCCTTCTGCATCTGCTCCTGCATCATTAGTTTTCATAGAAGGCTCATAATATACATTATGTTTATTATGCTCAGCAAAATGCAGAATTAATTTTTTTTTTATCTCCAACTGTCTTCTGAGTTACTACTGCCAAACACATTGCTATATTTCACAATCATTGCTATATTTGCTTTCAATTTTTTTTTATATTTATGTTTTTATAAAACATTTTTGTTTCCAGAAATAGCCTCCGTATTTGTTACTTGGCTTATTGTTGGTAATGCAAGGATTTTAAGTATTGTTTTTCTGTGCAATTTTAAGCATTTACTTGATTATGAATTCTACGTACAGACAATTCTCCTTATCAAGTGTCATCTATTGTCCCACTTCATTGACTTTCTGTTCTAATATCCGTGGTCTCTAGACGCATTTTCTCTTTCCTTCAGATGGGAAAGGACTTAAAAAGAAGCATTTGCATTTGATAGCAGCTGCATTTTTTCGCAGGCGTGTTTGAGGGATTGTGTAAGACTGTATGTGAAGAAGTTGAGAGGCCATGACAAACCTTGTTGTGGAGAATACAAGGTGCCTCATGCTATTTCTAAAGGCTCAATTCATGTCAGCTGTCTGCTTTTTGTGCTGGCAAACAAAGGAATTGCTAGACAATACCAAAGTGCTTCTTTTTCACACACTTAATAAGAAACAGATGTGATTTTATCCACACCCCTGTATGTTAGTCCGCATCTTGTCATTCACTTTTACGAAAGTTTACACAATGAGTTTTTATTTTTGGCCAAGAAATATATTGGACATTTCAAGGTCATTAGCTAAACCAAGGTTTCACTAGTTTTTTTTCCTTGAGTAAATGAATAATTATGCCTGAACAGACCTTTTATGTCTGAAATCTGTGGATTTCTAAAGATGCATAAAGGGGGCAATTGTGGGGGGTTTTATGCCCCCTCTCAGCTCCATTTTATCCTAATGATATGAGAAAAAAATTGGAGCGCTAAAGAAAATGTGCCCAGTGTAACTTTCCAAAAAAAAGAATGATTGTGGTTAATCTGAAGATGAAAATGGAATTAAACAGTGAGAGGACATACCAAACCCAGCTCTGTCCTTCCTATGGTTACCACAGTGTATTTCCTTTCTTACTTAACCAAAGCTCCTCATGTGGTCGCACTGAGAACATTCACATATTCGTTAGCTGGATTCTGTTCAAGTTCTCATACAGTAATTGAATCCGTTTGAGTGGGGTTTTGTGCAAAGTTGTTTTCCCATTTGGTATGCTGTGGAATAACGTCCTAAAACCAGCTATGTGAAGGCGGATTCCTGCGGCTGCTCTGCAAACACAGCGCAAGCCATCATGGTTGCAAGTAAGCACTTTAAATATTTAGTATGTGCAGACCATGCAAGGGGTTTATTTTAACAATATTTCACAGAAGACAAAAATAAATATATTATAGCTACTTTGTATGTAAAAATGCTGAGATCGAAAGGAAAAAAAAGGATGTCTAGGGTAGCAGAGCTCGAAGCAAAAAGACAGATAATATTGTCGATAGGATAGAAAATATCTGTATTGTGTAGAAGATATAAAAAATGACAAAAGGACAAAAAAATAAAAAAAGTAAAAAAAATCAAAGCAAAAAAAAAAAATATCTACATAGCACCATTGACTCCATGATGATGTGCACGAGAAGAGGTTACATATAAAATATAGATATCACTTAGGCTACTTTCACACTAGCGTCGAGAACAACCCGTCGCTGTGCGTCGGGCCGAGGTTCCCGACGCTAGCGTGGTCTCCGCCGCACAACGGGGGCAGCGGATGCATTTTTCCCACACATCCGCTGCCCCATTGTGAGGTGCGGGGAAGTGCGGGGAGCTGGGGGCGGAGTTCCGGGCGCGCATGCGCGGTCGGAAAAAGCGGACCGTCGGGAGCAAAAAACGTTACATGTAACGTTTTTTACTCCCGACGGTCCGCTACCACACGCCCAAGCGTCGCAAAACGGACGCAACGTTTGGCAATGCGTCGCAAATGCGTCGCTAATGTTAGTCTATGACGAAAAAACGTATCCAGCAAGAACTTTTGCTGGATGCGTATTTTCGGCAAAACGACGCATTTGCGACGTATTGCAGTTAACGCTAGTGTGAAAGTAGCCTTAGAGTACACAATTAAGCAATGACAGACTGGTATAGAGGGGAGAGGACCAGGGGTGTAACTACAACAGGTGCAGGGGTTGCAATCGCACCTGGGCCCTGGAGCCTAGGGGGCCCTAAAAGTCCCTTTGGCCTATAGAAAAAGACTATTGCTATTAAAGAGTTAAAATATTTTGGGGCCCCATTGGAGCTTTTGCGTTGGGGCCCATGAGTTTCAAGTTACGCCACTGGAGAGGACCCTGCTCTTGTAGACTTATGAGTCCCTACACTAAATTCAAAAGCAAAAACAGAACAAAAGGATGCAAAAAAAAATGAAAATACAGCTGTATTTACCAACACAGGTCACAAAACTAGTGCACAGTCAGTGCAGCAGCCCCCTTGATAAAGGCAGAGGTAACACAGGTGCAAAACGCTGAAGAGACAACCACTCACAACCTACCAATTCATGGTGGGGGTGATTGAGTAGTACTAGATTTGCACACCGATAAGGCTTGTATTAGGCTTCTTTCACATTTCCGTTGGTACGGGCCCATCGCAATGCGTCGGGCCGACGTACCGACGGACGTTGTGAATTCTTTGCAAGACGTGGGCAGCGGATGCAGTTTTTCGACGCATCCGCTGCCCATTCTGCAGTCCGGGGAGGAGGGGGCGGAGTTTCAGACGCGCATGTGCTGTAGAAAATGGCGGACGCCACGCACAAAAAAAACGTTACATTGAACTTTTTTGTGACGATGGTCTGCCAAAACACGACGCATCCGTCGCACGACGGACGCGACGTGTGGCAATAAGTTTGTAATAATACAAGTTTATGGGCAAAAAACGCATCATGCGAGCACATTTGCAGGATCCGTTTTTTTGCCCTAAACGACGGATTGCGGCGGATTGCAAATGACGGAAGTGTGAAAGAGGCCTAAGGCGCCACAAATGCAATGCAAACTACTATCTGTAAAAGCAAGAGAAAAAAAGTGATCAGCACTCACCATTCCCGATGCTATAAAAAGTCTTTATTAGGACATGGACACGGACAGGGAGATCATGGTGTGCAGGGATGACAGCTGTTTCGCGCTACATGCGCTTCCACAGATCCCGATGATCATCGGGATCTGTGGAAGCGCATGTAGCGCGAAACAGCTGTCATCCCTGCACACCATGATCTCCCTGTCCGTGTCCATGTCCTAATAAAGACTTTTTATAGCATCGGGAATGGTGAGTGCTGATCACTTTTTTTCTCTTGCTTTTACATTATTACCTCTTTTTGGTTGAGCACCCCATATGCCCATGCACTGAGTAGGGGAAATAGGAGCTGGTACAGCGTATTGTAGCACGCTAATAGGTGATCGCAAGGGACAGCAGTGCGAGTATATTACCTTTTGCTTGGTCAAACTACTATCTGGCTTACAGCTTATTAGTGACATCCATACTATTAGATTAGGCTGCTGTATTCTGTAAGTGCTTTAGTTTTGTGACCTGTGTTAGTAAAACAGCTCTCAAGAGTCAGCAAGCCCTGGAATTCATATGAGTCGCCCACCAGGGCCGTGGGGTACTCTGTACTGGGTCTGCTACTTAAAGGGGATGTTTCATGGCGGCGACCCGGTCCGTGGCCCTGGGCGCTCAAGTAAAAGGGACTGTCTTAAAAGGGGTTTGAATAAAGTTTGTGTTCGTGATGCCATCTGTGATGTTCGGTCAGAAACAACCAACTCTGCTTAAAGGGGTCCTCTGGGGTGATGTGGCAGCAGGGATGGTATGGCTTCTCACAGGTGAAGCTGGGTCCCCAGGGCTCCCGGTGTATAGATAGAGATGGTGAATGATGTACCAAGAAACGGAGGACACGGTTGCAGTCTCTTTACCTTTTTACTGTCGAATTCAGGCAGCCACAATCCAGGGTACCAGATCACAGATGCAGGTGTGGTCCGTCCGGCTTGGAAGCGATTTGGGAGTCCCCTTTACCAGGTGGGGTTAGAAGCCTTCCTTCTAGCGCTATGGTGTAGTCCCTTGCTGCCTTATGCCTCTCACAAGGTCCTCACGTGTTCTCTCTGTCCTCCAGGTTGGTAGGACACTATTCGTACGACAGGTAGCTCCAGCCTTTTTAGAGGGTCTCTATCATGACCCGGGCTCTATGAGCTACGGTGTCCTCAGGTGTAAGGACGGACAGGTGACTTGTAATCCAGCTGTCCTGCCAGTTTCTGCTGTGAGATGTGGAGTCCCTCACAACCCCGGTCTTCCAGCTACCGGTGTCTGCACTCAGTAGGGAGGTAGTCCAGTTGCAGCCAACTGCCCAGTTCTTGACTCTCCTGCGCTCCACTTCCCCTATACACTCACTACTATCTGTTATGCTTTCTCTTCTCTCTTTCCAGGAGCTGCAGCACCTCTCTTGGCTGCACGGCCCCTCTCTTTTCTCTCTGCCTCAGACTCCTCCAGTCTGCTGTCTGGCACTCACTAACTGAACTGAACTCCCCTCCAGACCAGAATATATATAGGGGAGCCACCCACAAGCTGGATTAGAGCTCCCCCTTCTGGCCTGGAGTATGAACATTTTGCATGCTTGTGATTACCTGATAAAGGTGATCCTTCCTCGCTTCCAAGCGTGACATCACTCTCCCCGTGAGGAAAGCAATGTTACTGTAACAACTAGAACTTGGGGTGTTACAGATACTTTAGTCGACATCTGGGGGTTGCACCCACTTCAGGGGCTGTTGCTGCTTCATTCTCTTTGGATGGTTACGTAGGCAGATGTCTAGAAGTTTTCAGGAGGATCCTATACATCAATAACTAACACGGATGCACATTCAGTTGAATATATGTGCAGTTCAGGGGCGGACATATCACCGGTGCAACTGCAGCGGGGCCCGAGGGTGGAGGAGGGCCCCTGCAGAGTATGCCCCTACAGAGTATGCAGCTGCTATGAGGCCGCTGAGCCAAGATCACTGAAGGGAGGGGCCCAGTGTCATACAGCATCGGGCCCCTCTCTCTCACTCCCATAATCATGTGAATACCCAGAGCAGGGGATAGAGTGGTGCACTGAGAACAGTTCAAAAATGGGGCGTGTCATGCAGGGAGAGACATTGGCCAATGAATGCTTTCCCCATCAGACTGATGAGAGCGCTCACTGGCTGCCAGCTCTGTCCTTCTGCATGGCGCTTCCCAATGTTGAGTACTTACCTGTACTCAGGGTCCCAGGCCGCAGTGCACATGGGGACAACAGTGGATGAAGAGCAGGACTTAGGCCGAAGTCACACTTGCGAGTGCAATGCAAGAAACTCGCATCAATACCCGGCACTGCCACCGGCAGTTCAGACCGGAGCGTTCAGCTGCATAGAAATACATGCAGCCACACACTCCAGTCCCGAGTGCCTGCGGCAGTGCCGGGTATTGATGCGAGAGACTCGCGCAAGCTTGCATTTCACTCGCAAGTGTGACACTGGCTTTACAGTGTGTATTCTGCTCCCTCTACTGTTCTACTCCCAACAACATCTCACAGAGAAGAGGTCAGAGGAGGAGGCACAAGCTGTCTGTGTCCACTCCTGATGCAGTTGCTTGTGGTTTCACCAGTGACAAAAGTTGATCACCCGCGTTAGAGAGGCAGGAATTCTTTTTGTCCTATTTTCATGAGAAAACTTGTTCCCTGTTCACTGATATGCTGGACATATGACTGGCTAATATATGGCTAGTTATATATGTCTGCCATATATAGCATATATAACTATCCTAGTGGCACATTATTACTGGCCAGTGGCCAGATATCTATCTATCTATCTATCTATCTATCTATCTATCTATCTATCTATCTATCTATCTATCTATCTATCTATCTATCTATCTATCTAGTCAGTTATATGTGCTGGCAGATATACAGCAAATATAACTAGCAACATGGCACTAGGACTAGATTCAGGCCTTTGCAAAACTTGGATTTGACTGGTTATGTCTATGCTTGCTCTGTTCATTTGTCCGCCTTATGGATGGGTGCAGGAGCTGCCTGCCATTGCATGCACTATTCTGGTCCATAACATAGACCAGAACAATACTTCTTACTTCAGCTCTGTGTGGAAGATCACTCATAAGCTAAAATTGGTCCATATGATGTGTGTGTGGTCTGTTGCACATAAGGACAATAGACGGACTGCGAATACACCCATGTGAATAAGGCCTTTAGGCCACAGTGGTGGAACATAGAAAATGCAATGCTTTGTGCATATATTTTGGTCAATTTATAGCTAAGATTTTGGGAAATGTTTAAGACTCTTCAAAATGCCTTTCAATCTCTTAACGACCTTGGTGTTTTCCGTTATTGTGTTTGTTTTTTCTTCCCAGAGCCATAACTTTTTTATTTTTCTGCCAATATGGCCATGTGAGGGCTTGTTTTCTGCTGGATGACTTTTAAATTTGAACGACACCATTGATTTTACCATATCATCTATATATACGTCATAGGTTGTGAAGGGGTTAAAGGGGTTGTCCGGTCCAAATCATTAAGCCTGCAGCCACTCTATGTGACTGCAGACTTATGAATCAGTGCATGCGTTGCGGGGATTCGCCAGTTTCAGACCCTTGACCAAAGGGTATGTATGAGTTATATATACTCTATGGCAGTGGCGCGGACTTGCTACATATACTCATATGAAGCGAGGCTGCACCCTCTAGTTGGCCATACCCACTGGCCAGCTGCATCACTAGATGATGTGCGGCCTTGCTCAATGCAAGGGTATGGAAAGAGGTCACTCCCAGTGGCCGGGAGTATGTATGAAGCATACATACCCTCCAGTCCTGGCCCAGAAAGCTGCAAATCCCCGCAGTGCACACTGCATGCTTTGGGGGGATTCATAAGTCTGCAGTCACACAGAGTGACTGCAGACTTAATGATTTGGACCTGACAACCACTTTAAGAATGGATTCTATTGTGCAATTTAGTTTTATATCTAGAACATTACAGGTTTGTTATCGTCTGTTTTTTTTCCTACATTTCATAGCTCATTGAGCTTCAGTGGCCATCTTTAGCTAGTTTGATGAGCTAGTTATGTTTCGACATAGCAAATCATAGTTTATAATGCGGTTGGAAAATGGCCTTTGTTTTACAGTAGCAGAAATTCACATCAGATTTTAAGAAATCTCATGTATGTGTGCAAAATTCCAGAGTTAATTCACCTGCCTCGTAGATTTGATATTCAATGCAAAGGATGATATGAGATGATCACCTGCAAGATTTTCCCATTTATTTTAGTAACGTAAATGCCACATGGGAACATATCGTGAATGTGAAGGCCTTACTGAAATGAGAGAAGTCATGATTTGCAGATCAAACATTGCTGAATTTGCAGTTGAAATTATTTTTTTTATACCATTGTTATACGTTCGGTGAGTTCTGTAGCTTTGCCTTAACCCGATGAAAACTTACAATGATTGCATTATCTCTTTATGACTTGTGCTAACTGACTAATACATTGACAAAGTTTGCATTGCTACATCTGTGACATCCACATTCTCCCAGAGTGCTTTACAAGGCGTAAAATCACGTCTACTGGTAATATTGTCATCATTAACATACAGATTCAGTTGCCCAAAGCTTGAATGATAACATGAAATTAATAATGCAAAGTTTCTCAAACATTGTTCTTCTATGTCAGCTTAGCAATTAAAAATCAACATTTAAATTTCAGACTCCTGGCTAGTGGCTAATTAAAAACAGCAACAATGTTTCAAAAGAGTTTTATATAAAAAATGGTCTTATCTATCTATCTATTTATCTATCTCATATCTATCTATCTATCTATCTATCTATCTATCTCTCATTTCTATCTGTCATTTCTATCTATCTCATCTCATATCTCTCATTTCTATCTCTCATATCTATCTATCTATCTATCTATCTATCTATCTATCTATCTATCTATCTATCTATCTATCTATCTATCTATCTATCTATCTATCTATCTATCTATCTACACCATTCCAGGCAACTATTATAATGCCTAAAGATGGAATCTAGATTTGTGCTGGTGATATACCTATCTCACAGAGGATTTCTTCTCTGAATACACTAATGGTAAACTCTACAGATTTTCAAACTAGTCAAAGTCAATCTTGAAAATACTGAGACACTGAATCAAAAAGTATAGTGTAAAGTTGGGAACTTACATGTTAATTGACGGATTTACTCACAACTTCTCTGAGGATAGATTTATTTGAGCGTATAAAAAATAGTTCAGAGTTTATCTGAAAAATTTAGATGACTTTTTTTCTAACTTTTTGTCATTCGTATGCTGCCCCTATTTAATCCATTTTTTTACAGCAGCATCTACTAATCATTTATGCACCATTTACAGTTTTCTTTTTTGCAGAATTGTAATGTAGGTATCTGGAAAAATCAAATCCTTTATTGCGACTCCATATGGCATGCAATTTTTTTGCTCACTCACAGACTTGAATGGACAAATTTAAACCGATTTATATGAGAAACTAGTGCGAGCTGAGATTTTTTTCACACTCAGATTCAGATGTTCACCGCCCTATTGAATAATATTGGTCCTAGTGCTGTTTGTTTTTTTAAACATTGGGCGAAACATGTAATTGAGCCCTGAGGGTGAGGCTAGCTTTTTATCATGATTTTACAATTTGGCCGATCAAGTAGCAGGTGCTGTCTGATGCAAGACAATGAGTTGTTTGCAACTAAGTGCATTTAGAATGAAGTTCCATCCTAAAGATTGTGTTAGGGTATGTTTCCACGGTAAGTAAACGCTGCTTGTTTGACGCTGCAGCGTCAAACAAGCAGCGTCCAGATGTTCCCCGCACGCGGCGGCCCTGCGACTCCGGACATGTTGCGCGTCTTTTCAGATCGCAGCATGTCCGTTCACCTTGCGGGGACGCAGCGTCCCCGCAAGGCATATCACAGGGCCCTATGGCGAGGGGTGCGATGATCCCGGATGTGTACTGTACACATCCGGCATCATCGCGTCCCAGAAAGGGGGCGGGGCTTAGCGCCGAGCGGCTTCGCCGCTGCGGCGATACCGCCGCCCCTCCGGACCGTGGAGCCATACCCTTACATAAATTTCCTGAAACAAAATAGCTTTATTAATCTGAATAAGGTTTGTTCAGACAGATTGGATTGTTCCAAAGCTTTCGTCAGCAAAACCTGCAGCTAACATGCAACATATGAGAATACTCTTAGGCTATGTGCACACGATGTGGATTTGCTGCGGATCCACAGCGGATTTTTTTGTGCAGAAACACTGCAGATCCGCACTGTGATGTACAGTACAATGTTATTCAATGGGAAAAAAAAAGCGGTGCGGAAAAATCAGTGCGAAATTGCTGCGGATTTCAAAGAAGTGCACGTCACTTCTTTTGTGCAGATCTGCAGCGTTTCTGCACTCCTCCATGTTAAAAATCCGCAGTGACAAAAACCGCAGAAAATCCGCACAAAATCCGCATCAATTCCGCATAAAAACCGCACAAAATCCACGGCTGCAGATTCTGCCAGGAGATGCGGATTTTGTGCAGAAAATTCTGCACCTCTTATCCTACGTGTACACATAGCCTAATACTTAAAATTAAAAAAATCTAGTTACAAAAAGTCTGTGTTTAGTCACAAGCTTTTAGTGTCCTCTGCGCTGGCAAATGCCAATTTTCCTTGCTATAGCCACTGCAGAAAAAATGTCACAGTTCCACCCCTCAGGGTGTCTGGGATGCAGTTACTGACGTCCAATCTGGTACAAGGGCATGCTAAGCTGTCAGTGTGTTGATTGACAGCTCGACTAACCAATCTGAGACTGGCAGATGTCGGCTGTCTCCAAATGTTCATTATTCCAGGTGATTGCCATGCTACATAACTGAGCTGTTTTTTCCAGACTGCTGCCAGATGTACATTCAACAAGTAGGTTTGTGCGCCCTGTGCCTTGAGTGCTGAATGCTTGATATTTTGTTGCCTGACCATGGACTTCGTTCTGCTTATGATGTACTCTCCTGTCTTCTGACCTTGGACTCTTTGACTATTCTGACACGCAGGTTGGCTGTGAGAAGTGACTAGCGTCACAAAATGTCTGGCCAGAGAAGTACAGTGGATGGTCCACATAGGATTACTAGGGTTGGAGTATATAAGATTACTTTTTTCAAGATCTGGAGTCTTTGCCTTAAAGGGCTATTCCCATCTCATAGATCCTATCCTAATATCTAGTAGATGTGCAAATAATAATTTTAGCAAATACCTCCAATTAGAAATATAGCATAGTCGTTATGATTTGCTATGTTGCTTACCCCATGTGCAGGGCATTACAGTAGTTTAGGGATCCAAGGTTACAACCAGTAACGAACTGTCGCTATTTGAGTTTTCATAACCATGGATACCTAAACTGCTTCAATGTCCTGCACATGGGGTAAGTGACATAGTGAATCATGAGAACTATACTACATTGTTAAACAAAAACCCTTTAAAAATTAACTCTTAATAATTTCCTTAAAAGAAGGTCAAAAAAATACCGCTAATATTCCTTAAAATAGGAATTGGTGTAGGGTCTTGAGGCAATAGTCCCGTGAAAAATAACCACCGGGAAATGCAACAATGGCACAGAAAAATTCAAAAATTGACAATACTAGGAAGAGTCTAGGGAAGATAGAATGTGCCTTACCCTAAAGGTGACCATTACTGACAGCAGAGGTTGGCACCCTGGGTAGCGAAGTGGCGCCTCCGCTCCACTTCGACTATCCCTCCCTGACCCTCACCAGGACTCCTTATCCTTGCATTTTAAACAACATTATGAGGTGCAATAGTGTGTAGACAGAGGTGAATGCACGTCTCCAGTGGAGATTAAGTAGAAACAATCTATGTATAATATTTATTTAATTAAATGACATTCACATATGTGCACATTTTTGGGAACATTTTTCAAATTCCAGATAGAAGCAAACCACCTGCTGTCATAACAGAGCCAAACATGTTGTATCAATTACAAGTTGTTAGTCTATTGGGATCTACATGGCATGCATTTGCATTATTTCTTTTCGATAATATCTATTCATTCTTCTCAAATTAATTTGGTCAGAAAACCATCCATTTCTAGGTTGTCTTTGTGATGTAAATGGTATTTCATTCCATTGAGACTGCTGATCTTTTGGTTACGCGTTCACAAGTTCCAGTGTGTGATTACAGAGCGGTAACAATCTCTGTAACTGTGTACATTCTGTGAGTAACACTTTACGCTGACAGGTCTGCGAAATTGCTTACTCTTGGCAAAACTAACACAGAGGGACAGAGCCAGGCTGTTCTGAGCAGAGTCTGGTGAGAGTCTTGTGATACATCCACCAGTCTTGTACAAAGAGGTTTTGACTAGGAACTTGCAGGAATAGGATTTATTTTTTGTCTCTTTATTTTTCCTCACTTAAATAGCGCCATCATATTCCATTTTACTTTACAGACCTCATCACTGTCCCTTTAAATTCCCTATCTTATATATATATATATATATATATATATATATATATATAAAGTCTTTGGGGTGTGGGAGGAGATTGGAGTAACTGGAAAAACCTACTGAAACACGGAGAGAACATACAAACTCCTTACAGATGGTGTCCTTGGTGGGATTTGACACAGGGACCCCAGCGCTGTAAGGTTGCAGTGCTAACCATGTTTTAGACCATGTGATATTTCAGGTTTTCTTTTTTTAATAAATTTGCAAAAAACTACTACATTTCTGTTTTTTTTTTCATTCAAGATGAGCTGCAGAGTGAAGAGCATACATTAATGAGAAAAAAATGAACTTTTTTTTGAATTTACCAAATGGCTGCAGTGAAAAAAAGAGTGAAAAATTTAAAGGGGTCTGAGTACTTTCTGTACCCACTATGAAAAAATATTTAACAAACAAAAAGAAACAAATATTTTTCCAATAAATACATTTATTTATGTAAAAAAAAATAACAAAATTAAAGTACACATAATTGGTATCTCCATATCCGTAATGACCCACTCTAAAAAACTATCCCCCTAGTTAACCCCTTCAATGAACACCGTAAAAAAGAGGCAAAAGACAATGCTTTATCATCATACCGCTGACCAAATTGTGCAATAAAACAAGATCAAAAAGATGGATGTAAATAAAAATGGTACTGCTGAAAATGTCATCTAGTCAGACACAAAAAGCAAGCCGCCATACATCTCTTTCAGTAGAAAAATAAAGTTATAGCTCCTAGAATAAAGTGATGCCAAATAATATATTTTTTCTATAAAAAAAAATGTTATTGTGTAAAAAGCGCCAAAATATAAAAAAATATAAATGAGGTATCACTGCAATCGTACTGACCCTAAGAGAAATACTGCCTTATCAATTTTACCATACGTGGAATGACATAAAGAAAAAAAAAAAACAATTCCTGAATACATAGTTATTAAGGTTGAAGGAAGACTTTAAGTCCATCTAGTTCAACCCATAGCCTAACCTAACATGCCCTAACATGTTGATCCAGAGGAAGGCGAAAAAAACCCATGTGGAAAAGAGTAAGCTCCACATTGGGGAAAAAAATTCCTTCCCGACTCCACATACGGCAGTCAGACTAGTTCCCTGGATCAACGCCCTATCAAGGAATCTAATATATATACCCTGTAACATTATACTTTTCAAGAAAGGCATCCAGTCCCCTCTTAAATTTTTGTAATGAATCACTCATTACAACATCATACGACAGAGAGTTCCATAGTCTCACTGCTCTTACAGTAAAGAATCTGCGTCTGTTATTATGCTTAAACCTTCTTTCCTCCAGACGTAGAGGATGCCCCCTTGTCAATGTCTCAGGTCTATGATCAAAAAGATCATCAGAAAGGTCTTTGTACTGTCCCCTCATATATTTATACATTAAAATAAGATCACCCCTTAGTCTTCGTTTTTCCAAACTAAATAGCCCCAAGTGTAATAACCTATCTTGGTATTGCAGACCCCCCAGTCCTCTAATAACCTTGGTCGCTCTTCTCTGCACCCGCTCTAGTTCAGCTATGTCTTTCTTATACACCGGAGACCAGAACTGTGCACAGTATTCTAAGTGTGGTCGAACTAGTGACTTGTATAGAGGTAAAATTATGTTCTCCTCATGAGCATCTATGCCTCTTTTAATGCATCCCATTATTTTATTTGCCTTTGTAGCAGCTGCCTGACACTGGCCACTGAATATGAGTTTGTCATCCACCCATACACCCAGGTCTTTTGAATGCTGGTTTAGAATAGAAAGTGATAAAAAAATGTCATGTGTCCGAAAATAATACCGATAAAAATGTCAACTCGTCCCGGAAACAAGCCATAACATGACTCTGTCAGCTGAAATATGGAAAAATTATAGCTCTCAAAATATAGGGACACGAAGGCTAGTTTTTGCAATAAAAAGCATCTTTTAGTATGTGACAGCAGCCAAACATAAAAACCTGATATAAATCTGGTATTATACAAAATCTTTAGGACAGAACACATTATATCTAGGGTGACCCAAGGCCTATGTAAGCAGATCACCAAAGGCAATAGCCATGGAAATTACTCCCACCAGCTTGCAAACATGCATGAATGGAGTAAAAATAGTCCACCAAAAGAGGTAAAAGCAAATTAATTTTAATTAACCAAATATATTGAAGGCACCAAATAAGACAGTTTTAAAAAGACATATCATTGACAGAGTTCAAGAATCCAAGGAATCAAGTGCAGCAAAAAATCATGTGCAGACCCACAGGTACAGCGTATTACAGTCAAGTAATAAGACCTGTAAATACAACTAAAGTGACAGTGATCGCCTCCTTGACTTAATTCCAATTACTATGGGTAATTAATCTTTTACTTAAATATTACTTTGTGCAGCGCTTTTACATATCTTATGTGCGGTACTTATTCCTGACTGGAACTACCTTAATTTATTTAAGGGAAGAGATTCCCTCTTTTTGCACATGTGATGTATGGGATTATCTTTGTTCCACATCTATATATATATATATATATATATATACGGTATATATATATATGTCCATTTTGGAATTGAATTTTAGTGCTGCTCTATAATCAGCCCAGGTTTGCGATCACTTTGCATTTTTTTTCACCAGGATCACACCATTTCCATACAAATGTAAAATTTATTTAATTTATGGTTGATATGATTTTTTTCAATTTTGTTGATTGCATTTAATAAATTATATATTTTTTATACAAAAACTCAAGTTCTCCTAATTGTTATGTTAGAGTTAGTATAATTCCAAAAATTATATTTAATTGTGGCTGTTTTTTTTGTATGTTATGTAAAGTGACAGTGCTTCAAGTCCTATCCACAAAAAGTAAACAGTGAAACACATGCAACCACGTCAGCACAAGTGCGCAAAGTATAATAACTTATATATCATGATAAGTAAACATGCCAATGCTGACATGGCAGCCTAAGGATCACATATGATAAATGTTCTTACCCATGGCTGTCCTGCAAGTCACACATGCAACCCCAATGCGCATTTCACGTGAGCTTCGTCATGAGGCTGTGATGATGTGATCTGTCCCTAATGCCCCTTATACACCCCTTTGCCAGCTGTTAAAATCATTGCTGTTATTGGCGCATGTGGCAGAAAAGCGAAATCCGGAAGTTACATCGCACCACGTGCCACAGCGATGGTGTGGGTCATGGGAAAGAGCCCGATGATGTCACTGACCCGCAAGCGTCACATACAGGTGCCAGGAGCAATGCTGTTAATGTTAATCGTCTCAGAGACATGCCCACTAGCGATCTCAAATACAATGCGGCCACCCCAGCAAGGTCCGCCCCTTCCCTGTCCCAATCTGTCTTCTTTGGTGCCTTCGATATATTTGGTTAAATAAAATTACTTTGCTTTTACCTCTTTTGGTGGACTATTTTACTTTATTATTCATGCATGTTTACATATAAATCTGGTATTGCTGTAATCGCACCGAGCCGAAGAAAAAAGTCGCCTAATCATTTATACCGAAAAGGAATAGCATAAAAAATAAAACCAATTCTTCACCTGCTGTTCATTTTTTTATTCTGCTTCCCAAAGATCGCAGTAAGGCTCGGCGCACATACTGTGCTGAGCGCTTATGCCGGGTTTCCTTGTAAATCTCTGAAACACGTGATTCAGACACAACCTCTGGTGGGAGATTCCCCATAATGAGGCAGATGGAGGCACTCTGGATGCCATAAGACCTGTGATCCGGCAGTGTCCGCTCTTTTAGGATTGCATAAAAGTGCCGTCGTCCACAGCTTTGCGCACTTCTGAAAAGAAGGACACAGCTGAACAGAGGCCAGAAGGAGTCCAGAGTAACTCTGCTGCCTCATTGTAGTGAATGGATCCATCGGGGGTTTCATCTGAATCACGTGACTCATAGATTTAGATGGAAACCGCAAAGTAAGTGGTCAACGTAGAGCGCCAGATAAATGTGGTCCCAAACGTTATGTAAAATGTTCCCAATAAAAGCTTCAACTCAATCTACAAAAAAAGCAAGTCACCACTCAGATCTGTCATCTGTTAATAGAAATATCGGGTGCACCATGTTACTGGTAGTACAAAGGCTCTGAAAAAACTAAATGGCTCCTCGCCCCCAAAAGAAATTCAGCAAATTATGTGCTCCAAATGCCCCCCTTCCTTCTGAGCCCCAGTGTGTCTAACAACATATGACACCCACATGTTTAGCATTTCTGTAGTGATGAGAGCCAGCCTAATTTATGGGTGCATGTCTCCAGAAGCACGGGCTGGGCATGACGTACTGGTGACTGCAACGTACTGGTCACAAAAGTGTATTGGTCACTACAACAGTTCTTCTCCTTTAAGAAAGCATAGGGTTTGAGTCCCAAATTTTGACATAAATACTATTGCAAAATACTATGTATGACGACATCCATAGAGTGGTTTCACAGGTAATTTAAAAAATATATATATTTTTTTTGTTTAATTTTTCTGCCAATTTTTTTCCATTGAAAAATGTTGGCTACAGATCAACAGGAAACCCTGCAAGTTCAATATTTAAATTAATAACATATTGCAAAAGAGAAAAACTACTTATATTTCATGAAATTCGATTTTTATATAATTTGTAATATTTACCTTACATGCACCAATATTTTTGGAGTGCTTCAAAAACTCAGTTCCTTCTAAAAATTGCAATTGTTTTCTGTCACCTTTATAAAGTTTTCTGTGCCACTAGTGGTCCGTTTTATATCAATTATCTAAGGATTGTCTATGTGGAGCTATGGAAGTTTTAAGCTATGCTGCAATTAATTAGTGACTTTTTGTTAAAAAATAGATTGTGGCAAAATCTTAGTCATTTAAGGTCGAACATCTAATAGTTCATACATTTCGATACAAATTAAATATTCATACGATACTGTTAGTTTAACAGCATATTAACAAATCCAAAAAGAAAAAAATATAAAAAAAACTAATGCAAAAGAAAAGAAAATACAGTATCATCTTTAAAGATGGAAAATTATTTCTTTGTTTTTTTACAGAGACATTGTGAGCATCATATGACTAAGTCATAAATTATGAACATGCATGCTTGCATTACTGTTGTACAGTTCAATGCTCGCTTTAACGCTATCCATTTTCACAGTAGTCAATAGATGCTTTAATTTCACTTATAGGGTATGTCTGAGCAAAAAAGAAAGCCATTTAAAGTGGTTTTTCAGTTTCGGAAAGCCTCGTCATACAACTTTACTTTGTTTTAAAAATACCACTGTTCTTTACTCCCTCACCCTGGGTCTAACACTGAGTCTCCTCTGCTGCTTCCCATCTGTTATTGGCTGCAGCGCTGAAGTCACTCGATAGTACTACAGCCAATAACTAATCTCAGCTGCTTTTCCCAAGTTAAAGACATGAAACATTCTGAGCAGTTAAGCTCACTGATTGGCTGCCCTGATGTCAATGTGATGGCAGCGCTGCAGACAACAACATATAGCAGCAGTATCAAAGTGCTGACAGCCCAGCTATTAAAGGGTGAGTAAAGGACATACTGTTTTGTTTTGTTTTTTTCAAGCAAACTGCAGTTGGGGAGAAGTGTTTTATGAAACTGGAATACCCTCTTATATATTTGTATATAGTGTAGCAAAGCCTGGTAGGCTAGGGTTAAAGCCTAGCTGTACAGGCTCAGATTATATTTTCACCTAGCTGGCTGTGCATATAACCAGGCTAGTTATTCACCTTAGTCAGGTGGGGGAAGCTGACCAGAGTGGATTGTATTGGAGTTGGAGAGAGAAAGACCAGCCACAATCCCTCTGAGAAGAGACTGGAAATAAAAGTCACATTGTTTAGACCCAAGAATCCATTGCCTGAGGGAACGCTACCTAATTCCTACCTGAGAGTGTGAATCCCTACAATTGGTTACTGAAATGCGGGTGTGAAGTACTGGAGAGCACAAGCGATTGCCATGCAAAAATTGAATGTCCAGGGTAAAGTCATCTACAGCATTGTATGAAGTCATGGAGCAGCTTGTTAAGCAATTAGTCCAGCAACAGAAGTTTCAGCAGTAGCATCAGTAGAAGATAACTAGCAGAAACTGTCCAGTCCGGGAAGATTGCCCCACGCACCAGCCAAAGTGAAGATATCAGGTGAGAGGAATAGTGCTTAAGGCCTTACAAAGCATGACTCTGAAGGATGACGTCAACGCTTTCCTAACTGTATTACAGAGGGTGGCATACAAAACGAAATTGCCGCTAGAGCAATGGGCAAAGGTCCTTGCTCCATACTTTACTGGGGAACTGCTGAAAGTGAACTACGGCCTTACTCTGCAGGATGCCAACACTTCCGCATGTGCTAGTCTCTGGGAAGGTGAGAGGGGTAAGGTGTATCTATGGAGACACCAAGAACTACTATGACCCAGGTCGACATACGCAGAGTCTGTGGTTCCGTGTTCCACCAAATAGGAGCAGTCAAGAACTTGTTGCATGTTATTGTTATCAGTTAAAATTTTACTTTGGTCTGGGACATGGGCTAAATGGGGTTCCCCAGTAGACAGGCCATGCATAATGGTTCTAAAAT
This sequence comes from Ranitomeya variabilis, assembly GCF_051348905.1. Classification (NCBI taxonomy): domain Eukaryota; kingdom Metazoa; phylum Chordata; class Amphibia; order Anura; family Dendrobatidae; genus Ranitomeya; species Ranitomeya variabilis. The sequence goes on along the minus strand of NC_135234.1, from coordinate 477,973,362 downwards.
AATACCGTATGCACTACCCAATGAGGTGCCAAGGTAGGTTCCCACACCATGTGACATTTCTTATGCATAATGGTTCTGTCATGGGACCAAACTGAAGGGACAAGAAAATGAGCTCCTCCTCAAAGCCCAAGGGGAAAAATTCGGTGGGTATAATCGGTCATCTTCAGTGAGACAATTTAAGCCTGAGGATCCAATACCTGTGTTAGTGCCCATAGAGAAGACAAGCTATGTTTGATCTATACAGCTATTGCTAATTAGTATGCATGGCAGTGTGTCCTAGTCATAATCCTATAAAATAAAATAATGATGACATTACCACTATCTCCAAAGTTACATGCATAGTGCAGATGAACTAAAGAAAAAGACAACTCTATTTTATAGTAATATTTGTTTTCCAATGATGCTCCAATGTTCCTGTTATCAAACTAGGACTATAATTCCTGGACCTTTTACTATAATATGTAAATTAAACCCCCTTCTTATTATTATTTATCGGCACATCCACAGGAAAAATCATGAATGTAAAAAAAATGATATTTTTAAATTTATTAAATATTTCAAACAATGATTATTATTTAGCTTGCTAATATATTCATAAATGTAGCTCATCACTAATTAGCTCATCACTAATTATATGGGTTCCCATACGGTTGGTCTTATTTATTTTAAAGGTTTTCCGATGATTCTCATGATTAACTATGATTAAGAGAGCATGGCACGATTTTTCTTCTGCATGGGAACAATTTTATAATATGTTTGAAACAAATACTCTTGATTTTATCAGTGGATGTGTTGACAATCCTCATTTTTCTTCATTATTGCTATCAATCACCAGTGGGATCTGGCATGTATAGTTTTGAGACTAATAGAATCACTATTATTAGCAAATTATAACATTTTTTTATTCTTTCCTTTTTTGCATGTAAGTTAAATATTGAAGTCAGTCCCATAATATGGTGGTTTCTACTAACACTCGTAAACTACACTAACTCTGCCATAGCAGTACAGGAGGATCTTCGCTTTGATTTCTATTTAGACTTCCATGTCCCCATGGCAACAAATTGCAAACAAATACAAGGACAGATTTATACTAATTGTCTAATTTTTACGGAGTAAAAAATCAAATTAGACTTAAAATGTGCCAAATTTAACACAATTGGCCATATTATTTCATAAATGGGGAGCATAAATAGGCTAGGCTTACCTCCCTTTTAGTTGGCTTACTTTGTGCCAGAAATTTGCTCCAAAATCTTTCTGTGTTTTTGTACCATGGCACATTCAGATTAAGTCTTGCGCTTTACTATAGTATTACACGCCTTTCACAAGAGGCCACACAGTCTTGTTGGGAGACAAACTCAAAAGTGTAGTGCAAGGCACTTTTCTCCAGAACTATGCTACCTTTAGAATGGTAAATCTGTAAACTGTATTGATACTGCAGACTTATTGCCTTCATCTGTCCACAACTGCACTTTGCACAAAAGAGCACAAAGTGTTTGATGCATTTTCTGAAGAAACTGCTATCTTTATCATGTTGGAAAATTGTAGACAAGTAGCAATTAATGTTATAATATTAATAGTTTAAAGATTAGTTTGCACTGATTTCCAGATTTTACTGTTTCATAAACCTACGTTTTAGTATATGTATGCTTCCTTAATTAAAACAAACAAAACTTAGTAAAACTTTGATATTCGTTGTCCCTAAGGTTACATTTGCAGTTTTTGGCATCTCTTTGTTACCATATGTGCCTTATTCAGAGTATTCTCTACGAGCTTCTAAAATTTGGCAGTGTACTATATCAGTCTAAATAGTTCAATTCCATCCTCATAGAAACAAAACACTGGGATTAAAGTCCTATTTTTCTTCAACATTTGCAGTATCTTAATTTAATTTAGCACAACATTCAAGAGAGAAAACAAGGTGACACTAAAGAATTGAAGGGAGTCTGTCAACGAGATTGACTGTTCAAACCAAGTACAGGCGTCCAGGGCATCATGGCGGGGCCAATAATTTAGAAAACCCCTTCCCACCTGCTTATTTTCCCGCTATCTCCACCCTGTGGGGTGGTGATAAATAGAAAACAAATAGGTGGAAATGTTCACCTAAACGTTTGGCCATGCCAAGGGTGCACAGAGGGCCTGTACTTGATTTGCACAGTTAATCTCTGTTGACAGACTCCTCTTAAAGGGGTTGTCCACTACTCAGACAACCTCTTATTAAACCTTTTGTTTCCCTCTTATAAAATAGTAACACTTATAATTACCTCCATTCCAGCAGTGTCATCACTTGCTCTCCCAGGGATCATGTGACATTGTTATGTCACGTGATCCCTGAGGCCAGTCAGTGCTGGCTTCACTGTCCCATCCTTTAGACAAAACTCTTACATCTGGAGGAAGTGAAATCTGCTGCTCTCCCACTTCCTAATGTATGAGATTTGTTCGAAGGCAGGGAGAGTGGTGCTGCTGCTGATTGGCAGCAGGGATTGCATAATATAATAATGTCACATGATCTGCGAGAGAGCCTGTACCAACAACGCAGGAACTGTACCAGAATCAGAGGTGAGTATAAGGGCTATAAGGGGGAAATATGGATATTGAGAAAGGGTTGTCTGATGAGTGGACAGCTCTTTTAAATTAGTCCAGTGAAACTGGTTATCCCTTCCTCATACAAATGTCTGTATAACAGAACGTGCGGATCAATTGAGATTCAGGCATGCTCATTATGCCACAATCCTGTGTAGTCAATATTAAACTTCCCATAAGGTATAAGAAAATCTTGACACTCATTTCCTCTTCAAAGTTTAATTAATGAAGTGTCCGTCACGCTATAATTATGGAAGGGAGCCAGGTCCACGTCACTATATATAATGTCATTTTTATTTAATAAAGAAGTCTTTTGAAGAGGAAATAGGTGAGTACTGTGATTCTTTTTTAGTAGACCTCATGGCAAGATTTAATTAAAAATTCTAACAGGTTCTACAATTTTATTAATATCCTGTTCTTATTTTGTCTTTGGATAACCTTTCTTATGCATGACTTTCAATGTATAAAATAATTATAAATGATTAGGCAACTAAATGGAGTTTGGATGATGAGACAAGAACCAGAGCTTCTGGCCAGCTCTGACCATATTACAAGTGGACAAGATCAAGCTCAACCACTGTTAGGTGCTCAGGGGTAAAAACAATAAGACAATACAAAAGATCAAACCCTGGCGCACTCTAAAAAAGCGAAGAGAGAACTTGTTGCTTTCAAAATTTTAATTAGTTTATCTTGTACAAAAAAAGTAGTTTCTAAACAACGTTTCGGCTCAGGCACGAGCCTTTATATGGAAGACAATCTGTCCATACATAACAAAAAACAGTATATTTTATAATCAAACGACAAAGAAAGATAAATAGAAAAAACACATACATTTTTACAGTATATCATGTATTCTACATTGGATAATATTATATAGCGTTATCTGGTGTACCTACCGAAAGCACTTGTGATAGTGTAAGAGTACCATCTCACAGTGGCACTTTGGTCGCTACGAAGGCACGATCCATGACGTTCCAGCGATATAGTTACGATCTCGCTGTGTCTGACACGCTACTGCGATCAGGGACCCCGCTGAGAATCGTACGTCGTAGCAGATCGTTTGAAACTTTATTTCGTCGCTGATCACCCGCTGACATCGCTGCATCGGCATGTGTGACGCCGATGCAGCGATGTCTTCACTGGTAACCAGGGTAAATATCGGGTTACTAAGCTCAGGGCCGCGCTTAGTAACCCGATGTTTACCCTGTTTACCATTGTAAATGTAAAAAACAAACACATACTCACATTCCGGTGCCTGTCACGTCCCCGGGCGTCGGCTTCCCTGCACTCCACCTGCATCCTGTGTCAGCGCCGGCCGGCCGTACATCAGAGCAAAGCGGTGACATCACCGCTCTGCTTTACGGCCGCGCTTACACAGGATGCAGGAGGAGTGCAGGGAAGCCGACGCCCGGCGATGTGACAGGCACCGGAATGTGAGTATGTGTTTTTTTTTTTACATTTACAATGGTAACCAGGGTAAACATCGGGTTACTAAGCGCGGCCCTGCGCTTAGTAACCCGATGTTTACCCTGGTTACCCGGGGACTTCGGCATCATTGGTCGCTGGAGAGCTGTCTGTGTGACAGCTCTCCAGCGACCACACAACGACTTTCCAACGATCACGGCCAGGTCGTATCGCTGGTCGTGATCGTTGGAAAGTTGCTGAGTGTGACGGTACCTTAATGGTGTTGTGGTGATAGGGTAGGGAAACAAGTGAACAGAAAAAATGAAAAAAAAAGAGAACATGAAATAAGAAAGGGGTCATAGTTTATAAGAAATGGTGTTGAAATGGAGCAGATAGAAAAGCACAACTGAAGAGGTGAGGGAATATAGAGTGTAGACCACCTACTAGTAGTTATACCGTTTGTTGATCCTGAATTTTTGGATTATCCTTTAGATACTTTCAGAAATGGTCTATTAGAAATAATGAAGGTTACTTATCCATATGTTTGTTCTGTATTGTTTTCTTTAATCTCATACCTACCAAATTGGGCCAGCAGGATTAAGTGACATGGAGCTGACATTAAGTGACCCATATGCACTACCCTGTTCAATAAAGGGTGAGTGGATGATCTGATTTCTAGTTTTTTTAGGGTGTCTATATATGAGAAAATGATAATTACCTTTTTACCAATTTCCTTGGAATGCATGTGTATTAAGGTGGACATAGCCTTTGTATCTAGAGATTAAGGAAATGTTATGTAAATATAGCAGCTCTGACTATATGACACTGTTTCAGGTTCCCGATCTAATCCAGCATAGTGACAAAATTGTTGGGGAGCAGTTTCTTTGACAACGAAATGACAAAGGTCTACTGTACTTATGGTACACAGTAAACAAGATAAAAAATTGATAGAAGCAATAATAATTTTTCATCAAACTATCACTTAAATGCTAAATCTGGGAATCTGTCAGGTCATATTTGCGTAACAATCTAATAATATCCTGAAATATGGCTTGGACAGCCCTTTCAGGATATCTAGCTTTTATTGCTGTGTGTTTGCACATTGTGTTTCTGTAATCTCTGGAAAATTTATAGTTGTGCCCCAGCAAGTCAAATGTATGTAAAAGCAAAATGAATATTCATCCCTTCCCTCTCCCATAATCTCGACCTCTTCCTCTGCGTTGGCGTCAGTGATTCAGTCAAACTGCCGCATTACTCCTGAGGATCGCATCATAATCCTCAGAATGGCCATCAACTTGACTTGAGTGAGACAACATGTATTTCTATGCAGTTGTCTATGCGATATCATACATACCAAAACTATAGACCACCATTGTCAATAGTCACCCATGTTTTAGAGGCAGCTGTAAAGCATTTGAGTGCAGTGTATTCTCAGTTCTAGCTTGCAGCATGATTGATTGGGTTAGTAAGAGTATATTAACTAATGGCACGTATTGCAATTGTGTAATATAACAGCCTATGTATTTTTACTTTAAATTTATAACATTCTTTAGTACCTTGATATTAATCACATAAAAACCATAAAAAGTAACAGTTTTATATTAATAGGGTTGATTTTAATCTCCTGCCTGTGAGACTTCCCATAAGCTGTAGTTAGTTTTTTTCACCCCTTCCACATTTTCATTATTAACAGGAAGTCAACATACATTTTAAATATACAGCTCCCTGGCTCTCACATCTCTGAAGGAATCATGTTTCTCATGCTGGGCAGTAGGGTTGAGCGACTTTCATTTTTTTAAGATCGAGTAGGGTTTTGGGAAACCCGATTTTGTCCAGAGTCGAGTCGAGTGCAGTCGGCCGATTATCGCTAAAAGTCGGGGATCGACCGAAACACGAAACCCAATGCAAGTCAATGGGGAAGCATAGTCGGCAGTGAGTGGAGGCCAGGAAAACACCTACAGTGCCCATTTTAATGCCAAAAACATCCATTCTTGTTTCTGAAGCTTGCCAATCTTAATTAACTGTATAATAATAGTTGGGCATAGGGAATTGGGGGAAAGTTGTGGGGGGAGTAGGGCTGGCTCAAGTTTTTCGTGGGCCCAGGAAATGCGGACTACGTCACGGCGGTGTTGCAGGGAAAGGTAAGTATTTAAAAGTTGCAAGTGCTGTGATCCTGAGCAAGCAGGGGGGGGGCCCACTCGTTCGCATTGCCACTGGCACAGGGCCCCTCAAAGTACGGCGGTGTGTTTGCATGGCGGGGGCGCCTCCCACCAGCAGCGACACTTTTGCGTACTCTGAGGGGCCCTGTGCCAGTGACGTCGCCAACGAGTATGCCCCCCCACCTGATGAAGGAACCTGCACTTTCATCTGCACCTTCCTCTTTGTCCCTGTGTAAGGTGGTATAACATGCGGGAAGGGGAACCTTACTTTCAGCAGGGACAGATTCTGGCTGTGTAGAGTACAAGGGGAATGTAGTGGTCTAGGTCAATGTACCAGCAGACTCATTTAGCAGTGGCTGGGCAATGGGCAGGATGAGGAGGAAACAGATATAGGGCCAAAGAATAAAGTAGGCTACATGCAGTTCAAAATTGGTAACAGGACTAAACAGGCGGCATTGCTTTGTTCAGTGGAGTAGCAAACCCAAGAGCAGCAGACACTGTTTCAAGGGCCTAACCACACTAGTAGGCCAAATGCAGTTTAATATCTGATAGTATAGGGCGAAAGCCAGAATGTGGAAGCTCAGCTTTGTTCAGTTGAGGACAACACCAGGGAGGGGCAGACACCTTTAGTAGGCCGGAAAAGCCTATTGCATTTTTTAAAATGGTAATTTGGAGCAGAAGGTTGAAGCTCAGCTTTATTTAGTTGAGGGCAACACCAGGCAGGGGCACACAGACAGACACCTTTAGTAGGCCGGAAAAGCCTATTGCATTTTTCAAAATGGTAATTTGGAGCAGAAGGTTGAAGCTCAGCTTTATTTAGTTGAGGGCAACACCAGGGAGGGGCAGAAGCCGTTAGTAGGCCCTAACCACCATTTTTTTTTTTAAAACCACATAATGAGAGCCGGAAGGTTGAAGCTCAGCTTTATTTAGTTGAGGACAACACCAGGGAGGGGCAGAAGCCGTTAGTAGGCCCTAACCACCATTTTTTTTTTTAAAACCACATAATGAGAGCCGGAAGGTTGAAGCTCAGCTTTATTTAGTTGAGGACAACACCAGGGAGGGGCACACAGACAGACACCTTTAGTAGGCCTGAAAAGCCTATTGCATTTTTCAAAATGGTAATTTGGAGCAGAAGGTTGAAGCTCAGCTTTATTTAGTTGAGGGCAACACCAGGGAGGGGCAGAAGCCGTTAGTAGGCCCTAACCACCATTTTTTTTTTTAAAACCACATAATGAGAGCCGGAAGGTTGAAGCTCAGCTTTATTTAGTTGAGGACAACACCAGGGAGGGGCACACAGACAGACACCTTTAGTAGGCCTGAAAAGCCTATTGCATTTTTCAAAATGGTAATTTGGAGCAGAAGGTTGAAGCTCAGCTTTATTTAGTTGAGGGCAACACCAGGGAGGGGCAGAAGCCGTTAGTAGGCCCTAACCACCATTTTTTTTTTTAAAACCACATAATGAGAGCCGGAAGGTTGAAGCTCAGCTTTATTTAGTTGAGGACAACACCAGGGAGGGGCAGAAGCCGTTAGTAGGCCCTAACCACCATTTTTTTTTTTAAAACCACATAATGAGAGCCGGAAGGTTGAAGCTCAGCTTTATTTAGTTGAGGACAACACCAGGGAGGGGCAGAAGCCGTTAGTAGGCCCTAACCACCATTTTTTTTTTTAAAACCACATAATGAGAGCCGGAAGGTTGAAGCTCAGCTTTATTTAGTTGAGGACAACACCAGGGAGGGGCACACAGACAGACACCTTTTGTAGGCCTGAAAAGCCTATTGCATTTTTCAAAATGGTAATTTGGAGCAGAAGGTTGAAGCTCAGCTTTATTTAGTTGAGGGCAACACCAGGGAGGGGCAGAAGCCGTTAGTAGGCCCTAACCACCATTTTTTTTTTTAAAACCACATAATGAGAGCCGGAAGGTTGAAGCTCAGCTTTATTTAGTTGAGGACAACACCAGGGAGGGGCACACAGACAGACACCTTTAGTAGGCCTGAAAAGCCTATTGCATTTTTCAAAATGGTAATTTGGAGCAGAAGGTTGAAGCTCAGCTTTATTTAGTTGAGGGCAACACCAGGGAGGGGCAGAAGCCGTTAGTAGGCCCTAACCACCATTTTTTTTTTTAAAACCACATAATGAGAGCCGGAAGGTTGAAGCTCAGCTTTATTTAGTTGAGGACAACACCAGGGAGGGGCAGAAGCCGTTAGTAGGCCCTAACCACCATTTTTTTTTTTTAAAACCACTTAATGAGAGCCGGAAGGTTGAAGCTCAGCTTTATTTAGTTGAGGACAACACCAGGGAGGGGCAGAAGCCGTTAGTAGGCCCTAACCACCATTTTTTTTTTTAAAACCACATAATGAGAGCCGGAAGGTTGAAGCTCAGCTTTATTTAGTTGAGGACAACACCAGGGAGGGGCACACAGACAGACACCTTTAGTAGGCCGGAAAAGCCTATTGCATTTTTCAAAATGGTAATTTGGAGCAGAAGGTTGAAGCTCAGCTTTATTTAGTTGAGGGCAACACCAGGGAGGGGCAGAAGCCGTTAGTAGGCCCTAACCACCATTTTTTTTTTTAAAACCACATAATGAGAGCCGGAAGGTTGAAGCTCAGCTTTATTTAGTTGAGGACAACACCAGGGAGGGGCACACAGACAGACACCTTTAGTAGGCCTGAAAAGCCTATTGCATTTTTCAAAATGGTAATTTGGAGCAGAAGGTTGAAGCTCAGCTTTATTTAGTTGAGGGCAACACCAGGGAGGGGCAGAAGCCGTTAGTAGGCCCTAACCACCATTTTTTTTTTTAAAACCACATAATGAGAGCCGGAAGGTTGAAGCTCAGCTTTATTTAGTTGAGGACAACACCAGGGAGGGGCACACAGACAGACACCTTTTGTAGGCCTGAAAAGCCTATTGCATTTTTCAAAATGGTAATTTGGAGCAGAAGGTTGAAGCTCAGCTTTATTTAGTTGAGGGCAACACCAGGGAGGGGCAGAAGCCGTTAGTAGGCCCTAACCACCATTTTTTTTTTTAAAACCACATAATGAGAGCCGGAAGGTTGAAGCTCAGCTTTATTTAGTTGAGGACAACACCAGGGAGGGGCACACAGACAGACACCTTTTGTAGGCCTGAAAAGCCTATTGCATTTTTCAAAATGGTAATTTGGAGCAGAAGGTTGAAGCTCAGCTTTATTTAGTTGAGGGCAACACCAGGGAGGGGCAGAAGCCGTTAGTAGGCCCTAACCAAAGTTGAAGGCCAAATGCAGTTTAATTTCTGATACTATAGGCCGAAAGCCAGAAGGTGGAAGTTCCGATTTAGACAGTGGAGGACAATTTGAATTAGGGACTGCAGACAGACTTAGTAGGCTGTCCCCTGTGGACCATGCATCCACCACATTAACCCATTGCGCCGTAATGGACACGTAATCTTCCGTGGCCATGCCTACAGGTCCATGCGTCTGTTGTCAGGTGCACCTTTGTACTCACAGATTGCCAGAGTGCATGGACAATGCGGTCTTCTACATGCTGGTGGAGGGTTGGGATGGCTTTTCTCGCAAAAGAAGTGTCGACTGGTTAGCTTGTAGCGTGGTACAGCGTAGTCCATCATGGCCTTATTAATAGTAAATAAAATATATAACTAGGCTCTATGAACTTTTAAATAGGTTCCAGGGGTACACGGGCAGCATTGGTGTGGTCAGTGGAGGAGTATTGCAAGTAGGGGCTGCAGACAGGCTATCAAAGGCCTAAAATAACAAACAGTAGGCAGTCATGGCAGTTTTACATCGGTTACATGGATACACAGGCAGGCACTCCAGGCAGCATTGTGGTCAGTGGAGGAGTATTGCAAGTAGGGGCCGCAGACAGGCTATCAAAGGCCTAAAATAACAAACAATAGGCTCATGGCAGTTTTACAGCGGTTACATGGATACACGGGCAGGCAGCTTGGTGGTCAGTGGAGGAGTATTTAAAGTAGGGACCGCAGACAGGCTATCAAAGGCCTAAAATAACAAACAATAGGCTCATGGCAGTTTTACAGCGGTTACATGGATACACGGGCAGGCAGCTTGGTGGTCAGTGGAGGAGTATTTAAAGTAGGGACCGCAGACAGGCTTCAAAGGCCTAACATAAGAAAATGGGCTGGCTGTAGGCACTTTATAATTGGTTCCAGGGGTACACGGGCAGCAGTGGTCTGGTCAGTGGAGGAGTATTTAAAGTAGGGACCGCAGACAGGCTTCAAAGGCCTAACATAAGAAAATGGGCTGGCTGTAGGCACTTTATAATTGGTTCCAGGGGTACACGGGCAGCAGTGGTCTGGTCAGTGGAGGAGTATTTAAAGTAGGGACCGCAGACAGGCTATCAAAGGCCTAACATAACAAACAATAGGCTCATGGCAGTTTCACAGCGGTTACATGGATACACGGGCAGGCAGCTTGGTGGTCAGTGGAGGAGTATTTAAAGTAGGGACCGCAGACAGGCTATCAAAGGCCTAAAATAACAAACAATAGGCTCATGGCAGTTTTACAGCGGTTACATGGATACACGGGCAGGCAGCTTGGTGGTCAGTGGAGGAGTATTGCAAGTAGGGGCCGCAGACAGGCTATCAAAGGCCTAAAATAACAAACAATAGGCTCATGGCAGTTTTACAGCGGTTACATGGATACACGGGCAGGCAGCTTGGTGGTCAGTGGAGGAGTATTTAAAGTAGGGACCGCAGACAGGCTATCAAAGGCCTAAAATAACAAACAATAGGCTCATGGCAGTTTTACAGCGGTTACATGGATACACGGGCAGGCAGCTTGGTGGTCAGTGGAGGAGTATTTAAAGTAGGGACCGCAGACAGGCTTCAAAGGCCTAACATAAGAAAATGGGCTGGCTGTAGGCACTTTATAATTGGTTCCAGGGGTACACGGGCAGCAGTGGTCTGGTCAGTGGAGGAGTATTTAAAGTAGGGACCGCAGACAGGCTATCAAAGGCCTAACATAACAAACAATAGGCTCATGGCAGTTTCACAGCGGTTACATGGATACACGGGCAGGCAGCTTGGTGGTCAGTGGAGGAGTATTTAAAGTAGGGACCGCAGACAGGCTATCAAAGGCCTAAAATAACAAACAATAGGCTCATGGCAGTTTTACAGCGGTTACATGGATACACGGGCAGGCAGCTTGGTGGTCAGTGGAGGAGTATTTAAAGTAGGGACCGCAGACAGGCTATCAAAGGCCTAAAATAACAAACAATAGGCTCATGGCAGTTTTACAGCGGTTACATGGATACACGGGCAGGCAGCTTGGTGGTCAGTGGAGGAGTATTTAAAGTAGGGACCGCAGACAGGCTTCAAAGGCCTAACATAAGAAAATGGGCTGGCTGTAGGCACTTTATAATTGGTTCCAGGGGTACACGGGCAGCAGTGGTCTGGTCAGTGGAGGAGTATTTAAAGTAGGGACCGCAGACAGGCTATCAAAGGCCTAACATAACAAACAATAGGCTCATGGCAGTTTCACAGCGGTTACATGGATACACGGGCAGGCAGCTTGGTGGTGGTGAGTGGAGGAGTATTTAAAGTAGGGACCGCAGACAGGCTTCAAAGGCCTAACATAAGAAAATGGGCTGGCTGTAGGCACTTTATAATTGGTTCCAGGGGTACACGGGCAGCAGTGGTCTGGTCAGTGGAGGAGTATTTAAAGTAGGGACCGCAGACAGGCTTCAAAGGCCTAACATAAGAAAATGGGCTGGCTGTAGGCACTTTATAATTGGTTCCAGGGGTACACGGGCAGCAGTGGTCTGGTCAGTGGAGGAGTATTTAAAGTAGGGACCGCAGACAGGCTATCAAAGGCCTAACATAACAAACAATAGGCTCATGGCAGTTTCACAGCGGTTACATGGATACACGGGCAGGCAGCTTGGTGGTCAGTGGAGGAGTATTTAAAGTAGGGACCGCAGACAGGCTATCAAAGGCCTAAAATAACAAACAATAGGCTCATGGCAGTTTTACAGCGGTTACATGGATACACGGGCAGGCAGCTTGGTGGTCAGTGGAGGAGTATTTAAAGTAGGGACCGCAGACAGGCTATCAAAGGCCTAAAATAACAAACAATAGGCTCATGGCAGTTTTACAGCGGTTACATGGATACACGGGCAGGCAGCTTGGTGGTCAGTGGAGGAGTATTTAAAGTAGGGACCGCAGACAGGCTTCAAAGGCCTAACATAAGAAAATGGGCTGGCTGTAGGCACTTTATAATTGGTTCCAGGGGTACACGGGCAGCAGTGGTCTGGTCAGTGGAGGAGTATTTAAAGTAGGGACCGCAGACAGGCTATCAAAGGCCTAACATAACAAACAATAGGCTCATGGCAGTTTCACAGCGGTTACATGGATACACGGGCAGGCAGCTTGGTGGTGGTGAGTGGAGGAGTATTTAAAGTAGGGACCGCAGACAGGCTTCAAAGGCCTAACATAAGAAAATGGGCTGGCTGTAGGCACTTTATAATTGGTTCCAGGGGTACACGGGCAGCAGTGGTCTGGTCAGTGGAGGAGTATTTAAAGTAGGGACCGCAGACAGGCTTCAAAGGCCTAACATAAGAAAATGGGCTGGCTGTAGGCACTTTATAATTGGTTCCAGGGGTACACGGGCAGCAGTGGTCTGGTCAGTGGAGGAGTATTTAAAGTAGGGACCGCAGACAGGCTATCAAAGGCCTAACATAACAAACAATAGGCTCATGGCAGTTTCACAGCGGTTACATGGATACACGGGCAGGCAGCTTGGTGGTCAGTGGAGGAGTATTTAAAGTAGGGACCGCAGACAGGCTATCAAAGGCCTAAAATAACAAACAATAGGCTCATGGCAGTTTTACAGCGGTTACATGGATACACGGGCAGGCAGCTTGGTGGTCAGTGGAGGAGTATTTAAAGTAGGGACCGCAGACAGGCTATCAAAGGCCTAAAATAACAAACAATAGGCTCATGGCAGTTTTACAGCGGTTACATGGATACACGGGCAGGCAGCTTGGTGGTCAGTGGAGGAGTATTTAAAGTAGGGACCGCAGACAGGCTTCAAAGGCCTAACATAAGAAAATGGGCTGGCTGTAGGCACTTTATAATTGGTTCCAGGGGTACACGGGCAGCAGTGGTCTGGTCAGTGGAGGAGTATTTAAAGTAGGGACCGCAGACAGGCTATCAAAGGCCTAACATAACAAACAATAGGCTCATGGCAGTTTCACAGCGGTTACATGGATACACGGGCAGGCAGCTTGGTGGTGGTGAGTGGAGGAGTATTTAAAGTAGGGACCGCAGACAGGCTTCAAAGGCCTAACATAAGAAAATGGGCTGGCTGTAGGCACTTTATAATTGGTTCCAGGGGTACACGGGCAGCAGTGGTCTGGTCAGTGGAGGAGTATTTAAAGTAGGGACCGCAGACAGGCTTCAAAGGCCTAACATAAGAAAATGGGCTGGCTGTAGGCACTTTATAATTGGTTCCAGGGGTACACGGGCAGCAGTGGTCTGGTCAGTGGAGGAGTATTTAAAGTAGGGACCGCAGACAGGCTATCAAAGGCCTAACATAACAAACAATAGGCTCATGGCAGTTTCACAGCGGTTACATGGATACACGGGCAGGCAGCTTGGTGGTCAGTGGAGGAGTATTTAAAGTAGGGACCGCAGACAGGCTATCAAAGGCCTAAAATAACAAACAATAGGCTCATGGCAGTTTTACAGCGGTTACATGGATACACGGGCAGGCAGCTTGGTGGTCAGTGGAGGAGTATTGCAAGTAGGGACCGCAGACAGGCTATCAAAGGCCTAACATAACAAACAATAGGCTCATGGCAGTTTCACAGCGGTTACATGGATACACGGGCAGGCAGCTTGGTGGTCAGTGGAGGAGTATTTAAAGTAGGGACCGCAGACAGGCTATCAAAGGCCTAAAATAACAAACAATAGGCTCATGGCAGTTTTACAGCGGTTACATGGATACACAGGCAGCTTGGTGGTGAGTGGAGGAGTAGTGCAAGGAGTGTCTGTCCCAGTACTCCCAAAATATAAATAGATGTTAATGTCTCGCAAAACAACTAAAACAAAAAAAAAAGGTGGCATACTTAGGTACAGGGGTGGGCTCATCTACTGAGTTTCTGACATAGTAATTTGGCAGTAACTATTTAATGGTGCCAATATAGGACACAGACACAGACTACTTTAAGTTGCATCATAGATGTCTACAAATTTGTATTGTCAGTGCCAGACATTGAATGATGTCAGCGAATAGACTAAAGATTGGTGGAGCTGTGCGACATAATTTTGCACGTGGTAGAGCACATTTTGAGCTGGGGTAGGGGGGAACTCTCTTGAGGCCGGCGGGACCGCCCCAGGGCCCCTCATGTTACAACGGTGTGTCTGACGTTGGGTGCGCACCACCACCGCCAGAGACACTACATTGTACTATGAGGGACCCAGTAGCAATGCCGTCAACCAAAAGCGAGCACACCCACCTCTTCAGACAAACAGCAGTCTCACGGGTGCTTGCGCCAAGTCGCGATACCACGGCCCCGTGTGGGGAGTTTTGCCATTTAGGGAGGTGTAAACATGTCGTATGCTGTACAATCAGCTGCAGCAAATTAGACATTAGAAAAGTAATTCACAGGCAAGAGCTTTTCATAGGAAAGCTAGGTGTCGGCCGGGCAAGGTGGGGCAAAAGATTTCGAAATCCAGTTGTGGTTCATTTTAATGAATGTTAGATCGTCAACATTTTGGGTAGCCAGACGAGTCCTTTTTTCGGTTAATATTGAACCTGCAGCACTGAATACTCTTTCTGATAGGACACTTGCTGCCGGGCAAGCAAGCTCCTGCAATGCATATTCTGCCAATTCTGGCCAGGTGTCTAATTTGGAGGCCCAGTAATCAAATGGGAATGACGGTTGAGGGAGAACATCGATAAGGGATGAAAAATAGTTAGTAACCATACTGGACAAATGTTGTCTCCTGTCACTTTCAATTGATGCAGCAGTACCTGTCCTGTCTGCGGTCATAGCAAAATCACTCCACAACCTGGTCAGAAAACCCCTCTGTCCAACGCCACTTCTGATGTGTGCACCCCTAACACTCCTAGTCTGCTGCCCCCTGGAGCTCGTGTGAGAACGATCACGTGCGCTGTGTGCTGGGAATGCCTGAAGCAAACGGTCAACAAGAGTTGATTGTTTGGTTGCTAATATTAGTTCCAAGTTCTCATGTGGCATAATATTTTGCAATTTGCCTTTATAGCGTGGATCAAGGAGGCAGGCCAACCAGTAATCGTCATCGTTCATCATTTTCGTAATGCGTGTGTCCCTTTTTAGGATACGTAAGGCATAATCCGCCATGTGGGCCAAAGTTCCAGTTGTCAAATCTCCGGTTGTGATTGGTTGAGGGGCAGTTGCAGGCAAATCTACGTCACTTGTGTCCCTCAAAAAACCAGAACCCGGCCGTGACACGCAACCAAATTCCTGTGCCCCCGGGAAAGGTTCGGCATTAAAAATATAATCATCCCCATCATCCTCCTCGTCCTCCACCTCCTCTTCGCCCGCTACCTCGTCCTGTACACTGCCCTGACCAGACAATGGCTGACTGTCATCAAGGCTTTCCTCTTCCTCTGGTGCAGACGCCTGCTCCTTTATGTGCGTCAAACTTTGCATCAGCAGACGCATTAGGGGGATGCTCATGCTTATTACGGCGTTGTCTGCACTAACCAGCCGTGTGCATTCCTCAAAGCACTGAAGGACTTGACACATGTCTTGTATCTTAGACCACTGCACACCTGACAACTCCATGTCTGCCATCCTACTGCCTGCCCGTGTATCCTCCCACAAATAAATAACAGCACGCCTCTGTTCGCACAGTCTCTGAAGCATGTGCAGTGTTGAGTTCCACCTTGTTGCAACGTCTATGATTAGGCGATGCTGGGGAAGGTTCAAAGACCGCTGATAGGTCTGCATACGGCTGGCGTGTACAGGCGAACGTCGGATATGTGAGCAAAGTGCACGCACTTTGAGGAGCAGGTCGGAGAACCCAGGATAAGTTTTCAATAAGCACTGCACCACCAGGTTTAAGGTGTGAGCCAGGCAAGGAATGTGTTTCAGTTGGGAAAGGGAGATGGCAGCCATGAAATTCCTTCCGTTATCACTCACTACCTTGCCTGCCTCAAGATCTACTGTGCCCAGCCACGACTGCGTTTCTTGTTGCAAGAACTCGGACAGAACTTCCGCGGTGTGTCTATTGTCGCCCAAGCACTTCATAGCCAATACAGCCTGCTGACGCTTGGCAGTAGCTGGCCCATAATGGGACAACTGGTGTGCAACAGTGTCATCTGCCGATGGAGTGGTTGGCAGACTGCGTTCTGTGGAAGAGCTGTAGCTTCTGCAGGAGGACGAGGAGGAGGAGGGGGTGCGAACGCCTACAGCCAACTGTTTCCTAGACCGTGGGCTAGGCACAACTGTCCCTAAATTGATGTCGCCTGTGGACCCTGCATCCACCACATTCACCCAGTGTGCCGTGATGGACACATAACGTCCCTGGCCATGCCTACTGGTCCATGCATCTGTAGTCAGGTGCACCTTTGTACTCACAGATTGCCTGAGTGCATGGACGATGCGCTGTTTAACATGCTGGTGCAGGGCTGGGATGGCTTTTCTGGAAAAAAAGTGTCGACTGGGTAGCTCGTATCGTGGTTCAGCGTACTCCATCAGGGCTTTGAAAGCTTCGCTTTCAACTAACCGGTAGGGCATCATCTCTAACGAGATTAGTCTAGCTATGTGGGCGTTAAAACCCTGTGTACGCGGATGCGAGGATAAGTACTTCCTTTTTCTAACCAGAGTCTCATGTAGGGTGAGCTGGACTGGAGAGCTGGAGATCGTGGAACTTTCGGGTGTGCCGGTGTACATGGCAGACTGAGAGACGGTTGGAGACGGTATTGTTTCCGCCGGTGCCCTAGATGCAATATTTCCTCCTACAAAACTGGTGATTCCCTGACCCTGACTGCTTTTGGCTGGCAAAGAAACCTGCACAGATACTGCCGGTGGTGCGGAAAATGGTGGCCTTACAGTGACGGAAGGGATGTTGCGTTGCTGACTAGCTTCATTGGCCGAGGGTGCTACAACCTTGAGGGACGTTTGGTAGTTAGTCCAGGCTTGAAAATGCATGGTGGTTAAGTGTCTATGCATGCAACTAGTATTTAGACTTTTCAGATTCTGACCTCTGCTTAAGCTAGTTGAACATTTTTGACAGATGACTTTGCGCTGATCAGTTGGATGTTGTTTAAAAAAATGCCAGACTGCACTCTTCCTAGACTCGGATCCCTTTTCAGGGATTGCAGACTGAGCTTTAACCGGATGGCAACGCTGTGCTCCAACAGGTTTTGGCTTTGACACGCGTTTTGGTCCAGATACGGGCCCGGCAGATGGAACCTGTTGCGATGTTGATGCCTGCTGCGGCCCCTCCTCCACCTCCGCTTCTGAACTACTGCCGCCTGCACCCTGTTCCCCCAATGGCTGCCAATCGGGGTCAATAACTGGGTCATCTATTACCTCCTCTTCGAGCTCGTGTGCAACTTCGTCTGTGTCACTGTGTCGGTCGGTGGTATAGCGTTCGTGGCGGGGCAACATAGTCTCATCAGGGTCTGATTGTGGATCTGTACCCTGAGAGGGCAATGTGGTGGTCTGAGTCAAAGGAGCAGCATAGTACTCTGGCTGTGGCTGTGCATCAGTGCACTCCATGTCAGAATATACTTGTAATGGGCATGGCCTGTTAAATGTTTCACTTTCTAAGCCAGGGACGGTATGTGTAAAGAGCTCCATGGAGTGACCCGTTGTGTCGCCTGCTGCATCCTTCTCTCTTGTTGTAGTTTTTGCTGAGGAGGACAAGGAAGCGACTTGTCCCTGACCGTGAACATCCACAAGCGACGCGCTGCTTTTACATTTACCAGTTTCGGAAGAGGAGGCAAAAGAGCTAGAGGCTGAGTCTGCAATGTAAGCCAAAACTTGCTGTTGCTGCTCCGCCTTTAAAAGCGGTTTTCCTACTCCCAGAAAAGAGAGCGTTCGAGGCCTTGTGTAGCCTGACGACGAAACTGGCTCCACAGCTCCAGACTTAGGTGGAATATTTTTATCCCCACGACCACCTGATGCTCCACTACCACTACCATCATTACCAGCTGACAATGAACGCCCACGACGACCTCTTGCACCAGACTTCCTCATTGTTTTAAAATCTTAACCAAAGTAACTTTATTTGTTGCTGTCAAACAACTTACACGGTGAGCTATAACTTCAGTATGATTTCAATATCCCTTAACAGGTTGGTGAGACCACAAGGAAAATCAGGCACAATGTTACACACTCTGTTTTCTGTGGCACAAAATCACAGAGATGACACACACGCAGGACTGTCACTCAAGCACTAATGTCAATATTAATCTCCCACCTAATTTATTTATTTTTTTTTCTCAGGGAGACTTTAGAAACCAAATAATATTAAAAAAAAAAAAAAAAAAAGGCTTTCTATGGCCCACAATTAGAGAGAGAGAGGTGGCACAACCAGGAGTCAAGACTGGCGCACAAGCTGAAAGGGCAATATTACTCTCCCACTGTTTTTTATGTTTTTTTTGTTTTTTTCAGGGAGACTTTAGAAACCAAATAATATTAAAAAAACCAAAAAAAAAAAAGGCTTTCTATGGCCCACTGAATGAGAGGGAGAGAGGTGGCACACCCAGGAGTCAAGACTGGCACACAAGCTGAAAGGGCAATATTACTCTCCCACTGTTTTTTTAGGTTTTTTTTTTTTTTTCAGGGAGACTTTAGAAACCAAATAATATTAAAAAAAAAAAAAAAAAAAAAAAATAGGCTTGCTATAGCCCACTGAATGAGAGATAGCACACACAGCAGTGGCACACAAGCCCTGACTGAGGCCAATATTTTTCTCCCACTGATTGATGTAGTGTTTTTGTGTTGAGGTAGAATTTAGAACACAAATCACGGAAAAAATAAATAGGCTTTCTATGGCCCACTGAATGAAAGGGAGAGAGGTGGCACACCCAGGAGTCAAGACTGGCACACAAGCTGAAAGGGCAATATTACTCTCCCACTGTTTTTTTATGTATTTTTTGTTTTTTCAGGGAGACTTTAGAAACCCAATAATATTTAAAAAAATAAATAAATAGGCTTTCTATGGCCCACTGAATGAGAGGGAGAGAGGTGGCACACCCAGGAGTCAAGACTGGCACACAAGCTGAAAGGGCAATATTATTCTCCCACTGTTTTTTTAGGTTTTTTTTTTTTTTTTCAGGGAGAATTAGAAACCAAATAATATTAAAAAAAAAAAATAAATAGGCTTTCTATGGCCCACTGAATGAGAGGGAGAGAGGTGGCACACCCAGGAGTCAAGACTGGCACACAAGCTGAAAGGGCAATATTACTCTCCCACTGTTTTTTTAGGTTTTTTTTTTTTTTTCAGGGAGACTTTAGAAACCAAATAATATTAAAAAAAAAAAAAAAAAAAAAAAAAAATAGGCTTGCTATAGCCCACTGAATGAGAGATAGCACACACAGCAGTGGCACACAAGCCCTGACTGAGGCCAATATTTTTCTCCCACTGATTGATGTAGTGTTTTTGTGTTGAGGTAGAATTTAGAACACAAATCACGGAAAAAATAAATAGGCTTTCTATGGCCCACTGAATGAAAGGGAGAGAGGTGGCACACCCAGGAGTCAAGACTGGCACACAAGCTGAAAGGGCAATATTACTCTCCCACTGTTTTTTTATGTATTTTTTGTTTTTTCAGGGAGACTTTAGAAACCCAATAATATTTAAAAAAATAAATAAATAGGCTTTCTATGGCCCACTGAATGAGAGGGAGAGAGGTGGCACACCCAGGAGTCAAGACTGGCACACAAGCTGAAAGGGCAATATTATTCTCCCACTGTTTTTTTAGGTTTTTTTTTTTTTTTTCAGGGAGAATTAGAAACCAAATAATATTAAAAAAAAAAAATAAATAGGCTTTCTATGGCCCACTGAATGAGAGGGAGAGAGGTGGCACACCCAGGAGTCAAGACTGGCACACAAGCTGAAAGGGCAATATTACTCTCCCACTGTTTTTTTAGGTTTTTTTTTTTTTTTCAGGGAGACTTTAGAAACCAAATAATATTAAAAAAAAAAAAAAAAAAAAAAAAATAGGCTTGCTATAGCCCACTGAATGAGAGATAGCACACACAGCAGTGGCACACAAGCCCTGACTGAGGCCAATATTTTTCTCCCACTGATTGATGTAGTGTTTTTGTGTTGAGGTAGAATTTAGAACACAAATCACGGAAAAAATAAATAGGCTTTCTATGGCCCACTGAATGAAAGGGAGAGAGGTGGCACACCCAGGAGTCAAGACTGGCACACAAGCTGAAAGGGCAATATTACTCTCCCACTGTTTTTTTATGTATTTTTTGTTTTTTCAGGGAGACTTTAGAAACCCAATAATATTTAAAAAAAAAAAAAAATAGGCTTTCTATGGCCCACTGAATGAGAGGGAGAGAGGTGGCACACCCAGGAGTCAAGACTGGCACACAAGCTGAAAGGGCAATATTACTCTCCCACTGTTTTTTTAGGTTTTTTTTTTTTTCAGGGAGACTTTAGAAACCAAATAATATTAAAAAAAAAAAAAAAAAAATAGGCTTGCTATAGCCCACTGAATGAGAGATAGCACACACAGCAGTGGCACACAAGCCCTGACTGAGGCCAATATTTTTCTCCCACTGATTGATGTAGTGTTTTTGTGTTGAGGTAGAATTTAGAACACAAATCACGGAAAAAATAAATAGGCTTTCTATGGCCCACTGAATGAAAGGGAGAGAGGTGGCACACCCAGGAGTCAAGACTGGCACACAAGCTGAAAGGGCAATATTACTCTCCCACTGTTTTTTTAGTTTTTTTTTTTTTTTCAGGGAGACTTTAGAAACCAAATAATATTAAAAAAAAAAAAAAAAAATAGGCTTGCTATAGCCCACTGAATGAGAGATAGCACACACAGCAGTGGCACACAAGCCCTGACTGAGGCCAATATTTTTCTCCCACTGATTGATGTAGTGTTTTTGTGTTGAGGTAGATTTTAGAACACAAATCACGGAAAAAATAAATAGGCTTTCTATGGCCCACTCAGTGAGAGATGGCACACACAGGGATGGCACTGTAGCAGAAATGCCAATCTTAATCTCCCACAAAAAAAAAACAAAAAAAAAAAAAAAACTGTCCTACAATTACTATCTCCCTGCAGTAATGTAAGCCAGGTATGGCAGGCAGCAATAGGAGTGGACTGATGCACAAATTAAATAAAAAGTGTGGACAAACAAAAAAGATAGCTGTGCAGAAAGGAAGGAACAAGAGGATATGTGCTTTGAAAAAAGCAGTTGGTTTCCACAGTGGCGTACACACAGCAATACAGCTATCACGGAGCCTTCTAGGGCAGCCCAATGAGCTACAGCGCTGAGGGGAAAAAAAAAAAAAAATAGCTTCCACAGTCCCTGCACACCGAAGGTGGTGTTGGACAGTGGAAATCGCTGCAGCACAAGCGGTTTGGTGGTTAGCGGACCCTGCCTAACGCTCTCCCTGCTTCTGACGAAGCGGCAGCAACCTGTCCCTAAGCTCAGATCAGCAGCAGTAAGATGGCGGTCGGCGGGAACGCCCCTTTATAGCCCCTGTGACGCCGCAGACAGCAAGCCAATCACTGCAATGCCCTTCTCTAAGATGGTGGGGACCAGGATCTATGTCATCACGCTGCCCACACTCTGCGTTCACCTTCATTGGCTGAGAAATGGCGCTTTTCGCGTCATTGAAACGCGACTTTGGCGCGAAAGTCGCGTACCGCATGGCCGACAAGCACAGGGGTCGGATCGGGTTTCATGAGACGCCGACTTAGCCAAAAGTCGGCGACTTTTGAAAATGATCGACCCGTTTCGCTCAACCCTACTGGGCAGCAGTTTGTGCATTGATAAGAGAAGAAAAGATCAGGTTCTTTGTAGCAAAGGTGTGTTGTGTGTGATTTTAGTAATTGTATGACAACCTGACACCTTGCAATAACAGAGGGACATGCAGAAAAATAGACATAGAGGAAATGTCTATGAGATGATTAATGAGAATTGTTGTCCTTAACATGATGATTCTACTACACCATGCCCTCTGCAGAATCAAAACAGAAATGCTCCACAACACCTTGCAAGATAATTGAAGTGGAAAAAACTTTTCCTGAGCTATCATGACACCGAATAAGCATACAGAGATATGCAGGTACTGTTCTATGTTTTTCATAGGCTTGTGGCTTGTAACACCTACTTACTTAAGTCGTGATATGTTTCATTTAAATAAATTAAATCTCATATCAGTCATTTCATGCTGCCTAAACCATAGCCAGCAAGAATAAAAACCTGGCTCCCAATTTCAACCAGGTATATTTTTCTCTGAAACTCTGATATTTTCCAGAAAATATTGGAAACCTAAGTAGTGACAAGACTAGTCCGTCGATGCTGCTGACCGGATTCTCACTGCACCTTCTAGGTGATTGGTCAGTCTCTCCCATGTCCATTGCAGTGACAATAAAAAAGCCAGCCTGTGACAGTTTAACAAGGTGTTCTGGGATGGCAGTCCCGGCCGAGTCAACTAAGCCAGTCAGCAGACACCCCGGTACCTTGCATAGAGATTGACAGGACGGAGTCAATCCTCAGACACCACTTGCAGTCCAACAGAGAACAAAATTTAATAACAGGGAACAAAGCTGAAGAAATGAAGTTCAACACTGGCTTCCTGCCCTGTCCCTAGCAATGTCCATCGCCATGCCAACAGCCACAGCAGCTGGTCGAGGCAGTCATCTTTATGCTGGAATCTGGACACTTGAAGTCCCTTCAGCTGGGCCCTTACCAAGCTCTGGGACCCGTGTTAAAGTCTTTAAGTCCTGGGCAACAGATTCTTCCCCCCTGGGGTCTGGCAATGCCCGTAGTTCTATCCTTGAGTCCAGAGCAACAGATTCTTCCCCTCCTGGGGTCTGGCAATGCCCTGGCTGTACTGTGCCTTTGCTCAGGGTGAACGTACCCAGGCTACTGATTAGGAAACAGGAGCTTCCTGCTCTTTAGAGGCTGCAAGTCCAGCCCACAAAGTTAGCCAGTTCCTTTCACTAAGCTAACAAACATTGCAACACCTCAAAACAGGGCAAACACAGCGCAAACACATAGCAAACATTACAGCTAAACATTAATACACATAATGCAATACAGTAACATACTTCACAGTTCACACATTATGTTCATAGGTATGCCATCCAGGTACCACACAGGAGAGGGAGAGAGGGAAAGGAATGAGGCTCTCCGCCACCTCCTTACAGCATCATCAGAAATGTCTCACCAGAGCATTTCAGAGAAAACTATACCTGGCTGCAATTGTGCAGTCAGGCCCTGCTTCATGCTGCCGGTGGTTTGGGCAGCATCATACAACTGAAGGGTTCACTTGAGTCAGATCATTTATATGCATGCTTAAATCTGTGCTCCCTCCTTTATGGTTATTCTTTAGTGTTGAAAAACTATGTTAATGGTAACAATTCTGTCAAATGTGAATCTAAATGTAGGTGTTTGCTGCTGAAGGTAAAATGTGTACACTTTAAATTTCATCCTGCACAGTACTTTCACAGATCCAATAACATATAACCATGTATAGTCAAAGAATGCTTTCACAAACAAGTTCTATTTTGGAAGGTAATTGCCGTAACAGTAAAAACATTTAGTATCTGGGCTAGGCCGTAACATTTATTATGGATCTTTAAAAATTACATGTGATTGAAAAAATAGTTCATTGTTATTCAATTTATTTTTGGAGATCTTGATAAATCACACAAGTCTAGTACACAATGAAAGGAAACAAACATACAAACCAAGAGAGTGTGAATTAGAAATAAGAAAATGACCTGAGGCCATGGCAGTTAGCTCCATTATTCTGACTCACTGATGTAGAACGTAGCATGTTAAACACTCAGATTGAAAGGACGATATTATTCATGATGAGTGCAGCATTCTAGAAGTACTCTTAAAGCTTTATATTAAAGAAATCTAGCGAAGCTGAATATATCATTGAAATGTTTGCTGTGACATCCGTCAAATACAAAATAAATCTTTGGTAAAAACAACAAAAAACAACAGAAGTTCTGAGTGTAATTGTTCATAAGGGAAACCTTCATTCCTACTAATAGGTAATTCCTGGAAATCCTTGTGTTTTTTAGGTAACACCGGATTAGATTTTGACGGGTGTGACAGTGCTTGATCTGCATATGTTCCCTCAGCACTTTAACCCTATGCATTGCAAATAAGAAAATTTTGGGTGATCTTCCCCTAGTGAAAAATTAACACTGTAATGCGTGCTCACTGCTTAGGCTAGTTTCACATTTGCGTTTGAAAATGCAGCGTTTGAAACGCAAATGCAGGTGGTGAAAAATCGCATGTAAACGCGTGCAAACGCTGCGTTTTTTAGACACATGCGTTTTCTCTTGCGGTTAAAAAAAATGCGGCGTTTTGACGCGTTTACATGCGTTTTTTCCTGCGTTTGCATTTTTGAAATGCATGCTGAGAAGTGTGTGACAGCTGCCAATCATCAAAATCATCTAGAAAACCCACTATAAATAGAAATAGCTAGGGTTGGGGTTAGGGTTAGGGGTAGGGTTAGGGTTAGGATTTGGATCCCTTTATCACCTTCATGGGTTAGAGTTAGAGTTAGGGTTAGGGGTAGGGTTAGGGTTTGGATCCCTTTATCACCTTGTAGGGTTAGGGTTAGGGGTAGGGTTAGGGTTTGGATCCCTTTATCACCTTGATGGGTTAGGGGTAGGGTTAGGGTTAGGGTTTGGATCCCTTTATCACCTTGATGGGTTAGGGCTAGGGTTAGGGTCCCTTTATCACCTTGATGGGTTAGGGTTAGAGTTAGGGTTAGGGGTAGGGTTAGGGGTAGGGTTAGGGTTAGGGTTTGGATCCCTTTATCACATTGTAGGGTTAGGGTTAGGGTTTGGATCCCTTTATCACCTTGATGGGTTAGGGGTAGGGTTAGGGTTTGGATCCCTTCATCACCTTTATGGTGGGGGGTGGCTTATCAGTGTGTATTCTTGTTTTTTTCTATAGAAACGCATGCATTTAAAATGCAACCAAACACATGTGCTTAAAAACGCATGCGTTTACATAGACAGCAATACGTCTTTTTGCGGCAAAACGCAAAACGCGTTTGCGGCAAAAAAAGCCTCTAGAAATTACATGTTGCATTTCTGCAACCAAACGCAAGCATAGAAACGACGCATGTGTCGTCAAACGCGGCAAAACGCATACAAAAAACGCATGCGTTTTTAATGTTAAACATAGGAAAAAAACCGCATGCTTTTTTTGCGCTAAAACGCAGCGGCAAAAAACGCAAATGTGAAACCAGCCTTACTCTTCACTCTAAATTCAAGACTGCTTTAACTAGTCAGTTGTAAAGTACACAGCTGCTCCATCTATGACATTCCAAATACTGCTGAGAAATTCAGCAGGGTAAAGACCTAAAGCAAGCATAGAAAATAGAGAGTGCTAAGCAAAGATTTGGCAACTTAACATCCCATCAAGAAGAACAGCCAGAAAAAGTAGCACAACTTTACGAGATCTGATTTCCCCTATTTTTGTGGTTATGGTTCTTGGTTGGAATATTCATTTGAAAAACTGATACATGTACTCTACATTTTGTATGGCTGTTTGTGGTCTTTAGACCCAAAAAATGCATTCAGACACCTTTTCATTAATTTTGCAACTGTTGATTTGCTTTCAAAATGCTAAATGAAGCACGTTTCTTAATACTCTTCATTAAAAATGTAGTATAACTTTATTGGTATAAAGTTAGAGCAACTCCTTCACAAAGATGGCTGTCCTGCTTCTTCTGCTATAGATCCGACTGCACACTGTTACTGGCAGTGTGGGCTTTCTCTGCCTTCCTTCACTCTTCTTTCATTGTTAGGGATAGCAGGAGCAATTGTTCTGTGGATGTGTGCAGGACAAGAATAGCATAGGCTGTGTATGTGTGTACAGTGAGATGGGAATTTTAGTGCTTTGCAAGAGGAAGATTCCTAATGGGCAGGCTGCAGTGGTGATGTCACAAGACCACTGCAGCTAATCATTGGGTTCAGCGACCACTGGATTGTAAAACCAATCCATTAAAACTGTAATTGTGCCATGCCTTTAAAGATTATTTACTTTGTTCAGTTTTGCCAAATTACAAATTTTGCTTTATTTAATTTATGTCCATGTATGAGCTCATAGCATGTTGAAAAGTCAACATATTAATAAGACCTGCATCTGCATAGCAGGGCCCATTGCAGAGCAATTTCTAGAGAAATGAATGCACATGTACAGTATGAAGTGACTCTCGAAAGCTTACAATTTGTTACCATCTTTTCAATTAGCCATTAAAAGGTATCAACCACTGAGGAATCTCAATTCTAAATATTTTCTATCTACTGGCTAACATGGAACCAAGATATATATCTTTCCTGTATCATGTACACTATGGTCACTTTTCCATTGCATGAGAGTGGGTCCATAGCGTCTGTTATGACAGATCCAACTGGTCTGAAATTTATGCCATGTACTATATACTAAATATGTGCTAAGTATCCCATATGGAACAACTTCACTAAAGTATCTCACCGAAAGCAGCAAATAAATTCTGTGTATGGTATTAGGGAATATGTGCAATAACTTTGTAATAAATTGTTCTGCACAGTTTCTGAGAATCTGTAAAGGTGAGTTCACAAGTAAGTTATATTTCATCTAGTTATTTTTCTCTTCAGTACTTTAGGACACAGTTTTACTTCAAAGGAAACAAATGGCAATCTGGGCAAGGTGTAAAATAGTTAATTTATGTGTGAAACAAGAATACTAGTATAGCTGTAACAATCATATCAATGTTGAATTCTGCTTCTTCACCAAAATGTAATTTTGCTTTTAAATAAGTGGAATGTTACTATTTATGGAACAGGCTTAACTTTCTCTTTAATATTTTTTTTTTTAAATTCAGTATTATTTATGAAAATAATACGGTATGCGTAGTGACCTGACAATAGAGTCATGAATAAATATATAAGATGAAAAGTGAGAGCAGAGGGAAAGCATTTGAGAAATGGGAATGTTAGCATTTTCCTGCCATGTCAGCTATAGTATTACACCTAATGAATCATTCCCAGCCAGTACATAATGTCATGAGCATCTGGTAGGATTTTTAGCTTTTCAATCTGTAACCTCTGTTTCAAAGTCATCATAACTCTTTCTGTATTACTCTTTCTCTACTGCACTGTATTGTGGTCTGTATGCGGTTTATTACATTTGTTCCTACTGACACAATTAGATTATCAACTAACAATATATTTTTGATGTTAATGATTATCATAGAACTATTCTTGTCAGTAGTAGTAGTTACTCTGTATTAGCAAAATAGTGTTCATTCATAATAAATGTCAATATTATTGCTTACAGATATGAGCAATGATATAGAAATTAGGTATTTGCCAGTTGTTTCAGGGCAGAGTTTGCCATTTAGGAAATGTTCTGATATCACAATACAATTTCTGTGATTTAGGCAAGCAGTACATTAATACATTAATATCATTATTCAAGCAAAATAACCAAAGATTTAAACGACAAATTCATTTTTGCCATATTTGGTAGCTTTACTTAGAAGTGACATAGTTTAAACTTGTACTGTAAGTACTAGTGAATGTGCAGAGATAAGGTATTACCTGAGCATGCACATGTGCTAACCGAGTGTTTTCGGCGTGTTCGAAAAATATGTTTGAGTCCTCTCGGCTGCATGTCTAGCGGCTGTTTGACAGCCGCAACGCATGCAGAGATTGCCTTACACTTTATCCGAGCACGTTCGCTCATCATTAGTAAGTGTGCATAATTCACAGCATATGAAATGTAGCATGCATGACACTGGCATGGTTCTAGATAAGCAGAGCTTACACAGTGTAACGTATCACTTGGCTGAAGGATGGTCACAAAGTTATTCTGTATTGGAAATTTTTACAAGTTATATAACTATAGGAATAGACATTAGAGCACATGAATGTGATATGAAGATTTCCATGGGAAGGGGATGTGTCCTAACTGTTCTTGTAAGCGGATGCACAGCAGAGCGCTCCCACTGCCGTTTTATATTATAATCCTGAGCAGTCGCCGCCGACCAGTCTCTTTTGCGGCTTACCGGCTGGCTGAAGGCCTGGGGAGCGAAGCGTGCTGAGCAGTTGCAGGAGCCGGGGATGCAGGTGCCGGCCAAGATGGCGCCGAGGCCAGAGAAGAAGCTGATAAAGCTAACGCTGCATGTCAGAAGTGCATGGAGGTGGCGGCGAAGCTCCAGCAGTTCGCCAGAGTGGAAGCAACGGAGGAGGCAGAGAAGGGAGCTGGAGCTGATATCGATGAGGAGGAGGGGATCCCGGCAGGAGAGCAAGAGGTACAGAAGGGGATGGAGGAAAGCAGCATGGCGGTGGCAGTAGGGGGACCTGAAGACATGATACCAGGAGCTGAGCCGACCCTCGGATGTCTTTTTACTGCTTTCCTCATGCAAACAGTCCTTGACCCTTCAGATACAGGAGGTTAAAGGAGACACAGCACAGATAAGCGCAGCCCTGCAGAAGATGGACAGACGCATGGGGGTGGTGGAAGAGAGGGTGAGCACCGCTGAAGATCATATAGTTCAGCTGCAAAAAGCGGAGAAAAAGTTTGCTCAAGCAATATTAGAGCTGAATGCCAAAAATTAGGATCTGGAGAATAGGTCCAGAAGGAATAATATACGTATAGTGGGTATCCCTGAAAAAACTGAGGGGAGAAATCCCACTGAGTTTATTGAAAGCTGGCTGTTGGAGAACATTGGTGGCACAGTGCTGACAAAAGTGTTTGCAGTTGAGAGAGCTCATAGGGTGCCGCCGAAGCCCCCTGCCCCAGGAGCGAATCCCCGTACCATGCTTGCCAAAATTCTGAATTACAGGGACAAAGACATTATCCTGAGGAAGGCTAGAGATATGGCGGATCTGACGGTTGGAGGTCAAAGAATTGCTATTTATCCCGACTATTCTGCTGTGGTTTGGAAACAATGGATGAAGTTCACTGGTATCAAGAGACAACTGAGGGAACTGGGAGTGCAATACTCCATGATGTTTCCAGCAAAGTTGAGTGGTAGCTTTTGATAAAACCCACTTTTTCTTGACACTAGAGGACGCTACCCAGTGGATCGACACCAATGCTAAACGACTTGAGGGGAAAGGAGATTGAACTACCGGGGAGACCCGGACGGGGGTTATTTCATTGTCGCTGGATGGGAGACTTGTGATTGACAGCATATTTGCTACGGGGATGTGTAAAGTCTGAGGGCTGTGCTGTGCCTTATTGAGTGAATAGCCAGAGGGTGCAGTAATGGCTGTTGGGCACGGGGGAGGAGGGTTATGCGGCGTACTGCAAACCTGATTTGTTCCCTTTTTTTTACATGTTGAAATGTTTTGTTCTGTTTGAGAAATGTACGAAATATTGTTATTTACGGTAGCGGGAGGCGGGTGGAGAGGGTAATGTAAGGGAGAGTGTTCGCAATGGGCGGTGGTGCCCCACTCTTGAGAAGAGGCAGAATGTGTAGCATTGGGTGGGTTAGGGGAGGAAGTTGGGTTATGGTGGGGGGGTGGGGGAGGTTAGACAGCTCATAATTGGGACTAACAATATGTTAAAAGATGATGAGTCACATGATGGGGGGCCGCATTAAGATACTGAGCTGGAATGTAAGAGACCTTGCGGATAAGTCCAGGCAAGCCGCGAGTCTGCAGTATGTTAGGGATCAAAAGGTTTCAATGATATGTCTGTTAGAGATGCATTTAGTGCGGGAGAGGGTGGATGTACTAAATAGGCGATGGATACAGATGGCATACCACTCTACCTTCTCTATGTATTCAAGGGGGGTGTCAGTGTTGGTACCCGTGGGAGTGCAGTATGAAGAGGTGAAGATACATGTGGATGTGGATGGTCAGTATGTGGTGATACAATGTATAATAAGTGGAGTGATGTTGTGTATAGCGGCAATGTATATCCCACCCCCTTACTCAAGCAAGAAAATTAGAGAGGTGTTGTAGCGGGTGGAACGATGGGGCCCGACACCACTTCTAATTATTGGTGATTTGAATAATAGCTGTGATGACTTTTGGGATAAAAATAAAAACATTCAGAATAGGACGGGGGGCACACTACTACATTTGGCACCTATGTTCGTGAAATAGGTATGATTGACCTATGGAGAGTTAGACATGTTGGGGAGAGAGGGTATTCAAGTTATTCACCGGCTCATGGTACTTTGTCTAGAATTGATATGGCTTTGGGTAATCGTCTGTTAGACACAATGGTGGGGGAGGTGCGATACTTACCGAGGGCCCTCTCAGACCACAGTCCAATTGAGTTTAAATTGTTGGGGGCGCAGGCCATGAGTAGGAGAGAGTGTAAGATCCACCCCAATTGGCTGCACAGTATGGATTTAGATAATATAGGACAGGAGGTGGCGGAGTTCTTTGTACTGAATGATGGGAGTACAGACGCTCTTAATGTTTGGGAAGCTATGAAGGCGTACTTGAGAGGGTTACTGTTTAGAGATATTAGTAGGTGTAAGCGAAAGATGAGAGAGGAAGAAAAGGCAGCGGTTGATGAGCTGAGGGCAGCAGAAGACGAGATGGTAATATTGGGAACTCCTGAGGCTGGGAATAGGTTAAAAATAGCGCAAAATTATATGGAGACTATTCTGCTGGGAAAGGCTGAAAGGAAGCGGGAATTTCAGAGGCTGACTTATTTTCAGGAGGGAGAAACTGTGGGTCACATGCTGTCACTGGTGGCTGCTGCCCAGAGGAGTACCTCGTTTGTCCACTTGTTGGTTTCTGGGAATGGATGTAGAGTCTCTAAAACATCTGAGATTTTGAAGGTTTTTGCAGATTTCTACACGGACCTATACTCCTCTCGGGTTGATGAATCAGTGGGAGATACAGTGGCTTTCTTGGAGGGTCTGTGGTTGCCGAGATTGAGTGAGGTAGATAGGGAGAGCTTGGAGGCCCCTATTATGGAGGAGGATCTGGGTCGGGCACTACATACAGTCTATGGCTAATGGGAAGGCGCCTGGTGTCGATGGGCTGCCCGCTGAAATCTATAAAAGCATGGGGGAGGTGTTGGTTCCCAAATTAAAGGCGGTTCTAGATGAAGCTAGGTGTAGAGGGTGCCTGCCAGTTTCTATGAGAGAAGCCATAATAGTGGTTATTCCAAAGGAGGATAAGGATTTGGGGAAACCTGAGTCATATCGTCCAATTTCTTTGCTAAATATGGATGTCAAGCTTCTGGCCAAGGTGTTAGCGTTCCGTCTGTCAAGTGTTATTACTAGTCTGGTGCACCTGGATCAGTCTGGCTTTATGCCTGATAGATCTACGGCGGTTAACCTGCGGAGGCTGTTAATGAATCTGCAGCTTAGGTCTGATAACTGTGGCCAGAGAGTTATCGCATCCTTGGATGTCCACAAGGCGTTCGATAGTGTGGAGTGGGGATATCTCTGGCAGGTGTTGAAGTACATGGGTTTTGGACCGCAGTTTGTCCTGGATTCAGCTGCTGTATTCGCTGCCGGTAGCTAGAATTAGAGTGAATGGGGAGTTATCTCAGCCTATAAACCTAGCTAGAGGCACGAGACAGGGATGTCCGCTCTCTCTTTTGTTTACTCTGGCTATGGAACCATTGGCCGTCAAGATTCAACAGTCTGATGAGGTGTCCGGGTTTAGGTATGGGATAGTTGAGGAAAAGATAGCATTGTATGCGGACGATGTTCTACTGTTTCTTGCTGACCTAGAGGTTTCCTTGAGGGGTGCCATTGGGATTATTGAGGGATTTGGATCCTTGTCGGGGCTGACGATAAATTGGAGTAAATCAATTCTGTTTAAGGTAGATTATGTGGGAGAGAATGAAAGTGAGCCTTTGGGGGAGGGGCGTCTTAAGGTGGTAACTCATTTTAAGTACCTTGGGATATGGATCTCTGTACCAGTCATGGATTTTCTACATAGGAATCTGACTCCTGTTCTGGGTATACTTAAGGCAAAAGTGGATGATTGGATTAAGTTACATTTATCGGTGGTAGGTAGGGTTAATCTTATTAAAATGGTATTGATGCCTAAAATACTATATGTCCTTCATAACGCACCAGTTTGGATACTGCGTGGGAAATTTTGACAGATTAACTCCCTCTTTAGAAGTTTGGTATGGGGAAGGCAATATCCACATATCAGGCTGGAGACGCTTCAGCGACCCAAGGAGGATGGTGGTTTGGCTCTGCCCATCCCTGAAGTATATTTTCTTGCAGCCCAGAGTCAGCATTTGAAGGACTGGGCGCATGAGGCATTGTCCAGTGCGGTACAGCATTTGATGGAAATAGTGACAAACCGATGTCCAGTAATACAGTGTCTGGAAGATGGTTCCCTGGGGGCTTTGGGGAAATTGTATCCAACTATGTTTTTGTTAAGAAAGTTGTGGAGCAAATAGAAGCAAGTTTGGGGGTTACGGGCCTAACTAGATTCTCTCCGATTATGGTTTAATAATAACTTAGCGGAGTTTGCAGCATTGGGGATACTATTAGAGTGGCAGGCTAAGGGAATCTATTATGTGAATCAGATAATTGAACAGCGAGTGGTGAAATCCTTTTCCCAATTGCAGGTGGAGTTTGGACTCAGGCCCTCGGGGGAATACCAATATGCACAGATGAGGCACGCATTTGGAGCTCAAAACAGGGGTGCAGGTATTAGAATACAAGAAGATATAGTGTTGGAATATGTGTGGTGACGGGACTATGAGGGGAGATATTTCCACCCTAAATAAAGACTTACTACATACATACTTGATAGGATTTCCAATAAAGGCGAGAGCTAAGTGGGAGAGGGACCTGGGTCCAATGGAGAATGAAACCTGGGATTCGGTGTTGGAGTAGGTTTCACGGGTGTCATTAAGTGAACCGTATAGGCTGTCACAGCTTTATACTTATAGCTTTAGACAGAGTCTACAAATCTTCAGAAGTATTGCATAGAGCGGGTCTGCATGCCGACTCTGAGTGTCCGACTGAGTGTAGGACTATGAATGCTGGAATATATCATATGATGTGGACGTGTCCAAGACTGGCTGCTTTTTGGCTGGTGGTTTTGAGTCATGTGGAAGGAGCGTATAAATGCATGGTACCAAGGGATCCGATAGTGTGTTTACTGGGGTATGTGGATGAGATTGGAGTGGACAACACCTGGAAGATAGCAATTGCTAGACTATTATATATGGCCCGAAAGGTGATAGCACGTAACTGGATTAAGGAGGAACCACCCGCGAGGAGAGAATTACTTCAATATGTAAAGCAGGGTCTGAAGTTGGAAAAAGGGGTTTACAAGAAATGAGGGAAAACAGGAATGTTTGATAAAATGTGGTCTCCCTGGCTGGAATCGGGATAAGGCAGGTAAAGGGAGTGGGAAAGTTAAGGGCCTGTGGTCGGTGATAATTGAATGTTGAATAGGCGGTCTTAAGTGGGTTAAGTGGATTAAAGATTCATTAAGTATTATTAATTGAGGTGATATTAAAAGAGATGAGCTGTCTTTTGGGGGTGGGGTGGGATTTGTTGGGAATGTTGGGGCCTTTAAAATTGAGTTAACTCTGTATGGAACATAAGGAAATAATGTGTGAGAAGTAATGTTTATCCTTAATAAAAATCTATTTAAATATAAGATTTCCATGGGAAACCTGTGTTACAGTTCGGGTCCAGTTTGGGTCCAGGGCCTGTAAAAGAAAGAATAAAATTAATAATAAACATATAATTATACTTACCTGTCTCCTGGCCACATCTACTTCCGAGGCCGCTCATTACCTTCAGGCGCTTTCCCATGGAAACCCGTGTTCGGGACCTTGTGACCGAACACTGTGTTCGGTACAGGTCCCGAATTTTACAGTTTGGGTTCGCCCATCTTTACTCCAGAGCTGTAGCACATTATAACCTTAATTAATTCTTTGGAGACATATACATTTTTTTTTTCATTTTTTCCTTGCTTTCCCAGAGCCAAACATATTTTATTTTATTTTGAACATAGCTGTATGACGGCTTGTTTTTTGAGTAATGAGTTATAGTTTTCAACCCTATAATGTACTGAAAAAATGTAAAAAGAAATTCCAAGTGGGATGGAATACCATTGTACCAAAAAATACCATTGTTCTTTGGGTTTTATTTTTATGATGTTCACTTTATAGTAAAAAATATTTTGTTATACTGGTGATACAACATTTTCCTAATGGACAATAAAGTGATTATTAATGGCTCCATAAATAGAGTAAATAAAGCCACACAAAATGAAAGGTGGTCTGGGTG
The DNA here is from genome assembly GCF_051348905.1 of Ranitomeya variabilis. NCBI lineage: Eukaryota > Metazoa > Chordata > Amphibia > Anura > Dendrobatidae > Ranitomeya > Ranitomeya variabilis. Next base: position 477,938,803 of record NC_135234.1, on the reverse strand, counting down.
TCTTTTACATTACTAGATATTATCAAGTAGCCCAGATCTCTTAATTAGCCGTGTACCATCCAAACCCCCACTCTGGCTATCCTTTAAAGCCTTTGAGTCCATTACCTTATAGTTGACAACTTTCAATGGATTCCACTCTTGCATTATAGACCTATTACTATTTCCATTACAGCCTACTCTTTTCATAGTAAGGGACGGCAGAAAAAAATTGACCTGCTTCATTACTTCTTTTTTACTGATTGGCACTCTCCTTGGCAACTAACTTTTCTCTTCATGACTTAGTCCTAAAAGCTTGCCCAAAACTCTAAGGATTTTCACCTTCTTTCTACTGAGAGCCTCACACTGTTCCCTACTCTGCAGAAATACTATAATCTACCACATTTAGTGATTTTTAGGGACCTCCAGCTGAAGGACTTTGCTTGATCCCTAACTTCCTCTGCTTACAACCCCTAATTTGAACACAGCTTGAACTAAGATGTAGATCCTACTCTCACTTTCCAGGCTTTATCTCCTTACTATACTCCATTTTGTCTTATGCCCCATAACAATGCCACTTAATTTACATTTCTAAATGGGAATTGGACTCGGAGTCCTCTCTATTTGAAAGTCAATGGCCTGAGATGTCAATTTATATTAAAAAGGGCATTCTTGATAGCCTGATCATTGAAACTAACCTCAAAGTATTGATAAGGTAGTACCTTACAGCAACTCACATTACCCATGCAGTTCGCTGATATTCCCCCAGTTGCTCCACCATGAGTCATTTGTTTCATTTATGGTAGACTTGACCAAAGGTCAAAAATGTTCAGAACCTATATGCTGATTTAGCCTTCAATGAAATATAACATTCCCAAAGACCTGTGGGATGCCCTCATAAACACATGTATCGTACATATACCTGTGCCTTCTCGAGTCTTCATTTGCTATGTTTTCTTAGTATTTAAGCAGACAGTTGCTCATGGTTGAAAAAGTAGTCTCATTTGTGTAGGTCAAAAGATGCCTTTCATGATATATGGTAAATAAAAAAACTCACTTTAATTCTTCTGAATCAACAGGCTAAATTTCAATGAATATGGTCATTCTGGATCTAATAGTCACAATTCTAAAATATTCTATTTTCCAATCCTAGTTGGATGTCTTCTTTCTCCCCTCTTTACAACCTATTTGCCCTTTCTGGTGGATCCTAGTTCTCTCTTTAACCTTTCCTTCTCTTTAATTCTCCCTCAACCCCTTTTCTATATCCGCCTTCATTTTTTTTACTCTTTACTACTTGTTACGATGGGACTCCTCTACAATAGATACTCTTCTTTATCAAGGCTGTTAACCACTAAAGATGAGATCCCACCCCATCTTGAGGAATTTTTAGAAACTGAAATCTTGTCTAAATTTGTGCTTGCCTTTTCCAGTTACTTTTTTTTCTGTATTGCCAATATTAAAACAGAATAAAAATCAATAAAAAGAGAGATTATTGATATATGCCTTTCAACACATATTAAAAAAAATCACATTTATGATAATGTATAAAGACTGGTAAATTGTAGGTAAATAGAGATAATGGATGATAGATAAAAGTGTTATGGTACTTTAAAAGGTCCTATTTTAACAAGACTCTTGTCCCAGAGTCCTACTCTGGTATCACACAATCAACAGTGCGAGAAATGAGTGAACATGCAAGCAGAAAGGCCCATAAAACAATCCACCACCCAGAGGATAAAATAGTCCAAGAACACAGATGCAGACCAGTAATGGGATAAATGCCCCCTGGAAGATGAGTCACAATCCACCGCTTAGAGATCAATATGGCTCCAAAAACTTCTCCATATAGGCTCCTCCAGCAGTAGTTTCCAGGGTAATCAGAGTTTCTCTAAGTCTCTCTGGGGTGCTGGTCTTAGATTCTTTGTGGGATGCTGATGCTATCTTACTGTTCTGAATGTCCTCCTCAGTCCCTCTACTTATATCCAGGGTTAGGAAGACAGGTTAGAGTGTTTTTAGGCCCCTCATACCTGGGAATGGTGCCTGCAAGGGGTGATTTGCGGCATTTGGAGAGAAGGGCCATGAATGGACAATCATCAAGAGACATTGACACATTCAGGCTGCAGATGGTAACTGAGCTAATTCAATTATTGTTGTGCCTTTTGAAGACTCTAGACAAAGCAGGGAATGTACAGAATGACACAGAACAACAAGACAACACTCCATGAATCAGAAAAAAATATGAACATAGACAGAATGATACCCCACACATCATATGACACCATCACAGCTATGTTTTAATATATAGGTTGTCTGTCTAGGTTTAACACCACAGTTTTTATATGTCTGTGCCTATCATCCCAATATTAAGGTAAAACTTGTTTTTTTATTATGTAATTGAAATACGCTATGTAAATACATTCTGTTATAAGAAGACTTTGCTTTGTATGATAGTTAAGAAAACAGAAATCAGAGCATGAGGAACATCATGAGCAATTATTTTGAAACAATAAAGGGAATATGTCAGGAGAACAATACTGAAATCTATAGCTCATGATCTAGTAAATCCTCCAGGAGCAGCTAGACAGTTTGGCTTAAAGTGCATAGGCCAGCAGATTTTATTGCCTGAATGATCAAGGGTCCTCTCACCCTATAGCTATTAAATGAGCTTTGTTAAAAGAACATGTCTTTTTTTTCCATACAATATTAACCCTTTACCACAACACACCGCAATAGTATGTCAAGTATGTACTTCTCACACAATGCTATAATATTAAAAGACATGCTCACAAGCTTTCTTCATTGGCCAGGATAAGAGTTATTGTTCATCTCAATAATATGTCATGTTTATTTTATAACTATTGAGGTATTATTCCAACATACCAGGTACAGGACATCTAAAATGGTGATTTACATGCTTTTTTTTCTAATTTTGACATGTTCAAGCTAGTTGCAGTCATGGCCGTGTTAGTACCCTTGACATTGTTCCAGAAAATGAAGTATTTCTCCTAGAAAATTATTGCAGTTACATGTTTTGTTATAGAAATGTTTATTCTCTTTATGTATTGGAACAGCACAAAAAAACAGGGAAAAAAGGCAAATTGGACATCATTTCACATATAACCCCAAAAATGGTCCGAACAAAAGTGTTGGCACCTTTCCAAAATCGTGGGTAAAAACTTTGTTTTAGGCATGTGATACTCATTCAAATTCACCTGTGGCAAGTAATAGGTGTGAGCAATATGAAAATCACACCTGAAGCCAGATAAAAAGGGGAGAAGTTGACTCAATCTTTGCATTGTGTAACTGAGTGCGTCACACTAATCATGGAGAACAGAAAGAGTAGAAGAGAACTGTCTGAGGACTTAAGAACAGTATCAACAATCTCAAGGTTACAAGTCCATCTCTAGAAATCTTGATATTCCTTTGTCCACGGTGCACAACATAAACAAGAAGTTTACAACCCATGGCACTGTAGCTAATCTCCTTGGACGTGGATGGTAGAGAAAAATTGTTGAAAGGCTGCAACACAGAATAATCTGGATGATGGATAAGCAGCCACAATCAAGTCCCAAAGAAATTAAAGCTGTTCTGCAAGCTCAGGGAGCATCAGTGATAGCATTAACTATCCAACGACATTCGAATGAAATGAAACACTATGGGAGAAGACCCAAAAGATCCCCACTGCTGACACAGAGACATAAAAACCTAGACTGTAGTTTGCCCAAATATATGTGATACATGGTCTACAAGTGCTTCTCACTAAATTAGAATATCATCAAAAGGTTCAAGTCTCCAAATTAATCTAAAAGTAAAGTAAAAAAAACAAGAAAATGAATCTAAAAATGTATTTAAAAAAATAATTTAAAAAATGGAAAGAAACATATTTGGTATTGTTATATCTGTAAAAATCTAGTCTATCAAAGTATTAAGTAATTGAAACAATACGGTAGATGTAAAAAGAAGAGAGAAAAAATCGAACCACCAGGATTGCCTTTTTTTAATCCCCCATGTTCTCCTAAAAATTTCAATAAAATGTGATTGAAAATGTTGTACCCCAAATTTAAAAACTACAGCATAATGTGCAAAAAACAAGCCCTAACACAGTTCTATTGAGAGAATTATAAAAATATACTGGTCTCAGAAATTGGTGGCATGTACGTGTCATGAAGGGGTTAAGTTTGTAGTTACCGTAATTTTATCACCCAGGAGAAATGTAATGTCAGGTAATTTTTACCATACACTACTTGAATATGGGGTGAATATAAGCAAAAAGCCCCATTTTCCTACTTTTTCAGTACATTTTATAATAAAATTAATGGTGTCACGAAAAACTTCAACTTCAGTAAAAATCAAACCTCAGATGAAGGAAAAATATAGATGTTTTGGCTCTTGGAAGAAGTAGAAGAAAATCGATAGGCCTTGAAAGGGTTAAATTACCCTTACAAAGGCCAGTGCATTAGCGAAAAGAAAGCTTTTCATTCATATTAATGGGACTGTTGTCTCTTATTCAGCAGGGGCACACAGCTACTTAGCCTCCCATCTTCCTTAGCGCTAGCCTGAACTGTGCACACTCTAATGTTGCTATACGAGTCTTCTTTGCTTCTGTGTTATTGGAAGATTGCAATAGGATTGAAGCTTCAGCAATCCACACAGCTTGAGAACAGTGCTGGCAAGCTGAATAGAAAAGAGCTTGTAAGCACTTCACATGTTCGGTAACTGCTGCTAGACTGCAGTGGTGTCTAGTCTTTTAGGCATCGGTCAGTAAAGATAAAGATCAAAAATATCAAAAATGATAAATTAAAAAATGATATAAAACAAAATTGTTATTGAAATTGTAAAAAATTGTAATTATCTGACGAATTCTACACAATTGTAATAAGAAGTAAATTGGAATGTCGCTTGATATTATATAATTACCTGTTATAGGGAAGTAACTATTTAAAGAATGGTCACAATATATTTTTATGTGACTTTGAGTAGAATCTGCTCCAAGAGCACCAACAAAGAATATTGACGATTCAAACACTTTTGGAATAAGCTTTCTATTTATTTCAATGCGAAAACAATATTCTTCATTATCTGTCACATTTCCACTTGATCCTGCTCCTGCTATTTCTGCTTTTGTCACCATGTATTACTGTATTAATTCTGTGCGTGGTTCTGGTGATAGATGAGACATCAGAATTAGATTGCACAGGCTCTGTCTAGCCACAGGCTAGTGCAGCTGAAATCTGTAGTACTTTCCAGTCTGGCATTATGGCTGTGTGTTGTCCAACAGAAGTAATTACCATAGCTCTTGCTGTGACCAATAGGACAGCATCACATCCAACTAAAACTTCCAGTTTCCTAATGATAGTTGCCAGTTAGAGGTTTACTAGCCTTGATTTCTGTTTTTTTCTTGTTTGTTTTTTTATCTCAGCCATTGTTTATACTGTTTTTCAGTGATATTTTTTATTCTCCAGATATCTGACCATTTCTGCCAGCACGATCCAACACCCAGTGTCTACTCCAAGTACTCAACCCTGTACAGGTGTTAAAGGGTATATGTCAGGACTCCTTTGGGATGTATAGTCAGAGTAGTTAGCACAAAGCCTGTCCCTGGAAGCCTAATATAGAGCCGCCATGCAACTACGGAGAGCGCATATTACATTATCAGCCAGTAAAGCAAAAAGGAATTCACAGGAATTCATCATATAATCCACATCAATCTTTATATTTAACCCCTTTCTGTCATTGGACGTACTATTCCGTCCATGTGGGGTGGGCCCTACTTCCCAAGGACGGAATAGTACGTCCAGCGCGATCAGCCGCGCTCACGGGGGGAGCGCGGCCGATCGCGGCCGGGTGTCAGCTGCCTATCACAGCTGACATCCGGCGCTATGTGCCAGGAGCGGTCACGGACCGCCCCCGGCACATTAACCCCCGGCACACCGCGATCAAACATGATCGCGGTGTGCCGGCAGTATAGGGAAGCATCGCGCAGGGAGGGGGCTCCCTGCGGGCTTCCCTGAGACCCTCACAGCAACGCGATGTGATCGCGTTGCTCCGAGGGTCTCCTACCTCCTTCCTCGCTGCAGGTCCCGGATCCAAGATGGCCGCGGCATCCGGGTCCTGCAGGGAGGGAGGTGGCTTACCAAGTGCCTGCTCAGAGCAGGCGCTTGGTAAGCCTGCAGTGCTCTAAGTCAGATCGGTGATCTGACAGAGTGCTGTGCAAACTGTCAGATCACCGATCTGTGATGTCCTCCCCCCTGGGACAAAGTAAAAAAGTTTAAAAAAAAATTTCCACATGTGTAAAAAAAAAATAAATTCCTAAATAAAGAAAAAAAAATATATTATTCCCATAAATACATTTCTTTATCTAAATTAAAAAAACAAACAATAAAAGTACACATATTTAGTATTGACGCGTCCGAAACGACCCAACCTATAAAACTGTCCCACTAGTTAACCCCTTCAGTAAACACCGTAAGAAAAAAAAAACGCAAAAAACAACGCTTTATTATCATACCGCCGAATAAAAAGTGGAATAAAACGCGATCAAAAAGACAGATATAAATAATCATGGTACCGCTGAAAGCTTCATTTTGTCCCGCAAAAAAAGAGCTGCCATACAGCATCATCAGCAAAAAAATAAAAAAGTTATAGTCCTCAGCATAAAGCGATGCCAAAATAATTATTTTTTCTATAAAATAGTTTTTATCGTATAAAAGCGCCAAAACATAAAAAAATGATATAAATGAGATATCGCTGTAATCGTACTGACCCGAGAAATAAAACTGCTTTATCAATTTTACCAAACGCGGAACGGTATAAACGCCTCCCCCAAAAGAAATTCATGAATAGCTGGTTTTTGGTCATTCTGCCTCACAAAAATCTGAATAAAAAGCGATCAAAAAATGTCAGGTGCCCGAAAATGTTACCAATAAAAACGTCAACTCGTCCCGCAAAAAATAAGACCTCACATGACTCTGTGGTCTCAAATATGGAAAAATTATAGCTCTCAAAATGTGGTAACGCAAAAAATATTTTTTGAAATAAAAAGCATCATTCAGTGTGTGACGGATGCCAATCATAAAAATCCGCTAAAAAAACGGCTATAAAAGTAAATCAAACCCCCTTCATCACCCCCTTAGTTAGGGAAAAATTAAAAAGTTAAAAAAACGTATTTATTTCCATTTTCCCATTAGGGCTAGGGTTAGGGCTAGGATTAGGGTTAGGGTTAGGGCTAGGGTTAGGGCTAGGGTTAGGGTTAGGGCTAGGGTTAGGGTTGGGGCTAGGGTTAGGATTAGGGTTAGGGCTAGGGTTAGGGCTAGGGTTAGGGCTAGGGTTAGGACTACGGTTAGGGCTAGGGTTAGGGTTGGGGCTAGGGTTAAGGCTACAGTTAAGGTTGGGGCTAAAGTTAGGGTTGGGGCTAAAGTTAGGGTTAGGGTTTGGATTACATTTACGGTTGGGAATAGGGTTGGGATTAGGGTTAGGGGTGTGTCTGGGATAGAGGTGTGGTTAGGGTTACGTGTTGTGAACTCTGTTTTCAGGCTCCCTCTTGTGGTCACAGGTGGTATTGTGTGACTTTTGTTTTGGGCTCCCCCTGGTGACTTTGTTTGTTATCCTGCGGGTCTGTGGCTGATCAGCTGCCTCGTTATTCACTTGGGAGTTTCCTATTTAGCTCTGTTTCACTTCCACTTGTTGCCGGCTGTCAATGTACTCAGTGCTATTCTGATTACTCCTGATTATCTTCGGTTTCAGTCTCTTCAGGAGAAGCTAAGTTCTGTTTAATTATTTTTTGCTCATCAGTCTGCAATATGGTTTCTGTGTATGATGAGTTTAGTCCAGCTTGCTGATATGTGATTTCTTCTGCTGGTTTGCTCTGGGGTACAGAGTTGCTTCCCCCGCACCGTTAGTTGGTGCGGGGGCTCGAGCGATCTCTGCGTGGATATTTTGAATAGGGTTTTTAATTGACCGCACAGTTCCCTTTCTATTTTCTGCTTTCTAGTGTTAGCGGGCCTCATTTGCTAAATCTAATTTCATCTCTGCGTTTGTGCTTTCCCCTTAACTCACCGTTAATATTTGTGGGGGGCTATTCTATATCTTTGGGGTCATTTCACTGAGGCAAGTGAGGACTTTCGTTCCCTCTAGGAATAGTCAGTTTCTCAGGCTGTGAAGAGACGTCTAGGATTTTCAGGTAACGTTCCACGGCTGCCTATAGTTGTTTGCGGATAGGATCAGGTTGCGGTCAATTCAGTTACCACTTCCCCAGAGTTTGTAGTCGGTTTAGTTACTTAGCTAGTCCTACTTGCGATCCTTGCCACTAGGATCATAACAGTACAGCCGGCCGGTAAAGTGTTAATTGCATGGCAGAAGCAGGAGAAAAGAAGCCTTGAGAATTTTTTTTTTTTTTGCCGTGTGTCTAGCTGCTGTGTGTCTAGCTTCTCTCCTCCTCTTAATCTTGGTGTGGCTCTGAACTCAGCTGCTGATATGGATATTCAGAGTTTGGCCTCCAGTGTAGATCATCTTGCTGCAAGGGTACAAAGTATTCAGGATTTTGTTGTTCACAGTCCTATGTCAGAGCCTAGAATACCTATTCCGGAGTTGTTTTCTGGAGATAGATCTAGGTTCCTGAATTTTAAGAACAATTGTAAATTGTTTCTTTCTTTGAAACCTCGTTCCTCTGGTGATTCCGTTCAGCAAGTTAAAATTATAATTTCTTTCTTGCGTGGTGACCCTCAAGATTGGGCCTTCGCATTGGCGCCAGGGGATCCAGCATTGCTCAGTGTTGATGCGTTTTTTCTGGCCCTTGGATTGCTCTATGAGGAACCTAATCTTGAGAACCAGGCTGAAAAAGCGTTGTTGGCCCTCTCTCAGGGGCAAGATGAAGCAGAGGTGTACTGCCAGAAATTTCGGAAATGGTCGGTGCTTACTCAGTGGAATGAGTGTGCCCTGGCTGCAAATTTCAGAAAAGGTCTTTCTGAGGCCATTAAGAATGTCATGGTGGGGTTCCCTACGCCTGCAGGTCTGAATGAGTCAATGACTCTGGCCATTCAGATTGATCGGCGTTTGCAGGAGCGCAAACCTGCGCACTATTTGGCGGTGTCTTCAGAACAGACACCTGAGTCTATGCAATGTGATAGAATTCTGACCAGAAGTGAACGGCAAAATTATAGACGGCAAAATGGGTTGTGCTTTTACTGTGGTGACTCAGCTCATGTTATCTCAGCATGCTCTAAGCGCAAAAAAAAGGTTGATAAATCTGTCACCATTGGTACTTTACAGCCTAAGTTCATTTTGTCTGTTACCCTGATTTGTTCCTTGTCATCTTACCCGGTTATGGCTTTTGTAGATTCAGGTGCTGCCCTGAGTCTGATGGACTTGTCATTTGCCAGGCGCTGTGGTTTTGTTTTGGAGCCTTTAAAATTCCCTATTCCACTAAGGGGAATTGATGCTACGCCATTGGCTACGAATAAACCTCAGTACTGGACACAAGTGACCATGTGCATGACTCCTGTTCATCAGGAAGTGATTCGCTTTCTTGTGCTGCATAATTTGCATGATGTTGTTGTGTTGGGTCTGCCATGGTTGCAGACTCATAATCCAGTCCTGGATTGGAAAGCAACGTCTGTGTCAAGTTGGGGTTGTCAGGGAATTCATGGCGACGCTCCTGTGGTGTCAATTGCTTCATCCACTCCTTCTGAAGTCCCTGCGTTTTTGTCAGACTACCAGGATGTATTTGATGAGCCCAAACTCAGTTCTCTACCTCCTCATAGGGATTGTGATTGTGCTATAAATTTGATTCCTGGTAGTAAGTTTCCTAAGGGACGACTTTTCAATTTGTCAGTGCCGGAGCATGCTGCCATGCGGAGTTATATAAAGGAGTCTTTGGAGAAAGGACTTATTCGCCCCTCCTCCTCCCCTCTTGGTGCGGGGTTCTTTTTTGTGGCTAACAAGGATGGTTCTCTGAGACCTTGTATTGATTATCGCCTTCTAAATAAAATCACGGTCAAATTTCAGTATCCTTTGCCATTGTTATCTGACCTGTTTTCTCGCATTAAGGGGTCTAGTTGGTTCACCAAGATAGATCTTCGTGGTGCGTATAACCTTGTGCGTATTAAGCAGGGTGATGAATGGAAAACTGCATTTAATACGCCCGAAGGCCATTTTGAGTACTTGGTGATGCCTTTTGGACTTTCTAACGCTCCTTCTGTCTTTCAGTCTTTTATGCACGACATCTTCCGCGAATATCTGGATACATTTATGATTGTGTATCTGGATGATATTCTGGTTTTTTCTGATGATTGGGAGTCCCATGTTAAGCAGGTCAGGATGGTGTTTCAGGTCCTGCGTGCCAATGCTTTATTTGTGAAGGGCTCAAAATGTCTTTTTGGAGTCCAGAAGGTTTCTTTTTTGGGTTTCATTTTTTCTCCTTCTACTATTGAGATGGACCCAGTCAAGGTTCAGGCTATTCATGACTGGACGCAGCCTACATCTGTTAAGAGTCTTCAGAAGTTCTTGGGTTTTGCTAATTTTTACCATCGCTTCATCGCTAATTTTTCAGGTGTTGTTAAGCCTTTGATGGATTTGACCAAGAAAGGTTCTGATGTTACTAACTGGTCTCCTGCGGCTGTGGAGGCCTTTCGGGAGCTGAAGCGCCGGTTTTCTTCGGCTCCGGTCTTATGTCAGCCAGATGTCTCTCTTCCTTTCCAGGTCGAGGTTGATGCTTCCGAGATTGGAGCGGGGGCTGTTTTGTCGCAGAGAAGCGCCAATGGCTCTGTGATGAAGCCATGTGCTTTCTTTTCAAGAAAGTTTTCGCCTGCCGAGCGGAATTATGATGTCGGTAATCGGGAGTTGTTGGCTATGAAGTGGGCATTTGAGGAGTGGCGACATTGGCTCGAGGGAGCTAAACATCGTGTGGTGGTCTTGACTGATCACAAGAATCTGATTTATCTCGAGTCGGCCAAGCGGCTGAATCCTAGACAGGCTCGTTGGTTGTTGTTTTTCTCTCGTTTTGATTTTGTGGTCTCGTACCTGCCTGGTTCGAAGAATGTAAAGGCTGATGCTCTTTCTAGGAGTTTTGTGTCTGACTCTCCTGGAGATTCAGAGCCGGCTGGTATTCTCAGAGAAGGGGTGATTTTGTCTGCCATCTCCCCAGATTTGCGACGAGTGCTGCAGGAATTTCAGGCGGATAGACCTGACCGTTGTCCACCGGAGAGACTGTTTGTCCCGGATAGATGGACCAACAGAGTTATTTCCGAGGTTCATTCTTCGGTGTTGGCGGGCCATCCTGGAATATTTGGTACCAGAGATTTGGTGGCCAGGTCCTTTTGGTGGCCTTCCTTGTCGCGGGATGTGCGTTCCTTTGTGCAGTCTTGTGGAATTTGTGCTCGGGCTAAGCCTTGCTGTTCTCGTGCCAGTGGTTTGCTGTTACCTTTGCCTGTCCCGAAGAGGCTTTGGACGCACATTTCCATGGATTTTATTTCAGATCTCCCTGTCTCTCAGAGAATGTCTGTCATCTGGGTGGTGTGTGATCGTTTTTCTAAGATGGTCCATTTGGTGCCCTTGCCTAAGTTACCTTCCTCCTCCGAGTTGGTTCCGCTGTTTTTTCAAAATGTGGTTCATTTGCATGGGATCCCTGAAAATATTGTTTCCGACAGAGGATCCCAGTTTGTGTCTAGATTTTGGCGGACCTTTTGCGCTAAGATGGGCATTGATTTGTCTTTTTCGTCGGCCTTCCATCCTCAGACGAATGGCCAAACCGAACGAACTAATCAGACCTTGGAGACCTATTTGAGATGTTTTGTTTCTGCTGATCAGGACGACTGGGTGACTTTTTTGCCGTTGGCCGAGTTTGCCCTTAATAATCGGGCTAGTTCTGCTACTTTGGTTTCTCCTTTTTTTTGTAATTCGGGGTTTCATCCTCGTTTTTCCTCGGGTCAGGTGGAGCCTTCTGACTGTCCTGGAGTGGATGTTGTGGTGGATAGGTTGCATCAGATTTGGAATCACGTTGTGGACAATTTGAAGCTGTCACAAGAGAAGGCTCAGCGCTTTGCCAACCACCGTCGCTGTGTGGGTCCCCGACTTCGCGTTGGGGACTTGGTGTGGTTGTCTTCTCGCTTTGTTCCTATGAAGGTCTCCTCTCCTAAGTTCAAGCCTCGGTTTATCGGTCCTTATAAGATTTTGGAAGTCCTTAACCCTGTGTCATTTCATTTGGACCTCCCAGCATCGTTTGCTATTCATAATGTGTTTCATCGGTCGTTGTTGCGGAGGTATGTGGTGCCTGTGGGTCCTCCGGTTGAGCCTCCTGCCCCTGTTCTGGTTGAGGGAGAATTGGAATACGTGGTGAAGATCTTGGATTCTCGTATTTCTAGACGAAGGCTTCAGTATTTGGTTAAATGGAAGGGCTATGGTCAGGAGGATAATTCCTGGGTTGTCGCCTCTGATGTTCATGCGGCCGATTTGGTTCGTGCCTTCCATGTGGCTCACCCTGAACGCCCTGGGGATTTTTATGAGGGTTCGGTGACCCCTCCTCAAGGGGGGGGTACTGTTGTGAACTCTGTTTTCAGGCTCCCTCTTGTGGTCACAGGTGGTATTGTGTGACTTTTGTTTTGGGCTCCCCCTGGTGGCTTTGTTTGTTATCCTGTGGGTCTGTGGCTGATCAGCTGCCTCGTTGTTCACTTGGGAGTTTCCTATTTAGCTCTGTTTCACTTACACTTGTTGCCGGCTGTCAATGTACTCAGTGCTATTCTGATTACTCCTGATTATCTTCGGTTTCAGTCTCTTCAGGAGAAGCTAAGTTCTGTTTAATTATTTTTTGCTCATCAGTCTGCAATATGATTTCTGTGTATGATGAGTTTAGTCCAGCTTGCTAATATGTGATTTCTTCTGCTGGTTTGCTCTGGGGTACAGAGTTGCTTCCCCCGCACCTTTAGTTGGTGAGGGGGCTCGAGCGATCTCTGCGTGGATATTTTGAATAGGGTTTTTAATTGACCGCACAGTTCCCTTTCTATTTTCTGCTTTCTAGTGTTAGCGGGCCTCATTTGCTAAATCAAATTTCATCTCTGCGTTTGTGCTTTCCCCTTAACTCACCGTTAATATTTGTGGGGGGCTATTCTATATCTTTGGGGTCATTTCACTGAGGCAAGTGAGGACTTTCATTCCCTCTAGGAATAGTCAGTTTCTCAGGCTGTGAAGAGACGTCTAGGATTTTCAGGTAACGTTCCACGGCTGCCTATAGTTGCTTGCGGATAGGATCAGGTTGCGGTCAATTCAGTTACCACTTCCCCAGAGTTTGTAGTCGGTTTAGTTACTTAGCTAGTCCTACTTGCGATCCTTGCCACTAGGATCATAACAGTTACCGTTGGGATTAGGGTTAGGGGTGTGTTTGCATGAGGGTTTCAGTTATAATTGGGGGGTTTCCACTGTTTAGGCACATCAGGGGCTCTCCAAACGTGACATGGCGTCCGATCTCAATTCCAGCCAATTCTGCGTTGAAAAAGTAAAACAGTGCTCCTTCCCTTCTGAGCTCTCCCGTGTGCCCACACAGGGGTTTACCCCAACATATGGGGTATCAGCATACTCAGGACAAATTGGACAACAACTTTTGTGGTCCAATTTCTCATGTTACCCTTGGGAAAATACAAAACTGGGGGCTAAAAAATAATTTTTGTGGAAAAAAATATTTTTTTATTTTCACAGCTCTGCGTTATAAACTGTAGTGAAACACTTGGGGGCTCAAAGTTCTCACAACACATCTAGATAAGTTCCATGGGGGGTCTAGTTTCCAATATGGGGTCACTTGTGGGGGGTTTCTACTGTTTAGGTACATTAGGGGCTCTGCAAATGCAATGTGACACCTGCAGACCAATCCATCTAAGTCTGCATTCCAAATGATGCTCCTTCCCTTCTGAGCTCTGCCATGCGCTCAAACGGTGGTTCCTCCCCACATATCAGGTATCAACGTACTCAGGACAAATTGGACAACAATATTTAGGGTCCAATTTCTCCTGTTACCCTTGGAAAAATACAAAACTGGGGGCTAAAAAATAATTTTTGTGGAAAAAATTTTTTGTTTTATTTTTACGGCTCTGCATTATAAACTTCTGTGAAGCACTTGGTGGGTCAAAGTGCTCACCACACATCTAGATAAGTTCCTTAGGGGGTCTACTTTCCAAAATGGTGTCATGTGTGGGGGGTTTCAATGTTTAGGCACATTAGTGGCTCTCCAAACGCAACATGGCATCCCATCTCAATTCCTGTCAATTTTGCATTGAAAAGTCAAACGGCGCTCCTTCCCTTCCGAGCTCTCCCATGCGCCCAAACAGTGGTTTACCCCCACATTTGGAGTATCCGCGTATTCAGGACAAATTGTACAACAACTTTTGGTGTCCAATTTCTTCTCTTACCCTTGGGAAAATAAAAAATTGGGGGTGAAAAGATAATTTTTGTGAAAAAATATGATTTTTTATTTTTACGGTTCTGCATTATAAACTTCTGTGAAGCACTTGGTGGGTTAAAGTGCTCAACACACCTCTAGATAAGTTCCTTAGGGGGTCTACTTTCCAAAATGGTGTCACTTGTGGGGGGTTTCAATGTTTAGGCACATCAGTGGCTCTCCAAACGCAACATGGCGTCCCATCTCAATTCCTGTCAATTTTGCATTGAAAAGTCAAACGGCGCTCCTTCCCTTCCGAGCTCTGCCATGCGCCCAAACAGTGGTTTACCCCCACATATCGGGTATCGGCGTACTCAGGACAAATTGTACAACAAAATTTGGGGTCCATTTTCTCCTGTTACCCTTGGTAAAATAAAACAAATTGGAGCTGAAGTAAATTTTTTGTGAAAAAAAGTTAAATGTTCATTTTTATTTAAACATTCCAAAAATTCCTGTGAAACACCTGAAGGGTTAATAAACTTCTTGAATGTGGTTTTGAGCACCTTGAGGGGTGCAGTTTTTAGAATGGTGTCACACTTGGGTATTTTCTATCATATAGACCCCTCAAAATAACTTCAAATGAGATGTGGTCCCTAAAAAAAAATGGTGTTGTAAAAATGAGAAATTGCTGGTCAACTTTTAACCCTTATAACTCCCTAACAAAAAAAAATTTTGGTTCCAAAATTGTGCTGATGTAAAGTAGACATGTGGGAAATGTTACTTATTAAGTATTTTGTGTGACATATCTCTGTGATTTAATTGCATAAAAATTCAAAGTTGGAAAATTGCAAAATTTTTAAAATTTTCGCCAAATTTCCATTTTTTTCACAAATAAACGCAGGTAATATAAAAGAAATTTTACCACTATCATGAAGTACAATATGTCACGAGAAAACAATGTCAGAATCACCGGGATCTGTTGAAGCGTTCCAGAGTTATAACCTCATAAAGGGACAGTGGTCAGAATTGTAAAAATTGGCCCGGTCCATAACGTGCAAACCACCCTTGGGGTAAAGGGCTTAAGTCAAAAGGTATGTTCACATGGAGTTTTTTTAAGTGGATTTACTGCCTGAAAAGTCCACATTTAAAAAGTGCATAAACACTTTTTTTTTTTTTTAAAGCCTCAGTATTTTTTGTGTCTTAGACATCTTTATCTTATTCCAGTAATTCCGTGTTTAAAGCTTTTTTTTTAAGCCGAAACAAGAATTGGCATGTTGCTTTTAACCACATTGAAGCAAACACCTGCAAAAAAGAACAATAGCATGAACAATATATGCACATTTAGAGATTGAAGATAATAGGAAGCTTAGAGAATATTTGTGGGGGTCTTGGATGTGTATTTTGGAGCAGCATAAAAAATTCCATGGGAACATAACCAAAAGGATGTAAACAGAGGTTTAAAAAACATCAAAAACCACATCAAAGCTGAAAATCTTAGTGAAAAAACTAATGGATTTCTGGTTTGAATTTTTCTTGAAAACAATGTTGGATCTTTCCCCCTCAAAGGAAATTCTGTATGAACATACCCTTGTGAAGATAGTAAACTTGCTAAGTGGATAGATTTTGTCATCATTTTAGTACCATGTAAAGTGTGGTACAGATGCTAAGTATTGTAGCATGTCAGTTAAAATATAATTTGGTGACCGCTGATTAGACACTGGATTAAGTCTCAGTATAGCGGAACAGAGTATGGAATCAATAGACAAGATAACACATAAGCTGAAGTTTAATCAGAAAGAAGGACCAGAACTGGAGGCATTGGATGTTTCAGAAACAAGTTAAATGACATAATAAGGAATTATAACTATAAAATATTATAAAATATTATAATCCAGATTATCTAGTTAAGGTGTCGAGTGTCTGTCAAAAAAGCACAAAAACTGAAACATATCCCTATTAGCAGTATCAAGTATTGACTGTTGTTACAGAAATAGTCTAAACAATCGGACCCGTAGAAGCGCAGGAGCGCGAAACGGCCGTCGTCTCTTTCCACAACTTCTCCCTGCAATGCTCCGCTATTTTACTGTAATGCCACACAAATAAATGGACTTGTGCACGGACGGTGAGTGCTCTATTTCTTCTTTATCAACACGCATTGAAGGACTATGTACTGGCTCTGGCCAGTGCCAGCATAAGAACGTACTTTGTAGGTGGCGTTAGTGGGCAATGCTTTCCCTTCCCACATACGGAGACACGAGTAGTATCCACAGGAGACATTGGGGCTGGAACTGCAGTATGATCACAGGAAACATTTGGGCCAGTACTGCAGTATAAGCACAGGAGACATTGGGGCTGAATCTGCAGTATAAGCACTGGAGACATTGGGGCTGTGGTATGATAACAGGAGACATTGGGGCTGGAGCTGTGGTATGTGTTATGACCCCAATGGCGAGGGTCTCAGAGGAACGTGGAAGTCTGCAGAATACAAAAATCCAGCTCATAGGGCAGTGGTAACTGGGTTGACCATATATCTACTCCTAACGCCAACACTAGAAGTAGCCGGGGATCATTCCTACGTTGATTCTAGATGACACGCGCCAGCCGGAGAATCTAGCTACCCCTAGTAGAGGAAAACAAAGACCTTTCTTGCCTCCAGAGAAGGGGACCCCAAAGCTGGATAGAAGCCCCCCACAAATAATGACGGTGAGGTAAGAGGAAATGACAAACACAGAAATGAACCAGGTTTAGCACAGAGAGGCCCGCTTACTGATAGCAGAATAAAGAAAGGTAACTTATATGGTCAACAAAAACCCTATCAAAATCCACACTGGAAATTCAAGAACCCCCGAACCGTCTAACGGTCCGGGGGGAGAACACCAGCCCCCTAAAGCTTCCAGCAAAGGTCAGGATATAGATTTGGAACAAGCTGGACAAAAATACAAACCAAAACAAATAGCAAAAAGCAAAAGGCAGACTTAGCTGATATAACTGGAACCAGGATCAGTAGACAAGAGCACAGCAGACTAGCTCTGATAACTACGTTGCCAGGCATTGAACTGAAGGTCCAGGGAGCTTATATAGCAACACCCCTAACTAACGACCCAGGTGCGGATAAAAGGAAAGACAGAAAAACCAGAGTCAAAAAACTAGTAACCACTAGAGGGAGCAAAAAGCAAATTCACAACAGTACCCCCCCCTTAGTGAGGGGTCACCGAACCCTCACCACGACCACCAGGGCGATCAGGATGAGCGGCATGAAAGGCACGAACTAAATCGGCCGCATGAACATCAGAGGCGACCACCCAGGAATTATCCTCCTGACCATAGCCCTTCCACTTGACCAGGTACTGAAGCCTCCGCCTGGAGAGGCGAGAATCCAAGATCTTCTCCACCACGTACTCCAACTCGCCCTCAACCAACACCGGAGCAGGAGGCTCAGCAGAAGGAACTACAGGCACAATGTACCGCCGCAACAAGGACCTATGAAATACATTGTGAATAGCAAACGACACAGGAAGATCCAGACGAAAAGATACAGGATTAAGGATTTCCAATATCTTGTAAGGCCCAATAAAACGAGGTTTAAATTTGGGAGAGGAGACCTTCATAGGAACAAAGCGGGAAGAAAGCCACACCAAATCCCCAACGCGTAGTCGGGGACCCACACCGCGGCGGCGGTTGGCAAAGCGCTGAGCCTTCCCCTGTGACAACTTCAAGTTGTCCACCACATGATTCCAGATCTGCTGCAACCTATCCACCACAGAATCCACCCCAGGACAGTCAGAAGGCTCCACATGACCCGAAGAAAAGCGAGGATGGAAACCAGAGTTGCAGAAAAAAGGCGAAACCAAGGTGGCGGAACTAGCCCGATTATTAAGGGCAAACTCAGCCAACGGCAAGAATGTAACCCAATCGTCCTGATCAGCAGAGACAAAACACCTCAAATAAGCCTCCAAAGTCTGATTGGTTCGCTCCGTCTGTCCATTAGTCTGAGGATGGAAAGCAGACGAAAACGACAAATCAATGCCCATCCTACTACAAAAGGATCGCCAGAACCTGGAAACGAACTGGGATCCTCTGTCTGACACAATATTCTCAGGGATGCCGTGCAAACGAACCACGTTCTGGAAAAACACAGGAACCAGATCGGAAGAGGAAGGCAGCTTAGGCAAAGGAACCAAATGGACCATCTTGGAGAAGCGATCACATATCACCCAGATAACGGACATGCCCTGAGATAGCGGAAGATCAGAAATGAAATCCATGGAGATATGTGTCCAAGGTCTCTTCGGGACAGGCAAGGGCAAGAGCAAACCGCTGGCACGAGAACAGCAAGGCTTAGCTCGAGCACAAGTCCCACAGGACTGCACAAATGACCGCACATCCCTTGACAAGGAAGGCCACCAAAAGGACCTGGCCACCAGATCTCTGGTGCCAAAAATTCCCGGGTGACCTGCCAACACCGAGGAATGAACCTCGGAAATGACTCTGCTGGTCCACTTATCCGGGACAAACAGTCTGTCAGGTGGACAAGACTCAGGCCTATCAGCCTGAAATCTCTGCAACACACGTCGCAGATCCGGAGAAATAGCTGACAAGATAACTCCATCTTTAAGAATACCAACAGGATCAGCGACTCCAGGAGCATCAGGCACAAAGCTCCTAGAAAGAGCATCGGCCTTCACATTCTTTGAACCTGGTAAATACGAGACAACAAAATCAAAGCGGGAGAAAAACAATGACCAGCGGGCCTGTCTCGGATTAAGGCGTTTAGCAGACTCGAGATACATCAGATTTTTGTGATCAGTCAAGACCACCACACGATGCTTAGCACCCTCGAGCCAATGACGCCACTCCTCAAATGCCCATTTCATGGCCAACAACTCCCGATTGCCCACATCATAATTTCACTCGGCAGGCGAAAACTTCCTAGAGAAAAAGGCACAAGGCTTCATAACAGAGCAACCAGGGCCTCTCTGCGACAAAACGGCCCCTGCCCCAATCTCCGAAGCATCCACCTCAACCTGAAAGGGAAGTGAGACGTCAGGCTGGCACAAAACAGGCGCCGAAGTAAACCGGCGTTTCAACTCCTGGAAAGCCTCCACGGCAGCAGGAGCCCAGTTAGCTACATCGGAGCCCTTCTTGGTCATATCCGTCAAAGGTTTCACAATGCTAGAAAAATTAGCGATAAAACGACGGTAGAAGTTAGCGAAGCCCAAGAACTTCTGAAGACTCTTAACTGACGAGGGCTGAGTCCAATCAAGAATAGCTCGGACCTTGACTGGGTCCATCTCCACAGCAGAAGGGGAAAAAATGAACCCCAAAAAGGGAACCTTCTGTACACCAAAGAGACACTTTGAGCCCTTGACAAACAAAGAATTTTCACGCAAAATTTTAAAGACCAACCTGACCAGCTCCACATGCGAATCCCAATTATCAGAAAAAAACCAAAATATCATCCAGATAAACAATCAAAAATTTATCCAGATACTTCCGGAAAATGTCATGCATAAAGGACTGAAAAACTGAAGGCGCATTGGAGAGCCCAAAAGGCATCACCAAGTACTCAAAATGACCTTCGGGCGTATTGAATGCGGTTTTCCATTCATCACCTTGCTTAATGCGCACAAGGTTGTACGCACCACGAAGGTCTATCTTGGTGAACCACTTGGCACCCTTAATCCGGGCAAACAAGTCAGACAACAGCGGTAAAGGATACTGAAATTTGACAGTGATCTTATTTAAAAGCCGATAATCAATACAAGGTCTCAAAGATCCGTCCTTTTTTGCCACAAAAAAGAATCCCGCACCAAGAGGGGAAGAAGACGGACGAATATGTCCTTTTTCCAGAGACTCCTTGATATATGAACGCATAGCGGTATGTTCAGGTACCGACAGATTAAACAGTCTTCCCTTAGGAAATTTACTGCCTGGGATCAAATCTATAGCACAGTCACAGTCCCTATGAGGAGGCAGTGCACTGGACTCAGACTCACTGAAGACATCCTGATAATCAGACAAATACTCCGGAACTTCCGAAGGCGTAGAAGAAGCAATAGACACAGGCAGGGAATCCTCATGAATACCACGACAGCCCCAACTTGAGACTGACATAGCCTTCCAGTCCAGGACTGGATTATGGGTCTGTAACCATGGCAGCCCTAAAACGACCAAATCATGCATTTTATGTAAAACCAGGAAACGTATCACCTCGCGGTGTTCAGGAGTCATGCACATGGTAACCTGAGTCCAATACTGCGGTTTATTTGCTGCCAATGGTGTAGCATCAATACCCCTAAGAGGAATAGGATTTTCTAATGGTTCAAGAGTAAATCCACAGTGCTTAGCAAATGAGAGATCCATGAGACTCAGGGCAGCACCTGAATCTACAAACGCCATGACAGGAAAAGATGACAGTGAGCAAATCAAAGTTACAGACAGAATAAATTTAGGTTGCAAATTACCAACGGTGACAGGACTAACAACCTTAGCTATACGTTTAGAGCATGCTGAGATAACATGTGTAGAATCACCACAGTAGTAGCACAAGCCATTCCGGCGTCTATGAATTTTCCGCTCATTTCTAGTCAGGATTCTATCACATTGCATTAAATCAGGTGTCTGTTCAGACAACACCATGAGGGAATTTGCGGTTTTTCTATCACATTGCACCGAATTAGGTGTCTGTTCAGACAACACCATGAGGGAATTTGCGGTTTTGCGCTCCCGCAACCGCCGGTCAATTTGAATAGCCAGTGCCATAGTATCATTCAGACCTGTGGGAATGGGAAAACCCACCATAACATTCTTAATGGCTTCAGAAAGGCCCTTTCTAAAATTAGCGGCCAGTGCACACTCGTTCCAATGTGTCAGCACGGACCATTTCCGAAATTTTTGGCAATACACTTCAGCCTCGTCCTGCCCCTGAGACATAGACAGCAAGGCCTTTTCTGCCTGAATCTCAAGATTGGGTTCCTCATAAAGTAAACCGAGCGCCAGAAAAAACGCATCAAGATCAGCCAATGCCGGATCTCCTGGCGCCAGCGAAAAAGCCCAATCCTGAGGGTCGCCCCGTAAGAACGAAATAACAATTTTTACTTGCTGAGCAGAATCTCCTGATGAACAGGGTCTCAGGGACAAAAACAATTTACAATTATTCACGAAATTCCTAAACTTAAACCTGTCTCCGGAAAACAGTTCAGGAATCGGTATTTTAGGTTCTGACCTAGGATTTCTGATAACATAGTCTTGTATGCCCTGCACACGAGTAGCCAGCTGGTCCACACTTGTAATCAAGGTCTGGACATTCATGTCTGCAGCAAGCATAGCCACTCTGAGGTAAAGGGGAAGGAGAAAAAAAAAACTCAGAATCTTCTTTCTTATAATCCCTCTTCTGCAATGCATTAAACATTTAATACTGGCCTGGCAAACTGTTATGACCCCAATGGCGAGGGTCTCAGAGGAACGTGGAAGTCTGCAGAATACAAAAATCCAGCTCATAGGGCAGTGGTAACTGGGTTGACCATATATCTACTCCTAACGCCAACACTAGAAGTAGCCGGGGATCATTCCTACGTTGATTCTAGATGACACGCGCCAGCCGGAGAATCTAGCTACCCCTAGTAGAGGAAAACAAAGACCTTTCTTGCCTCCAGAGAAGGGGACCCCAAAGCTGGATAGAAGCCCCCCACAAATAATGACGGTGAGGTAAGAGGAAATGACAAACACAGAAATGAACCAGGTTTAGCACAGAGAGGCCCGCTTACTGATAGCAGAATAAAGAAAGGTAACTTATATGGTCAACAAAAACCCTATCAAAATCCACACTGGAAATTCAAGAACCCCCGAACCGTCTAACGGTCCGGGGGGAGAACACCAGCCCCCTAAAGCTTCCAGCAAAGGTCAGGATATAGATTTGGAACAAGCTGGACAAAAATACAAACCAAAACAAATAGCAAAAAGCAAAAGGCAGACTTAGCTGATATAACTGGAACCAGGATCAGTAGACAAGAGCACAGCAGACTAGCTCTGATAACTACGTTGCCAGGCATTGAACTGAAGGTCCAGGGAGCTTATATAGCAACACCCCTAACTAACGACCCAGGTGCGGATAAAAGGAAAGACAGAAAAACCAGAGTCAAAAAACTAGTAACCACTAGAGGGAGCAAAAAGCAAATTCACAACAGGTATGCTCACAGGGGACATTGTTGCTAGAGCTGTGGAATAAGCATAGAATATGTAGGGGCCAGGACTGTGGTATGATTACAGGAAACATTAGTTCTGAGGCTGCGGTATGAGCACATGAGTCATTGGGGATGGTGCTGCTGTAGGTTCACAGGATACATTGGGGCTGGGGGCTGTGGTATGGTCACAGGAGACATTGGGACTGCAGTAAGATCACAGGAGACACTTTGGCTGGAGCTGTGGTATAAGCACAGTAAACTTTGGGTCTGGTACAGTTGTGTGACTCTTGAAGGATGGTTGAAATATTCAAATTGCCCTTAGCAGAAAAGAGGTTCCTCACTGCTGGTGTAAAATAGCAAACAAAATTCTTAGGAATAGTGCTAATTTTTCTTCTTTACAGCAACATGTATGATGACATTTGTAAAATAGTTTTGCAGGAATGATGACTACCCATCTATTCTTACATGAGTTTAAATGTACATACGTTAAATTTCAGTATTAGGATCTGAAAACAATGTTCACTTATAATATTAGGTAAAAAGAAGAAAAAATTGCCTATGATATCACTAAAGTTTTCTTTACGGTTTATAATTAACTCTCATGCCTGAAAACTTTTAAATTTTCATTTCTTGTTATATTTATCAGCACATATAACTGCAACTGTATAATTTATTTATGTTCAATTAAATCTGTTTTTGGATGAAAATGTAAAATTATAATTTAATTGGCAGTAAATTTTAAAATTACTGTATAACGTTGCCATAAAATAAATTAAAATATTTAAATTAAATCCTTGCAATATGACACCGCAATTCATTTAAATATAGCATAAAATTAATTAATAAAGTTAAACTCTAAACAAAATGTCTGCGGCACAAGATAAGCGTTCATTGCTCACCCATCTTTGAAATCAGTTAGAGACTAAGTGCAGAAAATTATCTTTTGAGTAAAGTAGTAATTTCATGCCTTGATAATTAGAATTAGCCAATTTTAAGACGTTTACATGCTTTTTAAGCAATTGCATTACTTGTGTTTGTTTAATTTCTTCAGGGAAAAATTAATGATACTAATACCTGCGCAGGTTGTTTATGTTTCAAGCTCGTGTGTGAATGTGTGTGTGTGTCTGTATATGTATAAATAAATATATATATATATATATATATATATATATATATGTATATATACACCCTGACAGAAGTTATGTCGCTTATCCATGTTATGTAAATAAAAGCTTATAACCTGACATTAAATTCATCCATTGGTTGTATAAATTATTTTTTTGAAAGCTGAAACCCTCCAAAATGTGGTTTAGGTTAAGAAAATAAACTGGCATCAATGCAGAAATATATATATAAGACGCACACCAAATTTTGAGGAAAAAAAATAGGATTTTTTTTTAAATAAAATATTTTAAATTATAAATCTTAAAATTGTGAGATGCATTTTATTCAGTTCCCCTGAGGCAATACTTTTGTAGGATCACCTTTCTCTGCGATTGCTGCTGCACGTCTTTTGGCATCATGGTGGCGCAGTGGTTAGCATAGCAGCCTTGCAGCGCTGGTGTCCTGGGTTCAAATCCCAGCAAGGACAACATCTGCAAAGAGTTTGTATGTTCTTTCTGTGTTTGCATGGGTTTCCTCCGGTTTCCTCCCACATTCCAAAGACATACTGATAGGGAATTTAGATTGTGAGCCGCAACGGGGACAGTGATGATAATGCGTGCAAAACCTGTAAAGCGCTGCAGAATATGTTAGCGCTATATAAAAATAAAGATTATTATTATAATTATTGTTATATGTCTCTACCTGCTATGTACATCTATAGGTGCAAATTTTACCCATTCTTGTTTGCAAACTAGCTGAATCCCAGTTATATTGGATGGAGAGCGTCTGTAAACAGCAACATAAAAGTCTTGCCACAAATTCTCAATGGATTTTAGGTCTGGACTTTGATGGGGCTATTCAAACACATGATTATTCTTTGGTTCTTTGACCTAGACCATTCCATTATAGCTCCAAAAGCATGTTTAGAGTCATTGTCCTTCTGAAAAGTGAATCTATCCCGAGTCTCAAGTCTTTTGCAACCTCTTACAGGTTTTCCTGCATTTTTGTACTGTATTTAGCAACATACTCCTTCCCATCAACTCTGACCAGCTTATGTGACCCCGAACATCGGGTGTTTACCATGCTGTCATCTGCATGACAGTGAGAGGAACACTGGTGGCTCTGATCGGCGGTAAGTTTTCCGCCAGTAACAGAGGTGTCGGCTGATGTGAGTACTACTCCAATAAGCCTATGCCTGGTAATGCTCATAAGAGCAAGAGCAGGTGCTGCTGATGGAAGTATTCATCAGCCGGCCTATGCTATAAATTAAATAAATAATACAAAAACAAATGTGAGATCTGTTCTATTTCTGCTAACCAGCATGGTAAAACTGACAGCTGCAGACTGCAACCCTCAGCTGTCCGTTTTATCTTGGCTGGTTATCAAGAATAGAGGGGTCCCCATGCCATTTTTTAAAATTATTTAAATAGATAAAAAAATGGTGTGGAGTGTCCCCCATTTTTGACAAGCAGCCAAGCTGAACCAGACAGCTGGGGACTAGTAGCTGTTGAGGGGCCATTGATATGGGCCCACCCAGCCTAAAAATAACCTCAGAAAAGGTGCATCTATTAGATGCGCAAATTCTGGTTCTTTGTCCAGCTCTTCCCACTTGTCCTGTGGCAGTGGCAAGTGGGGTAATATTTGTGGGGTTGATGTCATATTTGTATTGTCTTGTGACCTTAACCCACAGGCTAGTAATGGAAAAGTGGCTATAAGCCGCTTATCCATTACTAACCACATAGTCATATTGTAAATAAAAAAAACCTCAGATTAAAGTCCTTTATTTGAAAAAAAAATCCACACCGTTTTACAAATTTATTTAAGAATAACAAAGTTGTACTCACCTTACACCTATTGCATTGAAGCCCTTGTCCCCAATAAAAAGCAGAAAATAAAAAATAACAATACTCACCATATGCCCATTCAATTGAAGCCCATGTCCCCCATAAAAAAAGATGTGACGTATGGTTTACAACCTAGACGGTGCCACAATGCAACTGTCCAGGCTGAAAACCATGGGAGAATTAGGTGCTGCGAGTGCAGCTTCCGTGTCTAGCAATGACGTCATAGAGTTCATAGCCAGTTATTGAAGCTACATTGCCACACTTCACTATGAGCCAGGATGATGAACTGTGGTGAGGTCAATGAGATCACCACAGTTCATTTTTAGTCTGGGATGGGTCAATGTCCATGGCCTCTTACTTGCCTGAAATTACCAGAACTCAGCTGTCTGCTTTAGTTTGGCTGCTTATCAAAACTGGTAGGCCACCATGCCTTTTTTTAAATTATTTATTTCAATAATTAAAAAAAGGCATGTGGACCCTTCTACTCTTGATAACCTGCCATTCTAAAGCTGACAGCTGAGGGTTGCAGCTCATAACTGTCAGTTTTGCCATGCTGGATATCAAAATTAGAACAGATCCCATGTAATTTTTTACATTTATTGCACAGGCAGCGGCTGAATGCTCTTATCAGTGGTCTCTGCTCTTTCTGTTATCACCGACAGCAGGCATAGGCTGATGGAAGTTGTACTCACATCAACCGACACCTCTGTGACTGGTGGCAAACTTTTTACCTCCGGTAACAGCTGCTGGGAGCCGCAGCTTTCTGATTGGCAGTAATGATCTTACCACCAATCAGAGGCAGTGGTTGCCATGCTGTCATGCAGATGACAGCATGACAAGCAACGGATAATCGGGCCCCCCATTTATTTGAATGGAGTCCGAGTTTGTGTACGGTTTAGGTCCCCGAAACAGACTTTTTTGAAATATTGGAACCCTATGGACCCAAACATCCAGAGGTTCGCCAATCACTAGTCTCATCTGACCTGAGCACCTTTGTACATATGTTAGCTGTGTCCCCTACATGGCTTTTTGTAAACTGCAAATGGCGCTTCTTATAGATTCTTTCAAAAATGTCTTTTTTCTTGCCAATATTCTGTAAAGGCCAGATTTGTGGAGTATTCGACTAATCATTGTCTTGTGGACAGATTATTCCACCTGAGCTGTGGATTTCTGCAGCTCCCTCAGAGAGACTATGGGCCTCTTAGCTGCTTCTCCAATTAATATTCTCCTTGCTTGTGATGTCCGTTTAGGTGGACAGACATTTCTTAGGCCTCTTTCACTCTTCCACTTTTTACAATCAGTCACAATCCGTCAAAATGTTGAAAAGATGGATCCTGTGCAGATTGTAAAAAACAGATGCAGTGGGTCCTTTTTTTAATGGATCCGTCGAGGCTATGTGCACACATTGTGTATGCGTCATCGCCGCGTTCTTCCGCTGCGAAAACGCATACACAATACAACCCATGTTAAAAATAATTTAAAAAATAAAAAATTGTGATATTCTTACCTTCCGGCGTCCCCCTCAGCCTTCCCGATGCTCCCGGCAGCTCCCATTCCCAGTGATGCCTTACGAGACAATGACCTGTGATGACATAGTGGTCTCGCGAGAGATAGAGCGAGAGACAATTTTCCTGACTGGAAATTCTTCCTCGTATGCTCAGTTTCAAAAGACGGCATCTGTCGCTGAATTCCTGCTTTTGACAGCCAGCGACAGATCCTGCATCCATAGGCTTCCATTATAGCCAACGATGGACAGCGCAGGATCCATCGCTGGGCATTTTTCCGACATACACAAAAAAGTTCCTATGTGCGTTGTCTCCATCCGACGGACAGCAATTTTACGACGGATCCAGCACACGACGGATGAAACGGAAGGCCATCCGTCACAATCCGTCGCTAATACAAGTCTATGAGAAAAAAGTGGATCCAGCAGAAACATTTGCTAAATCTGTTTTTTTCACAAAATGACGGATTGTGACGGAAACAAAAAGACAGAAGTGTGAAAGAGGCCTTAATAGGTCTGCAAATGTGAAATAATCTATACTATACTCCATTTTTGGATGATGGATTGAACAGTGCTTTGTGAAAAGTTCTGAGTTTGAGCTATTGTTTTATAACCTAACCCTGCTTTACTCTTCTCCCCACACTTTATCCCTGACCTGTCTGGTGTGTTTCATCCCCAATGTTCTGAAACAAGCCTTTGAGGCCTTCACAGAACAGGTGTATTTATACTGAGAATAAATTACATACAGGTGGACTTAATTTACTAATTATCTGACTTCTAGAGGCATTTGGTCACTCAGGATTTTATTCATCGGTATCAGACTACAGGGGCTGAACACAAATTCACTTGTCAATTGTCAGTTTTATAGTTTTAAGGTATTTAAAAAGCCATTGGTTGAGCTGCAACATTATTATTTTTTTTTTCTGTGTTCACAATCATCACTTGAACAGAATCAATCAGTTCCTGCACCAAGCATTACATCTATCATACTATTGAGCAGGGGTGTAACTACAACAGGTGCAGGGGTTGCAATCGCATCTGAGCCCTGGAGCCTAGGGGGCCCTAAAAGTCCCTTTGGCCTATAGAAAAAGACTATTGCTATGAAAAATGTAAAATATTTCAGGGCCCCATTGGAGCTTTCGCATTGGGGCCCATGAGTTTCAAGTTATGCCACTGCTAATGAGTGGTACTTCCTGCTCATTGTCATAAATGTGCAGTGTAGGGATGGCAGAGGCTCAAAAGCTGTGCTTTCGCCATCATCAGCCAATGTCAATTGTAGCAGCCACAGCATCTTAGGAGTTCATTAATACTGACCCGCAAAATAAAATTATCATATACATTGTACTCCACATTGAACAGTGTAAAAACAATAACAATGGTGGAAATGATGATTGTCCAGTGTTTAAAAACACTGGTCCCACGAGATCATTGACATGGTCAACAATATACTGTGAGGAAAACAGTGTCACTCATTGTATTCGCTGCCTGATTTTTGGCTGACATTTTATAACGGCTAATAATGTTGTGGTGACTTGCTGTAGTGAACCGCAGCAAACAAAGAGCCCAGTCAAATGCTGTATGACCCTACAGAGTACTTGTTGTCTTAATAGAGAAGATTACAGGACAAGATCCAGAATTACCATTCTAAGCATAGTAGACAGATGGTTTAGCAGAAAATGCCAGTCAACATTAAGGCTGCCTGCATTGCCAGAGACATCTGTAACTACACTGCACTTGGATGACATCTGTGTGCAGTCCGATGTTTTGCACTCCCTCATAGATTTGTATGGGTGCGTACAGTCTCATATAGGCTGACAATCGCAGCATGCAGCATTTAAAAAAAAATAGATGCTGGTCAGCGCTACTCCATAGTATAACATCAGAGTGAGTGCTATGTGCTGAGCGAAATGGTTGTCTAGATTTTAGAAGAAAATCACAAATCACTAAGACAAAAGTTGATCTGGTAAAAAAAAGACACAGAATGCACTTTCACATGTTATATATTGATCTACATAGATGCACTGCGTGTTGATGCTGCTACACATAAGCACCAGTAGGGAATGTGACCTAAGTTTCCATCAACGGTCCTGCTGTCAATCTAAGCCACCTTGGCCCTGATCCACACCACTGCACAGATGCAGTACTACCACCTCACATAAAGGGTAGTGCTACACAGTGACATGTTTTGGGCAACAGAAATTCTCGGAAAATTTTCTTGACAATTTGCTCAGTAACAGTTCATGGAGCAGGCTTAAAAACTATTGTTATACAGCCAGCATTTGACTCTAGCAGGTGCGATCAGAACTAGCTCCATAAACTACTGGAATATCGCAGTTCCTATTATAAGCTAGCACAAAATCACAGGTTCAGGTCGAGTGAATTTTAACAAAAAAAAGTTAAAAGAAGAGTTTGAATCACCTCCTTTTTCCCCAATTTACACATAGAGATTAAAAAAAATTAAAACCAAAACCATATTTTGTGGTATTTCTGTGTTCCAATAAGTCTAATGTATGAAATTAGTTAGCCCATATGGTATACGCTACTTTATTTTTTGAAATGCATGAATTGGTCATCCTGACAAAAATTTTATAAACGGTGTTCAAAATCTGTGTACGCCAAAAGGTACCAATAAAAATTATAGTTTTGCAAATAAGTCCTAACTCTGATAAAAAAAAATTAAAAAGCATACATTTCACAAAATGGCAACACAAACCAACTTTTTTTAAATACTGAGTTATTTTAACCACTAATATATATTAAAAAACTACACAAGTTTGTCATCATCGCAATTATACTAACATGCTGACATACTGATAATCAAGTTACTATGTCCTTTTTACGGCATAGTGATATAAAAATGAATCCCATAAAAGAAGGGGAAAATTGCATTTTCTCACCATTTAATCCCATATGCAATTTTTCCCTTTTTTCCCATTTTTCATAAAATTGTATTTTGAGATAAATGTTGACATTAAAAACTACAACTCATCTGGCAGAAAACAAGACCCCCCCCCCTTAAAACAGACTTTTATGACAGCATTGAAGATTGGTGGTCAGTGTGCTAACATCAGTGCTATAGTTTTCCACTACTTGGACAACTTCATCTCATACCCCTTGCATGCTGGGCCCAATAAAATAATAAAGCTCATACTTGCCTCCCATGCTGGCACCGTTCCTGCACTCAGTCTCCTGGGGCTCCCATGGTGTTGTTGTGAAACATGACATCAGCACTCAATCAGTGAATTGACTTCCTCTTCATCTTCGATTTGTCCAAAGGCGGATACAGTGATGCCAGCATGAGAGCCCTGGGGAAAGTGATTGCCAACACCACGGGAACTGTTCTGGCACAGGAGGTGAGTATAGGCTTTATTATTTTTTGCGGGGCCAAACATTTTGATGAAGAA
Organism: Ranitomeya variabilis; assembly: GCF_051348905.1. Taxonomy (NCBI): domain Eukaryota; kingdom Metazoa; phylum Chordata; class Amphibia; order Anura; family Dendrobatidae; genus Ranitomeya; species Ranitomeya variabilis. The sequence continues at coordinate 477,908,429 of NC_135234.1, read as the reverse complement.
GGGGTTGTCTTGGTAGTGGGCAACCCTTTTAATGTGCACTAAGATTTATTTTAATACTTTGATGGTGAATGATAACTGAGTGTTGTACAAACGTTTAGTAAGTGTATGACATGCGCATTCCCAACCCCATCTTGCCCAGAAAAAGTAATTCAGGCCCAAAGTCTAAGTCACTTGTTGAGAATAAAGTATGCATATGTTGTAAAACGTATTCAGAGCTTCAAAATTGCAGAAAGCAGCTTATGTTTAACATATAGCAAATTTGTTCATAGCCTGTGCATACTCATTAGTCTCTACAAATTTGAGAAAAACTAACAAATCTGTTTTCTTCTAGAGACCACTGTTGTCTACTAGATATGACTATTTCAGGTCAGCTGCATTTAGGTGATAGACACAACTATAGATAAAAGATGGGTCTTTTATAACTCCTTTAAACATTTACAGGAATGAGCAAAAGAGTAACAAAGTTTTGAACTTTTGACTTTCATGCTCCATATCGCACTATCCACTTCTTCTTCACACTTGAGATTATCATAATTTTATTGACAATCATCTTGGCTATCTCATACATAAATTTGATCTGCAGCTATTTAGTAGATAATTAGTTATGCAGATTCTTGTCTTCTCACTGCATTATTACTGTTTTGCTCCTAAAAATCGTGATGTACAATAACAAATTGTATTGTGGTACCGTGTTAGCCAGAAAAATCGATGTGAATACTTTTCTGTAGGGTTGAGCGAAACGGATCGTTCATTTTCATAAGTCGCCGACTTTTGGTAAAGTCGGCGTCTCATGAAACCCGACCCGATCCCTGTGTGGGGTCGGCCATACGGTACGCGATCTGGGCGCCAAAGTCGCGTTTCGTATGATGCGTTTAGCGCCATTTTTTCAGCCAATGAAGGAGCGTGGGCAGAGTGATGACATAGGGGGTTAGGGGCGTGCACGCCTATCACCATTTTATCGCTTGTGCGCAGTAGCGATTTGGAATGTGCAAAACGAAATTTTCTGTTCTGGGACGGAGGGGAGAGAGAAAGAGAGAGAGAGCGAGAGAGAGAGAGAGAGAGAGAGAGAGAGAAAAGAAAAAAAATAAAAAAATAAAAAAAAATAAAAAAAATAAATCCCCATTGACGTGCATAGGGTTTCGTGTTCCGGCCGATCCTCGACTTTGTGCAGTAATCGGCCGATTTCACCTGACTCGACTTTTCCAAAAGTCGGGTTTCGCGAAACAGGACTCGACCCTAAAAAAGTCAAGGTCGCTCAACCCTACTTTTCTGCCCAATGATGACAAATGTATTCTAGGAGTGATACCTTTTTTGGCTAACCAGAAAATGATATGTTTGCCAGCTTTCAGAGCACAGTGGCTCCTTCTTCAGGCAAGATTACAAATGGATTAAAAAGAAACAAGCACAACATTTACAGAATACTACAGTCAATGTGAATACTTTTCTGCCCAATGCCCTAAAAATCAAAATTTTAATTTTTATAATTATTTTGTAAATTCACCTTTTGGCTTTCAATATTGCCTGAGTCCTTGTTAGGTGTTGAGTTCCCGCCGCTGCACAGGGGAAATCTTGAACCATGTTTGCTGCCGTCTCCTATTCTCCTCCAGCCTCAGTGGAACCTGCTCAGCAGAGTCGTCGGTCCCAGCGTCTGGCTCAAGCTGATACTGTACGCTTGATTACTGCTGCTTTTCCAGGCTTAGCACTTGTAGCCAGCGCTGATCAGTGGCGAGTAGACATTCCAGGGACTATGTCCTGCTTTTCCCCTACTGAGCATGTTCACAGTTAGTGCCATCCAGCACCAGGCACAATCTATAGCGTCTATCGGCAGAAATAGCCAGTGCGACAACATGCGCAACCAGTGCGCTTACCTGTCCCTAGTTAGGGCGGTTAGTGGTGTCCGCCAGAGTGGCGCTGCGCGCACCCAGTGCACTACATCTAGTTTGCATTTATTTTCCCTGGCACTGCAGTTTCGGTGCCGAATGCAAGTGGTCTAGAGGGACTCTAACCCCGCATCCTGGGGCAAAGTTCTGTGACTCTTTACTTGCCTTTCCTCTGCGGTATTGCGGCCCTGTGATGCAACAGGGTTCACTTCCTTCATACCGGGTGTAGCTAACCCGTGTCTGTTTTCATTATACCACCATTTACTGTCCGCCATTGCCTAGCAGCAGGTATCATCTCTGCATGGTGGACTCCGGGCTGCAAACGCACCTTATTCCATCTTTATAATTATTTGGTGCATTATGCCAGCCCTAACAGTCCTTCTGGGCATGGTCTCGATCAGATTCAAGCATGTTTCAACTGAAATCTTTTACATTTTCCCAAAGTTGGTGCATACTGATCAATTCACTTGGGTATAAATACAGTTTTTTCTTCAACTGTACCCACAAGTGCTCGATTGGTTTGATGTCTGGGTACTGCGGGGGCCAATCCAGCACCTTTACTTCATTGTCATTGAACCATTTCTTCACCAATCTTGACTTATGGTTCAGGTTGTTCTAATGCTGGACCACTATGTCTTCTGTTTCATTCTCATAGTACTCTAGTGTACAAAGCAACTCTTCTTGTAAGATATTCACATATGGCCAATATTGAGACCAACATTAATTTTTGTCAAATATCCAATGCCTTTGGCTATGAAACAACCCCATATCATCAGGCTTTCTCCACTTGTCATTTCCTTCAATTTCTCAATACATTACCCCCTTTTTCCCTTGTTTCTTCCAATATAATTTGCACCCATCAATTGCTTGCATGGACTCCTGTAATCTCACTAATGTGAAACATACGACCCATTTCGACTGCCGTGTTTGATGCTCCAGATCTGATATACCTTGTGATGAGCCTTCATTTTGACTCCAATATTTTGCCTGAAGTTCCACTTCTTGGCTATTGAATGGATCGAACTTCATTTTGTATTCTTCGAATGGTCATGGCACTCACATGATGCAGGTTGGCAATTTTCTTGGCCGAAAGACCGCTGTTGATGAGCTGGATGATTCTGTATCTATTTTCTTGGGAAATCTTCATGGCTGCATCTTGATTTGAACCAGTGACCTTTCACTTGGGAACCAACCTAATAACGCATTGACATATTAGGGAATGTAAGAACAGGTTGTATTTTGTAGCATACAAGTAGAAAAAGATTTTTCCACCACCTGAAGCAATATTAACAGTGCAGTGACATGACAAGAATCATAATATCTAATCATATGCTAAATAGTTTCAAGTCAAATTTATGTATGAGATAGGCAAGATGATTGACTATAAAATGATCATAGTTTCACGTTTGAAGCAGTGGCGGATGGTGAGATATGGTGTCTGCAACTCTAAAGTTTAAAACATTGTTACCCTTTTGCTCGTCAGTGTATAAAGGAAGGGACTTGGGTAGTGGAAACTATGGTGTCATATATGGGCTGGAAGACCATTATGAACCTATAAAAAAAACAAAAAAGACTGACAGCACTCACTGTTCAATAGAGCGCTCGTTCCACATCCAGGGAACCATCCTGGATTCCAGCAGACCAAGAAATATATAATGAACAGCGCTCAATCCAGGTGTAAAATCTTCAAGATGAACTTTATTTAAGCCATGGTTCAATGCGACGTTTCGACCACAACATGGTCTTTATCAAGCATACAATAAATCACAAAGGGCTGTCTTAAGTAGTGTGGATGCCACACTGTGCACCAATCACCACTCAGTACCGCCCATCTAATACAATTAACAAATATCGTAAAAACAACAAACAACAGTGGTATATACATACACATAATAGCAAAAATTACCAATACAGTGTATAAAACTTATCATGCCTCATCAAGATCGTAGATTGATCTTCACGTATTTACACCCGATCGGTCAGCTGTCATTATTTATTTACACCATTGCCATGGGAACAGACCAACCCTCAATAGTCTCATGGTGTATCACATTGTCCAATCCTGGTTCATTGCGCCAAAATAATCAGCAACCAATACATGTGTCCAATATAACCCACCCCAAACAGAGACACCAATCAGAGGGATTCTAACACAATTGAGAGCCCCCATCCCTGTGTTCCACCACCGGGTCACCCGGGACTCACCACCCACATCATCAGGCCGCGTCGGAGCAGGAGGAAGCAGCGAGCCCACATCACATGACCGGAGCGGCCGCCCGTTACCATGTCACCGAGCGCAAGCGCCAACCCTCGGACACCCACCAATAGGGCGCCGGAGGAGAGCGCACGCGCACAGCGCACGGCCCGAGCCGCACCACATGACCGCAATGCCGGCCCGCCCCCACCACCCGCGCAGGCGTCTAGACCATCATCAAAGGTGCAGAGGGAACTACTGCTCTGGAGCGCATGCGCACCAAGCCTCCAAGACAGACCCGAATAACCGGGCCAATCAAGGGAGCCAAATCACGCAGGCACAACACAGCACAGGATGGGGGTTATATCCATCTATCCAGAGTAACTATCCTAATCTAATGTGGCAAACCGGGGGCTAAAATACAGAAAACATAATATCAGGCATGAAATAACTACCCAACATCATAGGAAAAACACACATATTTCCACAGTACCGTGAGACAGTCGGCCGGCGTGAGAGAAAAAAGATCAAATATAAAAATCCATTTATTGTCACCATGGAATATAAGTACTCCAAACTTAACCCCATCCATCCAGCCACCGACTGTCACAGAGTAACCTGAAAAATAAAAATAATTAAAACCATAAATACAATGTACATAAACCCACATGTATAAAAGCAACATACACTGATAAAACACAACTGCACCACATAATCAAAAGCACATCAGGTACAAGAGTGTAGGTTAAAATCTAGGTTTAAACCCTTAGGTTGCAGGGACCCCAACATATAAATCCACCTCATCTCTTTTGTTTTCAACATTAGTGTCCTATCACCACCTCTCCTTAGCACAGGGACACTATCGATGACCCTGAATCGCAACTGGTTCACAGAGTGTCTCTTCTCCAGAAAGTGCCTAGGAACCGGTAAATCTGTCAAGCCAGTCCTTATGGTGCTCTTGTGCTTACTGATACGGTTCTTCACCTCCATCGTGGTCTCACCTACGTAGGTCAAGCCACATGGGCACACAAGCATATACACCACATAGCTTGACAAACAGGTGTACCTCTGTTTCAAGAATATTTTTTTACCCGTGTGGGGGTGATAGAAAAACTCACCCTTCAACATATTATTACAGCAGGAGCAGCCCAAACAAGGGAAATTCCCATGTCTGGCCGCGCTCAACAAAGTTTGAATTGTGGTCCTCTCAGGGCCGACATCAGATCTCACTAGTCTATCTTTCAAATTACGACCCCTCCTGAATGACATCATTGGAAAATCCCCAAAACCCACAACCGTGGGAAGCCCCCGTTGTAAAAATGTCCAGTGCTTCCTCAGGACTTGACCAATCTGTTTACTAGCAGAATTGTAGGTGGACACAAAAGGAATACGCTCACAAGATCGCCTATTAGATGACATATTCCGAATACTCCTACGTGACAAATCACGAGCCCTAGCTTTATACCTATCAACCTCCACTCTTGGATACCCCCTCCTCAAAAACTTGGAGCACATCTCCTCCAACCGCAAATCTACCCTTTCCTCATCTGATACAATGCGCCTAACCCGCAATAATTGACTCCACGGCAGGGAACTGACCATCCTCCTGGGATGATCACTATTGAATAGCAAAAGACTATTTCTGTCCGTCTCTTTGACGAAAATGTCCGTCCTCAACTCAGACCCATCCTTATATACCAATGTATCTAAGAATTGTACCTGGGAGGTTGAATGGGTAAGGGTAAACTTCAATTCCGGGTATATCCCATTGATTTCACCCCAGAACTTCTCCAATCCCTTTAAGTCACCATCCCATATAACAAAGATATCATCTATATAACGCCACCAGGCTCTGACATGGCGCCAGAGGTTGGAAACGTACACAAACGTTAATTGTTAATTGTATTAGATGGGCGGTACTGAGTGGTGATTGGTGCACAGTGTGGCATCCACACTACTTAAGACAGCCCTTTGTGATTTATTGTATGCTTGATAAAGACCATGTTGTGGTCGAAACGTCGCATTGAACCATGGCTTAAATAAAGTTCATCTTGAAGATTTTACACCTGGATTGAGCGCTGTTCATTATATATTTCTTCATTATGAACCTATAGTCTGTAATCCCACTGGTTGCATTTTAATGATGATACCATAACAAAACGTTTTACTTTTTTACCTCTATAGTAGTATAGAAATGGCCATAGCTAGACAAAATTAATTTTTGTTCCAGCAACTTGGTATTTTAAGGAGAATTTATAAGCTGGATTTTGCTATTTAATCTGAAAGAAGTATGATGTAAAAACAGAGACCCTGATACATGTGAAATGTTATTTACTGGATTATGTGTACTTGTTTCAATAAAATCAATGTTTATTAGGAAGGCGATAATCAATAAAGGACTAGTTGTCTTGTGCTATGTAGTTCACCTTCTCTGTGTGACCCCACCACTGATTAGCAGTTTTTGGCCAATGCACAGTGTACACAGAAAGCTGTCCATCAGTTGTTTTGGACAGGGTTATACAGAGCTCAGCATTCAGAGAACTGGTAGATCTGCAGCATAGAAAAGTGATTTCATCAGTACTGCACTAAGCAGCTCAGTAAGTGACACATTGCTAAAACCAGAGTCTCTGTTCCTACATCTTAATGCTCTCGGAATACATAACAAAAACCCTGTTGACAGATTCCTTCTTTTAAAAAAAAGGACAAACTAAGCCATACTCGCCTACTAACACTTACCAGGATCCTGCTCAGGCCGTGCCATAGTCTGCCTTTATACCAGAAGGAAGTTGTCACCATTCAAAGTGGCAGTAGGTCTGCTGGGACTTGTGATTGACTGTTGTGGTCAGATGCCTTCAACAGCATGTCATTGCTGATGTCACCGATGACGTGTTGCTAAAGTCAACTGATCACAATGACCGATCACAGGTTCCAGTGACCCTGCAGCCACTTTGAGTGGTGACGACTTCCTTCCAGTGTAAAAACACAAACTATGTAATGGCCAGTGTTGGATCCCGGTGGGTGTCAGTGGGTCAATATAGCTTAATTTGCCATTTTTAATATACAAATCCACTGGCAAAATTTAAATTTTGCTCAGATAATTCCTTTAAAATATTGTCAGATATCATCATACTGCATTTCACTTGATTTCCATAGACAAGATGGAATACTTTGGCTACATTTTAATTTGATACTGCTTTAGAGTATTTTCACATGTTAAAAAGGACCTTTCACTAATTTTTTCATGTTGGACACACAATGTAATAGTGGCTGCAGAGTGGAATTAAACTTATTTTCAGTTTGACCTCTCCATTGCAGAAATATTAGAAAAGTATTTGTCACATAATGAGTTCACATTTATTAAATCCAAGTGGGTGTTATTGGATAGCAACTCATGCAGGGAGAAGAAGTACATCCCAACAGTGAAAATTATTTGATAATACTCTCTTGGAGTTAACTAAAGCTTACTATTACCAATAGTTGATTGCTAACGTCTCTGCAATGGAGACGCAAAATAAAAAAAAAAAAAAAAAAATTATTCTGCTCTGCAGCCACAATTACATCAGATGTCCAGCTCAGCATGAAAGATTTAGTGAAAGATCCCCTTTAACCCCTTAACGACCGCCGATGTGCCTTTTAACGTGTAAAAAGTATATAGTGTCCCCCCAGAGTCAAAATTTCTCCGGGGTAGCGAGACCCCAGAGAACATGACTCAGGTAGGTTTTTACCGACCCTAGGGTTGCAATCGCCGTTATTAACCGTATAACGGCGACCGCAAAAAAATGCGATTTGCCATTTAATTTCTTGTCCGATGTTACCTCACATCAGAGGAGATAGAAATAGGGTCCCCAATCTCCCCTATACCTCCCGGTGTCCCTTGGTATGCCTTGGTCCGCTTTCATCCTTCTTCCTCCCCCCGCATCTGCTTGCGGGAAGAAAATGGCAGGCACATGCGCAGTGCACTCGCCGAGATCTGCCGTCTGGCACCCGGCAACAATAGGGACATTTTTCATATTGGTTAATTTTGTTCAAAATAAAAAAAATTGTAAATAAACCTCCCGTTTATCACCCCTTAGGTAGGGAAAAATAATAAAATTAAGAAAATGTATTTATTTTCATTTTCCCATTAGGATTACAGTTGGGCTATAGTGAGTTGGGCTAAGGTTAGGGTAAGGGTTGAGGCTAAAGTTAGAGTTGGTGCTAAAGTTAGGGTTGGGATCAGGGTTAGAGTTGGGATTAGGATTAGGGTTAGGGTTGGGATTAGGATTAGGGTTTGGATTAGGTTTAGGGTTTGGATTAAGGTTTAGATTAGGGTTGAGGTTGGGATTAGGGTTATGGTTGGGATTAGGGTTAGGAGTATGTTTTAGGTTTGTGGCTAGGGTTGGGATTAGGGTTATGGTTATGGTTGAGTTAGCGGTGTGCTGTGGTTAGGGTATTGGATAGGGTTGGTATTAGGGTTAGGGGTGTGTTGGGGTTAGGGTTGTGACTAGGTTATGGTTAGGGTTGGGATTAGGGTTAGGGGTGTGTTGGGGTTAGGGTTGGAGTTAGAATTGGGGGGTTTCCACATCAGGGAGTCTCCAAACGGGACATGGCACCACCATTGATTCCAGCCAATTTTGCGTTCAAAAAGTCAAATGATGGTCCCTCCCTTCTGAGCTCTGCCGTGCGCCCAAACAGTGGTTTACCCCCACATATGGGGCATCAGCGTACTCAGAACAAATTATACATTAGCTTTTGGGGTCCAATTTCACCTGATATCCTTGGAAAAATAAATAATTGGGGGCTAAGAAAAATAATTTTTTGGGAAAAAAAATGATTTTTTATTTTCACGGCTCTGCATTATAAAGTTCTGTGAAGCACTTGGGGGTTCAAAGTGCTCACCACACATCTAGATAAGCTCCTTGGGGGATCTATTTTCCAAAATGGGGTCACTTGTGGTGGTTTTCGACTGTTTAGGTACATCGGGGCTCTGCAAGCGCAACATGAAGCCCGCAAGCAATTCAATCAAAGTCTGCATTTTAAAACATCACTGCTTCCCTTCTGAGCCCCAACGTGTGCCCAAACAGTGGTTCTCTCTCATGTACCGAACAACAGTGTACTCAGAACAAACTGGACAACAACTTTTGGGGTTCAATATTTCCTGTTCCCCTTGTGAAAATAAAAAACTGCGGGCAAAATATCATTTTTGAGGAAAAAAATGATTTTTTATTTTCACGGCTTTACCATATAAACTTCTGTGAAGCACTTTTGGGTTCAAAGTGCTTAGCACACATCTAGATAAGTTCTTTAAGAAGTGTAGTTTCCAAAATGGTGTCACTTGTGCGGGGTTTCCATTGTTTAGGCACATCAGAGGATCTCCAAATGCGACATGACATCCGATCTCAATTCCAGCCAATTCTGCATTGAAAAAGTCAAATGGCACTCCTTCCCTTCCAAGCTTTGCTGTGTGCCCAAACAGTGGTTTACCCCCATATATGGGTACTAGCTATTGAACCCGTTCTACGCCCGGGTGGCGAGCATTTATATTGGTATATGGTCACCATCCTGGTATGTGCTGCTCCCATCTTGCTCTCCCATCCTGTCATGTGCTGCTCCATCCTGCAGCCCCATACTGTCATGTGCTGCTCCATCCTGCGGCCCCATCCTGCGCCCCATTCTGTCATGTGCTCCCATCCTGCGCCCCCATCCTGTCATGTGCTGCTCCATCCTGCGTCCCCATCCTGTCATGTGCTCCCATCCTGCGCCCCCATCCTGCGTCCCCATCCTGTCATGTGCTCCCATCCTGCGCCCCCATCCTGTCATATGCTGCTCCATCCTACACCCCCATCCTGTCGTGTGTGCCCCCATTCTGTCATGTGCTGCTCCCATCCTGTCATGTGCTCCCATCCTGCGCCCCATCCTGTCATGTGCTCCCATCCTGCACCCCGATCCTGTCATGTGCTGCTCCCATCGTGCGCAATCATTCTGTCATGTGCTGCTCCCATCCCGCACCCCCATTCTGCCTGTTCCTGTTTCCATTCTGCCATATGTTGCTCCAATCTTTCTCTCTCCGGCTCTACTGCCCGAGTGTGGGTGGCTGTGCTGAGTGCGGGTGGCTGTGCTAAGTGCGGGCGGCTGTGCTGAGTGCGGGCGGCTGTGCGTGGCTGTGCTGAGTGCGGGCGGCTGTGCGTGGCTGTGCTGAGTGCGGGCGGCTGTGCGTGGCTCTGGTGAGTTCGGGCGGCTGTGCGCAGCTCTGGTGAGTGCGGGCGGCTGTGCGCGGCTCTGGTGAGTGTGGGTGGCTGTGCGTGGCTCTGGTGAGTGCGGGCGGCTGTGCGTGGCTCTGGTGAGTGCGGGCGGCTGTGCGTGGCTCTGGTGAGTTCGGGCGGCTGTGCGCAGCTCTGGTGAGTGCGGGCGGCTGTGCGCGGCTCTGGTGAGTGTGGGTGGCTGTGCGTGGCTCTGGTGAGTGCGGGCGGCTGTGCGTGGCTCTGGTGAGTCCGGGCGGCTGTGCATGGCTCTGGTGAGTGCGGGCGGCTGTGCGTGGCTCTGGTTAGTGCGGGCGGCTGTGGGTGGCTGTGGTGACTGCGGGCGGCTGTGCGTGGCTCTGGTGAGTGAGGGCGGCTGTGCGTGGCTCTGGTGAGTGAGGGCGGCTGTGCGTGGCTCTGGTGAGTGCGGGCAGCTGTGCGTGGCTCTGGTGAGTGCGCGCGGCTGTGCATGGCTCTGGTGAGTGCGGGCGGCTGTGCGTGGCTCTGGTGAGTGCGGGCGGCTGTGCGTGGCTCTGGTGAGTGCGGGCAGCTGTGCGTGGCTCTGGTGAGTGCGCGCGGCTGTGCGTGGCTCTGGTGAGTTTGGGTGGCTGTGTGTGGCTGTGCTGGGTGCCTGAGCAGGCGGGGACACCGGCTCGCTGTGGGGGTCAGGTGCCGGAGTTGCCGCTAGCTCAGGCCCCCGGCACTTGCTATATTTACCTGTCCCCCTGTTCCACTGCTGCGCGCGGCTCCATCTTCCGGGTCCTGTCCTCTGGCTGTGACTGTTCAGTCAGAGGGCGGCGCGCATTAAGCGCGTCATCGCGCCCTCTGAACTGAACGTCTCCGGCAGAGGATGTGGAGGATGGAGGCTCGCGCAGCGGTGAAACGGAGGACAGGTAAATATACTCACCCTCCTGGCTCCGTGGCTCGTCCCTGCTTCTCCGTTGGAGATCGCGGTGTGCGTTCAGCGCTTACGCATACCGCTATCTCCTGGGAGCGTCACTCTGTGGGGTCCAGACTGCGCCGGCGCTTGCGCTTGCGCAGTCTATAAAGGCTTCGGACAGAGTGACGCTCCCAGCGTTATATTATAGATCTGCATACTCAGGACAAATTGCACAACAAGTTTTGTAGTTCATTTTCTCTTTTTACACTTGTGAAAATAAAAAATTGTTTCTAAAGTAAAATGTTTGTAAAAAGGTTAAATGTTAATTTTGTCCTTCCACATTGCTTCAGTTCCTGTGAAGCACGTAAAGTGTTAATAAACTTCTTGAATGGTTTTGAGCACCTTGAGGGGTGTAGCTTTTAGAATGGTGTCCCTTTTGGGTATTTTCTATCATGTACAGCCCTCAAAGTAACATTAAATGTAATGTGGTCCCTAAAAAAATGGTTTTGTAAATTTTGTTGTAAAAATGAGAAATCGCTGGTCAACTATTAACCCTTATAACTTCTTAATCAAAAAAATGTTGTTTCCAAAATTTTGCTGCTGTAAAGTAGACATGTGGAAAATGTTGTTTAAGTATTTTGTGTGACATATCTCTCTGATTTAAGGGCATTGAAAATTGCAACATTTTAAATTTTTTTTGCGATATTTCCATTTTTCTCAGAATCAACTGGATCCATTAAAGCGCTCCAGAGTTATAACCACATAAAGTGACAGTGGTCAGAATTGTAAAAATTGTCCTGGTCATTAAGCGTCAAATTGGCTCCGTCGCTAGCCTAAGGAGTTAAGTATTTTCTGCATTTTTGTTTCATTTTTGAGGCACAGTTTTGTCACAAAAACTGAAGCATTTTCTAATACCAGCAAACTGAATGAGATTTCTGAAATCTCAAGAACACATTGTTTATTTTTTCCTTGCAGGGTTGAATCAGTTTAAAATCGGCAGCATGCCAATTCAGCTTTTACCCCATACGAATACATGGGGAAAATGTAAGTAAAAAGCGCATCAAAAAGGCAAGGAAAAACACCTGGCAAATCACTTCAAAAACTTGCATATTTTATGCTGTGTTTTTCCTGCCAAGAGACACATTTTTGATGCAGAAATATCATCTGCAAATACTTAAAGGGAACCTGTCACCCCCAAAATGGCTGGTGAGGTAAGCTCACCGGCATCAGGGGCTTATCTACAGCATTCTGTAATGCTGTAGATAAGCCGCCGATGTTACCTAAAAGAGGAGAAAAAGACGTTAGATTATACTCACCCAGGGGCGGTCCCGCTGCGGTCCGGTCGGATGGGTGTATTCAGTCCGCTCCGGCGCCTCCCATCTTCGTTCCATGACGTTCTCTTCGGGTCTTTACGCCGCGGCTCCGGCGCAGGCGTTCTTTGTCTGCCCTGTTGAGGGCAGAGCAAAGTACTGCAGTGCGCAGGCGCCGGGCCTCTGTGACCTTTCCGGCGGCTGCGCACTGCAGTCCTTTGCTCTGCCCTCAACAGGGCAAAGTACGCCTGCACCGGAGCCACGGCGTAAAGACCCGAAAAGGACGTCATGGAACAAAGATGGGAGGCGCCGGAGCGGACCGAATACACCCATCCGACCGGACCACAGCGGGACCGCCCCTGGGTGAGTATAATCTAACGTCTTTTTCTCCTCTTTTAGGTAACATCGGTGGCTTATCTACAGCATTACAGAATGCTGTAGATAAGCCCCTGATGCCGGTGAGCTTACCTCACCAGCCATTTTGGGGGTGACAGGTTCCCTTTAAGTATTTGCAGATGATATTTCTGCATCAAAAATGTGTCTCTTGGCAGGAAAAACACAGCATAAAATATGCTGTAGATTAGCCCCTGATGCCGGTGAGCTTACCTCACCAGCCATTTTGGGGGTGACAGGTGCCCTTTAATGTATGCACATACCCTAAGGCAATTCTGCAACTCCCTGCCGCGGGTATAACGCATGCATGCAATTGGCATGCGTATTCCCGCTAAACACTAGCGTTTTGCAAGCGTAATTAGCTTGCAGAATGCTAGCGTTTTCCAAGCGATCTGTAGCATCGCTTGGAAAAATGATTGACAGATTGGTCACACTTGTCAAACATAGTGTTTGACAAGTGTGACAAACTTTTTAATCTTGATGCTGCCTATGCAGCATCAGTATGAAAAAGATATAATGTTAAAAATAATAAAAAAAATCGTGATATTCTTACCTTCCAGCGGCCCTTCAGCCTGCCCTCTCCTCGCGATGCTCCCGGCAGCTCCCATTCCCAGTGATGCCTCACGACAATGACTCCAGATGAAGTAGCATTGCGCAAGACCGCTACATCATCACAGGTCATTGTCGCAAGGCATCACTGGGAACGGAAGCTCACAGGTGCATCGCTAAGGCCTGGGCTAAATCCGGAGGCCGGAAGGTGAGTATATAACTATTTTTTATTTATTTTTTATTTTTTTTAACAGGGATGTGGTACTCAGGGCCTTGTGGAGAGTCTCCTCTATGCCACACCCGGGTACCATCTACACATGATGGGGTATGCCCACCATGCGGGAAGTAAGCAGATCAATGCATTCCTATGTGTGCAGAATCACCGCAATTCCGCATAAAGTATGACCATGCTGCATATTTTTCCACGATGCGATTCTGCCATGGAAAAATATGCAGCTTTAGCACAGCATTCTGGACTCCCATTGAATTCAATGGGGTGTGGTGTGTATGCGTTTTCGCTAGTGTTGAGCATTCCGATACCGCAAGTATCGGGTATCGGCCAATACTTAGCGGTATCGGAATTCTGATACCGAGATCCGATACTTTTGTGGTATCGGGAATCGGAATCGGAAGTTTCCAGTGTATGGTTCCCAGGGTCTGAAGGAGAGGAAACTCTCCTTCAGGCCCTGGGATCCATATAAATGTGTAAAATAAAGAATTAAAATAAAAAATAGGGATATACTCACCTGTCCGGAGGCCCCTGGACTTTACCGCCGTAACTGGGAGCCTTCTTTGCTTAAAATGCGCGCGTTTAATGGTTTCCGTGATGTCACGGCTTCTGATTGGTCGCGTGCCGCCCAAGTGACCGCGACGCGACCAATCACAACAAGCCGTGACGTAATTTTCAGGTCCTGATGCCTAATTCTAGGCATTCAGGATTTGAAAATTACGTCACGGCTTGTGATTGGTCGCGTCGTGGTCGTGTGCCACCCATGTGACCGCGACGCGACCAATCACAAGCCGTGACGTAATTTTCAAATCCTGAATGCCTAGAATTAGGCATCAGGACCTGAAAATTACGTCACGGCTTGTTGTGATTGGTCGCGTCGCGGTCACATGGGCGGCACGCAACCAATCAGAAGCCGTGACGGCACGGAAACCATTAAACGCGCGCATTTTAAGCAAAGAAGGCTCCCGGTTACGGCGGTAAAGTCCAGGCTGCGTCGGAGAGGTGAGTATATCAATATTTTTTATTTTAATTCTTTATTTTACACATTAATATGGTTCCCAGGGCCTGAAGGAGAGTTTCCTCTCCTTAAGACCCTGGGAACCATCAGGGATACCGTCCGATACTTGAGTCCCATTGACTTGTATTGGTATTGGGTATCGGTATCGGATTAGATCCGATACTTTGCCGGTATTGGCCGATACTTTCCGATACCGATACTTTCAAGTATCGGACGGTATCGCTCAACACTAGTTTTCGCCGCAATTTTGCGGCGAAAAAAAGTGGCAAAAACGCATACAATCTGCAACGTGTGCACATAGCCTTATAGTGATTTTGCATGAAGTGTCATCAGAAAGCTGTTTTTAAGAGTAATTAACAATTTATATTCTATACTTGTTTTTTTATTCTATTAAATTCCTTATATCAGACTTCAGATAATGTAATTTTATACAGTATCTAAGATTGAATCTTTTACATAAAAATTTGCAAAAACTTTGCATTATTCAATAAATCTTAATTGTATAATGACTGATTTATACCTGCTAAAACCAATTTTAGGACTAAAAAATATATTCAGTTCATTCATCATTATGCTGGCTCAGACTTGAAAATCATTTAGTAAATTGATGTAGAAAGTGTAAGTCTCCAGTTGGGAATCAAATATTTGAAATAAAAAAGACTTGCTGTATATTAGATTAACTATAATATAATAATAATATAATAATTTTCTATGAAGGTTGTCAGAATATCCCATTATCCCATTAGATAACTATTAAATGACTAGATGGTGGCCCGATTCTAATGCATCGGGTATTCTAGAATATGTATGTAGTTAATTTATGAAGTTTTCAGAATAATGCAATTGATACACAGGATTTGGATGGCCAGGCGCGACCAATTAGCGAAGCGTGGTTCAAATTCCGTGCCAATTCGCGGCCGGACTACGCCTGTCGCTGATTGTTCGCGGACAGACGGGCATGACCAATCAGTGGAGCCAGGGCTGGCTCCAGGTTTTTGAGGGCCCCAGGCAAAAAAGTCTCAGTGGGCCCCCTTCTTTAACACATACCACGATTCATGATGCACAGATACAGCAGATAAATATACCACAGCCAAGTAGCATATAACACAGCCCACGTAGCATATAACACAGCCCACATAGCAATAGCACAGCCACGTAGTATATAGCACAGGCCACATAGTATATAGCACAGGCCACGTAGTATATAGCACAGGCCATGTAGTATATAACACAGCCAACGTAGCAGATAGCACAGCCCACATAGCATATAACACAGCCATATAGCATATAGCACAGCCATGTAGTATATAGCACAGGCCATGTAGTATATAGCACAGGCCACGTAGTATATAACATAGCCCACATAGCATATAGCACAGCCCATGTAGCATATAGCATAGCCACATAGTATATAGCACAGTCACGTAGTATATAGCACAGCCCACATAGTATATAGCACAGCCCACGCAGTGTATAACACAGCCCACATAGTATATAGCACAGCCCATGTAGTATATATCGCAGCCCACACAGTGTATAACAGCCCACATAGTATATAGCACAGCCCATGCAGTGTATAACAGCTCGCGTAGTATAAACAGCCCACGTAGTATAAACAGCCCACGTAGTATATAACACAGGCCACGTAGTATATAACACAGCCACGTAGTATATAGCACAGCCATGTAGTATATTGCCCAGCCATGTATATTGCACAGCTACGTAGTATATAGCACAGCTCACATAGTATATAGCACAGCTCATGCAGTATATAACACTGCCACGTAGTATATTGCCCAGCCACGTAATATATTGCAAAGCTACGTAGTATATAGCACAGCTCACGTAGTATATAGCACAGCTCACGTAGTATATAGCACAGCTCACGCAGTATATAACACAGCCACGTAGTATATTGCCCAGCCACGTAATATATTGCACAGCCCACGTAGTATATAGCACAGAGACACAGTATATAACACAGCTCATGCAGTATATAACACAGCCCATGCAGTATATAACACAGCCCACGTAGTATATAACACAGCCCATGTAGTATATAGCCTGTGTGAGGTAACACAGAGCCAAGCAGAGTCAAAAGGCCTGACACCCCTCTGCGTGACATGGTGATGGAGTCCTCCACAGCAATCGGTGTCTGATTAGGTCTGTTTTGATGCCCGGCTGCGGTCCGGAGGATACTATATACTGTCTAGTGTGTGTTTTTTGGACATTAAGACATTTGCTTTGAACTTTCCTGTGGTCCCTGCCTATCTGTCACACTGCACCAACCCCATTGCACTACAATATATATATATATATATATATATATATATATATATATATATATTATATTTGTATATTTGTACTGGTGCCTTATACCTATGACTGAGGATATGCTTGTTCAAAATGCGTAAGAATGTGTCCCCCTCTTCCTTTCTATTTTGTCCATTTTTTTATTTTCATGTGTCATTTTTATCTTTGCATAATTCAATAAAAAGTTTTCTAATTTTATCAATTTTCGGTGCTGGATTCCTTCCTTTTTTCTTATGGTATATTTTGGATTACTTATACTATATACAGATATATATACAGGGGTTGGACAAAATAATGGAAACACCTAATGTTTTGGCATCATAATCTTCGAACATGTGATAAACATGCAAACCATGACATATGGTAATGTTTTGTAGTTGATTATTTGTGTTATGTGTTATGTGTATGTAAATTAACTGTTTGTTTTGCATAATTGGAAGAACATTGATGAGAACCTGATACCAATGGCAGACCTCTCGGATTTTCAAAGAGGCCAAATTGTTGGTGCTCGTATGGCAGGCGCTAGTGTAACAGAAAGTGCCCGAATGCTTGGCATGTCAAGAGGTACTGTCTCCAAAGTAATGACTGCGTTTGAAAGAGAAGGCAAAACATCCGCAGCAAAGCACAGGTCCGGCCGAAAGTCAAAGTTGACTGAGAGAGACCGTCGGACTCTAAAGCGAATTGTGAGAGAGGATCGCAAGACCACGGCTCCGAAAATCATTGCTGAGCTCAATGAACACCTACAGAAACCAGTTTCCACAAAAACTGTTCGTCAAGAGCTGCACAAATCTGGATTCCACAGAAGAGCTGCAATTAGAAAACTGCTGCTCTCAATGACAAATGTTTCCAAGCGTTTAGAGTGGTGTAGAAACCTCCAGAATTGGTCCTTCGAGCAGTGGAAACATGTGATATTCTCAGACGAATCATCATTTACCCTATTTCCGACCTCCAGCCGAGTGTACGTTTGGAGACAGCCGAAAGAAGCATTCCATCCAAACTGCCTTCTCCCAACCGTAAAACATGGTGGAGGTTCTGTGATGATCTGGGGTGCTATTTTGTGGAGATCCGCCGGGCCAATGATATCCCTTCATGGAAGAATTAACAGCCGAGATTATTTAGGCATTTTGGGTAACCAAGTGCATCCAATGGTTCAAGCACTGTTCCCAGAGGGGAATGCCATCTTTCAGGATGATAATGCACCAATTCATACAGCTAGAATCATTAAAGCATGGCACAAGGAACATTTTAATGAAGTTGAGCATCTCATCCAGACCTCAACATTATTGAGCATTTATGGTCGATTTTAGAGATTCAAGTAAGACGTCGATTTCCACTGCCATCGTTGCTCAAAGAACTGGAGGGTGTTTTAAATGCAGAATGGGCTAAAATTCTTTTGGAAACAATTCACACCTTGTATGAATCAATACCTCGGAGAATTGAGGCTGTAATCGATGCAAAATGTGGACCTATACCATATTAAACTAACTTTTGTTGATGTTTCCAGTTGTTTCCATTATTTTGTCCAACCCCTGTATATACAGCTCTGGCAAAAATTACGAGACCACCAAATCAAAACCCTGTCATGGGCAGCCCAATCAAACCCATCAAACAAAGAAGAACTGCTTAAATTTTTGCGCCATAAGCAGTGTGAAAACTGGTGGAAAGCATGCCAAGACGCATGAAAACTGTGATTAAAAATCATGGTTATTCCATAAAATATTGATTTCTGAACTCTTCCTGAGTTAAAACATTAGTATTGTTTTTTCTAAATGATTATGAACTTGAATTCTTTGCATTGAGTCTGAAAGCACTGTTTTTTTTATTTTGTCCATTTCTCCTTTTCAGAATGAGCAAAAAACAAAATGTATTCCTTGGAAATTCGGAGACATGTTGTCAGAAGTTTATAGAGTAAATGAACAATTTACATTTTACTCAAAAATATACCTATAAAGAGAAAAATCAGACAAACTGAACAACTTTGTATTTTTTTCTGACAAAGAAAAATGGTCAAAATTAAAAAAAAGTCAGTGCTTTCAGACCTCAAATAATGTTGCCGGTGATATTCACATTTTCCCTTGTGAAGGTTTTGAGCTGTGGCAGTCAGCTAACTTCCTATCTGGAGTTGTTTGAGGATGATTAGTGTTACCTCTCTGAGTTTGCTCAAGCTAAGTTCAGTCCCCTTGTCTGTCTACCTTTTTGTCTTTAGTTTACAGTGGGGATTGACCAATGTGCATCCCATCCCCTCCCTATCCAGGGCCTAACTCCAAGGAGATACAGGGCTTAGGTTCCTGCTTGGCGATTGATGAGGAACCAAATTAGGAACCGTAGGGCAGGTAGGGTGTTATCAGATCTGCCTAGGGGTCTCCACCCACCCTTTCCCTAGTGTCTTACTTCCCCTCATCCCATTGTGTTGCACTTAGTCTTCCCAAACTGTGCGTGACACCCGGCCCGGTGGTTACATGCCATTGTCAGTAATTCATAGTTGGATATAAGTGGTTAACAGCAGTGATCGGTTATATAATTGCTTATTTTATATTTGGTCAATTGCAGCTTAAAACTAAGACCTATAAATTTCGATGTATAGCATTCTTTAAACATTCCTTAAATTGAAGATTAACAGCAATACCAATGCTGCTTCTGATAACTGCAGATTTATACCACCCTGAAATGTGTGTCTGCAGGAATCAATAGTAAGAAATACTAGAATAGAATAGTAAGAAAACAGCATTTACTGTTAGTGTCCTTGAATGTTGTCCAGTAAATTGATTTAACTTGTAGGACATTGACATCTGATTACTAGAAGCTATATACAGGTTTGTTCCTGATGCTAAGAAGCTGAAAACAATTGAATTTATAGTTTAGTAACATGAACACACATAAACAAACACACATGCATGCACGCTGTGTTTTTCGCATTTAGGTGCATTTAACCATATGGTGTAACACAACTTAAATTTGAGAAAATTCAAAATAGGACAGATTCATCAAAATGGCACAAGCGGCATTTAACTGGTTAACAGCCCTGCTTGATGACGATTCTACCCACGGTTGTTCCGGGCACATGTTCAAAACAAATGACATGTGAAGGAAAAGATGTGAGCTCAGCGTCGGAGCCCACATCAAAGGGGGATAAGTAAACCAAGTGCACTACCATAATATGAATATTAGAGTACAGGGTGCAAGTGAGTGGTAACACTAAACGACAACCAAGAGAACAGCACCACTCCAATTATGCACACCGCATACATGAATATATAAGTAACAATAAGCCATATATAGAAAAAAGAGGTCATTATTGGCACACCACACAATTTAAAACATATTGAAAACCAGCAAAGAACACCTTGTCCATATCCAGTGTTTGTACATATTAACACCTATACATATGAAGTATAATAATATATATAATGCCTGAAAACCCACCTCTATACCTACTGGCTCATGGGGCTAGCAACAGCATGCTCAATAGCCTACCTAAATGGCAACATAACTCTTATATAGATCCCAAAAAAAACATAAAAATGGCAATGAGTGTATCATATAGCAAATAAGAGCATTGAGAGTCCCAGGAGACCATAAACCTGAATTATCTAAAGTGCAAAATGCACAAATCAGGAGGACCCCAGGCAAAGAAGCAAAATGACCAGGGCCAATGCAGCCCCACACGTACCACCCTCACTGATAGGGCTTCATCAGGGGAGATGACATTAAAAAATAATGCAGTTTCTAAGGTGCTGTAACACATAGTCACACTGAGTGACTGTACAGCTACAGCAGTTCCTTACATATCACTTACATCATTGGATTAGTATTTCCAGACTGAGGTCCAGAGCACTCTGGAAGAGGTTTTCATCAAGGATATCGCTGTACTTGGCCGCATTCATGTTTCCTTCAATGGCAACCAGTCGTCCTGTCCCTGCAGCTGAAAAACACCCCCATAGCATGATGCTGCCACTACCATGTTTCACTGTTGGGATTGTATTGGGCAGGTGATGAACAGTGCCTGATTTTCTCCACACATACCGCTTAGAATTATCACCAAAAAAGTTTATCTTTAGCTCATCAGACCAGAGAATCTTAATTCTCATAGTCTGGGAGTCCTACTTGTGTTTTTTAGTAAACTATCTGTGCTTTCATATGTCTTGCACTGAGGAGAGGCTTCTGTCAGGCCACTCTGCCATAAAGGCCCAATTGGTGGAGGGCTGCAGTGATAGTTGACTTTGTGGAACTTTCTCCCATCTCCCTATTGCATCTCTGGACCTCAGCCACAGTGATCTTGGGGTTCTTCTTTACTGCTCTCACCAAGGCTCTTCTCCCACGATTGCTCAGTATGGGGCTTGGTGACCAGGTCTAGGAAGACTTCTGGTGGTCCCAAACTTCTTCCACTTAAAGATTATGGAGGTCACTGTGCTCTTAGGAACCTTGAGTACTGCAGAAATTCTTTTGTAACCTTGGCCAGATCTTACCACAATTCTGTGTCTGAGCTTCTTGGCCAGTTCCTTTGACTTCATAAATCTCATTTGGTCTGACAAGAACTGTTAGCTGTGAGGTCTTATATAGACAGGTGTGTGCCTTTCCAAATCAAGTCCTATCAGTTTAATTAAACAGCAGTACTCCATTGAAGGAGTAGAACCAACTCAAGGAAGATCACAAGGAAATGGACAGCATGTGACTTAAATATGAGTGTCTGAGCAAATGTTCTGAATATTTATGACCATGTGATATTTCAGTATTTCTTTTTTAATAAATTTGCAAACATTTCTACATTTGTTTTTTTTTTTCAGTCAAGATGGGGCACAGGGTGTACATTAATGAGAAAAAAATTAACTATTAAAAATATCGCAAGTGCCGGGGGCCTGAGCGAAGAGAGGTATGTGATTTTTTATTTTAATCGCAGCAACAGCATATGGGGTATAATGTATGGAGCATCTTATGGTGCATAATGTATGGAGCATCTTATGGGGCATAATGTGTGGAGCATCTTATGAGGCATAATGTGTGGAGCATATTATGGGGCATAAAGTGTGGAGCATCTTAATCGAACACCAATTTACATACAATGGCAAAAATAAAAAAAACACATAAGACAAGGATAAAAACCAGGCTAAAAAATGGAGATAGAGAAGAGTGGTCACCATGAGCCATACATAATCAGATGTCTGAAAACTATGTGTGACAAGAAATAAAAATATTACATGTAAAATAAGATCTTGAGGCAGATTTTCATGCAGATCAGTATCTGGCCCATAGTCCTGGACAGCTCTCTTACATATAAGAAAACTATAGATTTCTCTGGAATAAGACATCGGATTACAGATATCAAGGTACCATTTTATTCAGCTTCCTATGACCTGCATGCCCATGTAGATGATTTACGAAGGTTGATCATATCAACCGATCACCTTTAATAGAAAAGGCAATTTTTGGGAGCACAATATTAATGGCTTATCATAACAGGCTCCTGACCGAGGGCTGGACTGAGCATCGGGCACTTCTGGCACTGTGCCCTGCCACCATGCTAGACAGGAGGAAGTGGGCGGTCTTCCATCCAGATCATAAGCTGCAGTGACACAAGTAAAGAGGCAGGGCAGGGTGAGCCACACTGTGTACTTTTCTGGCCCTGTCTCCTCAACTACATCACTGCAGCTCGTGATCTGGATGGAACACCACCCACTTCCTCCTGTCTAGTGTGGCATCAGGGCACATAGTGATGAATCCGATGCAGAATGCTGTACGATTGCGCCGCTGGCCGTGGCAGGGCGTGCAGGAACAGAATTGAACGGCTCACTACAGGCAGGGCAAGAAAACTTGAACTCACGAGTCACGCTGCAGAAAGAACCGGAGACCAGAGTTACACTTGTTGTAAATTTCAGGCAAGTATCTAAATAAACAAAAGAGCAAATAAAAGCACTGTACAGGTCTTGTGGTGAACTATATCTCCCAGCATGCCATTGGAGCTTCAGGACATGCTGGGAGTTATAGTTTAAAAAAGATAATGGTCACATAACATCACTACACTTAACATAAATAGCACTTATGGGGTCTTAAAGGGGAGCTGCTTATGTAGGCTGCCTGATCCACTGGCAGCGTGTAATGGATAATGGCTGCATGATTTCAACCATATATGTTTTTCCCTGAAATGCTGCTGCGTTTCAGGGGAAAACACACTTTAAAGGGAACCGGTCACCAGTTTTGGCAGATATATGTAACAGCCATCAACTTACAGGGCTGATATACAGCATTCTATAATGCTGTATATCATCCCCCAGCCCGACTTGCAAGAGAAGAAAACGACCATTTATTTTACTCACCTGTGGGGTGGTCCGGTCCAATGGGTGTTGCTGGTCTTGATCCTGCGCCTCCCATCCTCTTGTGATGCCATCCTCCTGCTTGCTTCATGTGGATGACATGTCTCTGCATCATCCACACAGTCTCCTCGGCATCGAGCACCTGCGCAGACATACTTCTCTGCCCCGTTGAGGGCAGAGCAATGTGCTGTAGTGTGCAGGTGCTGGGTCTCTCTGACATTTCTCAGTGCCTGCTCTCTGCAGTACTTTGCTCTGCCCTCAACGGGGCAGAGAAGTACACCTGCACAAAAGCACGATGCTGAGGAGACTGGATGACATAGAGACGCGTCATCCACATGAAGCAAGCAGGAGGGTGGCATCGCAAGATGGGAGGCGCCTGACGAAGAAGAGCGACACCCATCAGACCGTACCACCCTGCAGGTGAGTATAATAAAAGTTATTTTTCTTCTTTAAGGCAATGTGCACACATTCAGGAGTGGGCGGTGTCTGACTAACACCTTTCCATTACTAGCCCCAGGGCTTGATGGCATATGTGATTTTTTACAAATCACAGCTGTCATCAAAACCATATGTTATCCTGATTGCCGCCACAGCAGGGCATCAGGATGAGCTGTGTAAAGTGCCAGAATTGGAAAATCTAATGTGATGCATCAATTCTGTGGAGGCTGTGGGCTTCTATTATTTGGCTCAGGATGGGCCAATAACCATTGACCATCCCGGACAGAAGCCCACAGACACTGTCTGTTTTATCTGAACTTGTTTTAAAATAAAGGGGTGACCTTATGCTGGTTTTTAATTATTTAATGTATGCTGTTCCCAGGCACTAGGTGCTGACTACAACTATCATCAGCATTGCCTGGGTTCACTGATTGCAAGGAGACCAGGCAAGGATGATGACAGTAGTAGTTAGCACCCGGCGCCTGGGGAAAAAGCTAACGGTACTGCTTTTCCCAGCTGCTAGAGCATTTAATTCTGCCATGTGTAATGATTTTTAGGGTTGATGTCAGCTGCGTAATGTCAGCTGCCATCAATCCCCGGTGTAAGTAATGGAGAGGTGTTTATCAGACACCCTCACTACTAATCCAGACCTGGCGAGACCAAGCAACTCTGAAGAGCGGTGACAGTAGTAACAATACCTCTCTTTACAGTCGCGAGCGCAGTTCAAGACCCGGAATATCTGAAGAGTGGTGATGTTACTGATTTACTGATGTCACCGCTTTTCAGAGTCACCGGGTCTCGTGCTGTGCAGCAAGTGGCAGTAGGCAAAGTTTATGGAGCATCAGAATTAGGTTCCATAGCCTTTGGTTGTCTCATTCACTTCATTATTTACGAGATCCAAATATGTACAGTACAGACCAAAAGTTTGGACACACGTCATTTAAAGATTTTTCTGTATTTTCATAACTATGAAAATTGTACATTCACACTGAAGGCATCAAAACTATGAATTAACACATGTGGAATTATATACTTAACAGAAAAATGTGAAACAACTGAAATTATGTCTTATATTCTAGGTTCTTCAAAGCAGCCACCTTTTGCTTTGATGACTGCTTTGCACACTCTTGACATTCTCTTGATGAGCTTCAAGAGGTAGTCACCGGGAATGGTCTTCCAACAATCTTGAAGGAGTTCCCAGAGATGCTTAGCTCTTGTTGGCCCTTTTGCCTTCACTCTGTGGTCCAGCTCACCTCAAACCATCTCGATTGGGTTCAGGTCTGGTGGCCGTGGAGGCCAGGTCATCTGGCGTAGCACCCCATCACTATCCTTCTTGGTCAAATAGCCCTTACACAGCCTGAAGGTGTGTTTGGAGTCATTGTCCTGTTGAAAAATAAATGATGGTCCAACTAAATGCAAACCGGATGGAATAGCATGCCACTGCAAGATGCTGTGGTAGCCATGCTGGTTCAGTATGCCTTCAATTTTGAATAAATCCCCAACAGTGTCACCAGCAAAGCACCCCCACACCATTACACCTCCTCCTCCATGCTTTACTGTGGGAACCAGGCATGTAGAGTCCATCCGTGCACCTTTTCTGTGTCACACAAAGACATGATGGTTAGAACCAAAGATCTCAAATTTGGACTCATCAGACCAAAGCACAGATTTCCATTGGTCTAATGTCCATTCCTTGTGTTCTTTAGCCCAAAAAAGTATCTTCTGCTTGTTGCCTGTCCTTAGCAGTGGTTTCCTAGCAGCTATTTTACCATGAAGGCCTGCTGCACAAAGTCTCCTCTTAACAGTTGTTGTAGCAATGTGTCTGCTGCTAGAACTCTGTGTGGCATTGACCTGGTCTCTAACCTTAGCTGCTGTTAACCTGCGATTTCTGAGACTGGTGACTTGGATAAACTTATCCGCAGAAGCAGAGGTGACTCTTGCTCTTCCTTTCCTGGGGCGGTCCTCATGTGAACCAGTTTCTTTGTAGCGCTTGATGGTTTTTGCAACTGCACTTGGGGGCACTTTCAAAGTTTGCCCAATTTTTCGGACTGACTGACCTTCATTTCTTAAAGTAATGATGGCCACTCGTTTTTCTTTACTTGGCTGCTTTTTTCTTGCCATAATACAAATTCTAACAGTCTATTCAGTAGGACTATCAGCTGTGTATCCACCAGACTTCTGCACAACACAATTGATGGTCCCAACCCCATTTATAAGGCAAGAAATCCCACTAATTAAACCTGACAGAGCACACCTGTGAATTGAAAACCATTCCCGGTGACTACCTCTTGAAGCTCATCAAGAGAATGCCAAGAGTGTACAAAGTAGTTATCAAAGCAAAAGGTGGCTACTTTGAAGAACCTAGAATATAGGACATAATTTCAGTTGTTTCACACTTTTTTGTTAAGCATATAATTCCACATGTGTTAATGCATAGTTTTGATGCCTTCAGTGTGAATGAACACTTTTCATAGTTATGAAAATACAGAAAAATCTTTAAATGAGAAGGTGTGTCCAAACTTTTGGTCTGTACTCTAGGTAAAGTAGCGGCTTTTCTTGGTACTGCAACCAAAAGCAATAAATAAGACTGAGCTGTAATACTGCATACAGCTGTGATTAAATGTTACTAGATGGTGGCCCGATTCTAATGCATCAGGTATTCTAGAATATATATGCGTAGTGTATAGCACAGCCCACGCAGTACATTGCGCAGCCCACGCAGTACATTGCACAGCCCACGCAGTACATTGCGCAGCCCACGCAGTACATTGCTCAGCCCACGTTGTATATTGCGCAGCCCACGTTGTATATTGTGCAGCCCACGTAGTACATTGCGCAGCCCACGTTGTATATTGCGCAGCCCACGATGTATATTGTACAGCCCAAGTAGTGCATTGCCCAGCCCATGTAGTACATTGCCCAGCCCACAAAGTAAATTACGCAGTCCACGAAGTACAGTGTGCAGCCCATGTAGTACATTGCTCAGCCAACGTTGTATATTGCACAGCCCACGTAGTACAGTGTGCAGCCCACATTGTATATTGCATGTAGAGTAGCTGTGGAGACACCATCACGTGTTTCTCAACGCAAGCAGTGAATAGCCAGGCCTTTCCCCGGGAAGGAACAATCACGGGAAGGGGGGCAGCATCCGATAAAGGAAAACATCCAATAACGGAAAACCACCTATGCCAAGCATGGTATCCATCCACAGACAGCTGTTTCGGGGTTTTTGCCCCTCATCAGTGTGGAGTAGGAAACTGGCTATTAGGAGCAGTGCCTAGTAAAAAGGCTATGAAGGTACAGATGATTGACCTCATGGAGACCAAAACATCCAACACCACGGAGACACCATCACGTGTTTCTCAACGCAGTGATCCAGAACACTGCCCCAATATGCAAATGCATGTAGAGTAGCTGTGGAGACACCATCACGTATTTCTCAATGCAAGCAGTGAATAGCCAGGCCTTTCCCCGGGAAGGAACAACCACGGGAAGGGGGGCAGCATCCGATAAAGGAAAACATCCAATAACGGAAAACCACCTATGCCAAGCATGGTATCCATCCACAGACAGCTGTTTTGGGGTTTTTGCCCCTCATCAGTGTGGAGTAGGAAACTGACTATGAGGAGCAGTGCCTAATAAAAAGGCTATGAAGGTACAGAGGATTGACCTCGTGGAGACCAAAACATCCAACACTGCGGAGACACCATCAAGTGTTTCTCAACGCAGTGATCCAGAACACTGCCCCAATATGCAAATGCATGTAGAGTAGCTGCGGAGACACCATCACGTGTTTCTCAACGCAAGCAGTGAATAGCCAGGCCTTTCCCCGGGAAGGAACAACCACGGGAAGGGCAGCATCCGATAAAGGAATAATACTGCATACAGCTGTGATTTTATGTTACTAGATGGTGGCCCGATTCTAATGCATCAGGTATTCTAGAATATGTATGCGTAGTGTATAGCACAGCCCACGTAGTATATTGCACAGCCATGCAGTTTATTGCACAGCCCACGTAGTACATTGCGCAGCCCACGTTGTATATTGCACAGCCCACGTAGTACAGTGCGCAGCCCACATTGTATATTGCACAGCCCACATTGTATATTGCGCAGCCCACATAGTACATTGCGCAGCCCACATAGTACATTGTGCAGCCCATGTAGTATATTGCCCAGCCCACGTAGTATTTTGCACGGCTCTTGTAGTGTAGTATATTGCACAGCCCACGTATATAGCAATGTGGGCATGATATCCCTGTTAAATTATATACTCACCGTTGGCCCCTGGATCCAGGAAGCGGTTACTGATGCTCCTCATGCACTCTGGTCTCGCGAGATGATGATGTAGCGGTCTCGCGAGACCGCTACGTCATCATCTCGCAAGATTGCAATGCATGGAGCGGTTACCGGAGCGTTGCTAGGAGCGGGCAAGGCGCCGGAAGGTGAGTATATATATAGATTTTTTTTTTAATTATTATATTTAACATTAGATTTTTTTACTATTGAAGCTGCATAGGCAGCCTCAATAGTAAAAAAAAGTTGGTCACACAGGGTTAATAGCAGCGTTAATGGAGTGCGTTACACCGCGGCATAACGCGGTCCATTAGCGCTGCCATTAACCCTGTGTGAGCGCTGACTGGATGGGAGTATGGAGGGGGCACTGACTGCAGGGAGGAAGGAGCGGCCATGTTGCCGTCAGATTGCGCCCGTCGCTGATTGGTCGTGGCAATGGTCGTGGGCGTTTTGCCACGACCAATCAGCGACTTGGATTCCATGACAGACAGAGGCCGCGACCAATGATTATCCATGACAGACAGAAGGACAGACAGAAAGACGGAAGTACCCCTTAGACAATTATATAGTATAGTCGTGTTACACTCCCCTCACTTCTTGTAACCTACAAGTGTACAAAGATATTATACAGTCACCATGTGACAAGTGGGCCTGTGTAACTTCAAATACCAGGGTTGAATTTTAGTCCCAGTCCGACCCTGCCTGCACCAATTATTTATTATGCTTACTTATACAACACCATCATATTCTATAGCACTTTACAGATTTTGCAAACAAACATAAACATGTGGAGAACAGACAAACTCGCAGATATTGTCCTGCATGGATTTAATCCCAGGACCTCTAAACACTGAGCCACCGTGCTGCCTAATCAACTCCTTGAAAAAGCCACAGTACTTGGGCAATTGCTGGAGTTTCTTGTTTGTCTGCATTACTTTTTCATCCTGCACTTTATACACTTAGTAATGTCTGCATTGGATATTTACAGCATTGTTCTATCCTACTGAATTCCCAGGTCAGCTGCTACTAATTGTACTTTGTGCAGTCGAAGGAACAGTGAAAGCATTGAAGAAGCTGCTCTGCTGACATTAGAACTGCACCTTTTTCAAGCAGCTTACTGTGAAGCAAACCTATAGTCTACTATCCTAAGTGTGGGCAATTAATATTGTAATTCCTGAAAACACCTTTAATGTGCCATACATGTATATTAAATGTTGGGTTCCACTGTATGAATTATGTTCAGGACCTGTTTTTTTTTCCACCCGGCATCTGTCTGTAATTTTAGCATCTGGAACTTTCTCCTATGGGACTTGAAGCTGAAATTGTTTGATTGCTTGTTCTACATACTACAGTACTACTGTGTGTGATAAAGAAAGCAAAATGTAAATTTTCTTATGAATTATTTAAATTCCGCTGTCAATAAGTAACTACCACCCATTGCCCTACTCCTCCGCAATGTGATGGTGGGATGCCGATCGCAGCTAAAGACATGAATAAGGCTAACATGTTTGCACTTCTGTGAAGCTCAGCATGTTGCTGGGCACCACAGAAAAACATACATTTGACTGTCTACTTTAATACAGTAGTACTGCAGTATTTAAAACATACAATCAAACAATTGCAGCTTCAAGTTCCCTAACAAAACACAAAAATGAAGTAACAAAAAAAAAGTTTTTAACTGCTTCATGATATCCGTCGTACATGTACACCGCAAGTCGGAAGCATTTTTTTGAGTGAGCCCTCCACAAACCTGGTAGGTAATGTCTATTTATTATAGCCAGGACTTGCGGCTAACAATCATAAGCGGAGCAGTGCTCTGCCCATGATTATTAACCTGGTAAATGTTGCTGTCAATCTCAGCATCATTTAATACATGCCCACATGCATGTGCGTAATTCTCTCCACCCATGACATGATCCCAGGTTAAGGATGGGTTGTCATGATAGCTGGGGGTCTAGCTGATGACCCCCATGCCTGTCATTACAGAGCTCCTTTGAACCCTATCTGTGGCTGGGCTACAAAAGAGACATTGATGTCTGCTATATGCAGTGATGGTGTAGCTAACAATAACAACAATGGGGCTAACAATAACAGTGTATATAAAAAAAATGTTATAAAAAATCTGAAAAAAAAAATAGAAAAAATAAAGTGCAACCCCCTCTTTTCCCCCATTGAAAATAAGGATATTAAAATTAAAAATTTAATAAGCAACCCTTTAGGTAAAAAAAAAATCAAGAATGACAAAATTTAGTTTTTTTTAGTCACGCAATATCACAAAAAAGGCTGTAACAAATTATCAAGTAGTCAAATCTATCCCCAAATAGTATTAATAAAAATGCAATCTCTACAAGCAAAAGATAAGCTATCACACCGCTCTTTTGGCTGAAAAATAAAAATTTTATGGGTCTCGGAAAATGAAGACAAATTTTTGTTGTAAACTTCTGATTTTTTTCACAACTAAAATAATAAAAAAGTGGACATATTGCATACCGCCGTAATCATATTGATGAGGAGAATCCTATTGCATGGTCATTTCTATCACAAAATGTACACTCTCAGGCCTGTCCCCAGATAATTCCGGTAACAAAAAAAATCGGTACCGGAGTTATCCGTGTCCGTGTGCCCGTGCGTTTCTGTGGCACATCAGTGTGGCACACGTGCGGCACACGTGTGCCACCCGTGTTCCGACTGGGTACCACACGCACCGTACAGGAGACAGCGCTAGAGATAAGCGCTGTCCCCCCCACGTGGTGCTGAAGCCGCCATTCATATCTTCTCTGCAGCACCATGTGGGGAGGACAGCGCTTACTGTAGCGCTGTCTCCTGCACGGCACACGGACTTCACACGGACAACGTCCGTGTGTGGTACGTGTTTTACACGGACCCATTGACTTTAATGGGTCCGTGTAATACGTGTGCTCCCATGAACACTGACATGTCTCCGTGTTTGCACACGGAGACACGGTCCGCAAAAAATCAATGACATCTGCACAGATGCATTGATTTCAATGTGTCTACGTGTCTCAGTGGCTCCGGTACGTGAGGAAACTGTCACCTCATGTACCGGAGCCACTGACTTGTGAAACCGGCCTTAAACAGAGCTTTCATATAGCAGTTTTGATAGAAAATAAGTAATGGCCCTTGGAAGAAGGGGAGGAAAAAAAAAAAGAAATTGGTTAAATATGGCTTCAATAAGCTCAATTTAACAAGGACTGCAGGGGATTTATTTAGCTGCATGCCTGTTTGATAGAGGCTGTTAATTTGGAGTTTTGTATCAGTAAAATTGTCCCCTAACAGTATAAAATATACTGTATGATGTTATTAATCAGGTCAAAAGTTTGGACTTATCTAGATCATTGTTCCTTATTTTCCGGGTGTTTTGCTGGAGCTAGATGCAGACAGTTATGCTGAGAATGTTGGCATGCAGAACAATGATTGAAATGATAATTCTTTTTGATTGGTTGGACAAGGAAAGTGAAATACTTTTTTTCTAATACGGCATTTTCAGTTCAGTGATATTAGTTCAAAAGAGTTTAGCCGTAGCAATTATTATAGCATAGACCTTGGAAAGTCTAACAGGCACATTAATCACATTATTATTATTATTATTATTATTATTATTCATTTATATAACACCATTAATTCCATGGTGCTGTACATGAAAAATGGGTTACATACAGAGTTATAGATATCATTTACAGTAAACAAGTTTATAGTGACAGACTGGTACAGAGAGGAGAGGACCCTGTCCTTGCAGACTTACATTCTATGGGATAGTGGGGAAGAGGCAGAAGGTAGGGGGTAAGGCGGCGGCTCTGGCGATGGTGAGGCGGCGGCTCTGGCAATGGCGAGGTGGTGGCTCTGCCGATGGCGAGCCAGTGGCTCTGGCGATGGCGAGGCAGCGGCTCTGCCGATGGCGAGGCGGGGGCTCTGGCGATAGCAAGGTGGCGGCTCTGGCGATGGTGAGAAGGCGGCTCTGGCAATGGCGAAGCGGCGGCTCTGGCGATGGCGAGGTGGCAGAATGGTTGTTGCAGGCTGCAGGCTTTCTTGAAGAGATGGGTTTTCAGGTTCCGTCTGAAGGAGCCGAGGGTGGTGGATAATCGGACGTGTTGAGGTATGGAATTCCAGAGGATTGGGAATATTCGGGAGAAATCTTGGAGGCGGTTGTGTGAGGAACGAATAAGTGGGGAGGAGAGTTGGAGGTCATGGGAGGATCGGAGATTACATGAGGGAAGATATTGGGAGATTAGTTCACAGATATAGGGAGGGAACAGTTGGTGGATGGCTTTGTAGATCAGTGTTAGTAGTTTGAACTGGATTCGTTGGGGAATTGGGAGCCAGTGGAGGGATTTGCAGAGGGGAGAAGCAGGGGAGTAGCAAGGAGAGAGGTGGATTAGCCGGGCATCAGAGTTGAGGACAGACTAGAGTGGTGCAAGAGAGTTAGCGGGGAGGCCACAGAGGAGGGTGTTGCAGTAGTCGAGGCGGGAGATGATAAGGGCATGCACAAGAGATTTGGTAGATTGTGGGCTGAGGAAGGAATGGATTCTGGCAATATTTTTGAGTTGGAGGCCACAGAAGGTGGCATACAGGTTTGCATGCAGATATTCACTACTCTGTGTTTGCAAAACAATAATTGGTCCACTGTAGCCAAGGATTTTTGCTTTGAAGCAGCAAAGTACAATTTGACTGACAAGTTGAGCAGTTGAAAAGTTAATCCATTTAAACTGTTAATCCATGAACATCTTATATATGTTATAATATTCCATAGTAAATAAGATTTCAAATTATAGGGAACTTACAAGCTAAGTGCTCTGGGCATGATAGAGCACTTAAAGAGTCTCTGCCTGCTGAGGTTGTTTGCCTGCCCAATGCAAGCATCTTCAGCTTGATTGATAGTGTGCTGTCTATGTGATGTCAGGCACCAAGGCAGTAAATCAGTTCTTGTGATCGTGGGTTGCTGAGGATCTGCTAAAGTTCATATGAGGCTACAAGTTTCACTACACTTCAATACCTTAGGCGTGTTTCACACGTCAGTGGATCCGGTACATGTGGTGACAGTTTTCTCATGTACCAGAGACACTGACTCACGTAGACACATTAAAATAAATGTGTCTCTGCACATGTCAGCGTGTTTTCACGGACCATGTGTCCGTTTGAAAACACGGAGACATGTCAGTGTTCGTGGGAGCGCACGGATCACACAGACCCATTGAAGTCAATGGGTCCGTGTAAACACATACCGCACACGGATGCTGTCCATGTACCGCCCGTGTGCCGACTGAGGACCACACGTACAGTGCAGGAGACAGCGCTAGAGTTAAGCGCTGTCCCCAGCGTGTGGTGCTGAAGCCGCCGTTCGCTGGAGAGAAGGAATGAAAAATCATGTTTTTTTGTTTTTAAAATAAAGTTCCCGGTCACCTCCCGCCTCCCACCCCCTGTGCGCCCGCCCGCTGGCATTAAAATACTCACCCAGCTCCCGCGATGCTTCCTCTCAGTGCCGCAGCTTGTCCTGTATGAGCGGTCACGTGGTACCGCTCATTACAGTGATGAATATGCGGCTCCACCTCCCATAGATTTACATCTCTTAGCTAGGTTGATTACATGTGGGGATTCCCTAGCAACCAGGCAATCCCCACATGTACTTATGCTGGCTAACAGATGTAAATCATTCAGCTGCGGCGATGAAAATCTCCGAGCACTAAAAAATACTCTGAGGTCACCCGAGCGTGCTCGGAAATCTCGAGTAATGAGTATATTTGCTCATCACTAATGATTATTTTTGTTGAATGAAAAATTCTTCACAACCCTACCATGATCTATGTAAGGCCAGCGTCACACTTGCGACTGCAATGCGAGAAACTCCCGGCACTGCAACCGGCACTCGGGACTGGACCGTTCAGCTGCATAGAAATACATGCAGCCACACAATCCCGTCCCGAATGCTGGCGGCAGTGCTGGGTATTGATGCGAGAGACTCATGCGAGTTTCTATTATTGCACTCGCAAATGTGACCCCTGTCTAAAAAGTAAATACCTACTGAGCTATTAAATCAACCAGAGAAGTAAATTCAATTGAATTTTTCCAGCCACACCCAACCCAGAATCTAAACATTAATGCATAGCAATGTTAACTAGGCTAGAGGGTCTCAAAAAGCAGTACATGATGCCACGTTTTAACCCCTTCATGACCTTGGGATTTTCCGTTTTTCCGTGTTCGTTTTTCGCTCCCCTCCTTCCCAGAGCCATAACTTTTTTATTTTTCCATCAATATGGCCATATGAGTTGTACTTTTGAACGACATCATTGGTTTTAGCATGTCGTGTACTAGAAAACGGAAAAAAAATTCCAAGTGCGGTGAAATTGCAAAAAAGTGCAATCCCACACTTGTTTTTTGATTGGGTTTTTTGCTAGCTTCACTAAATGCTAAATCTGACCTGCCATTATGATTTTCCAGGTCATTGCGAGTTCATAGACACCTAACATGACTAGGTTATTTTTTATCTAAGTGGTGAAACAAAATTCCAAACTTTGCTAAAAAATTAAAAAATTGCGACATTTTCCCATACCCATAGCGTCTACAATTTTCATGATCTGGGGTCAGTTGAGGGCTTATTTTTTGCATGCCAAGCTGGCGTTTTTAACCCCTTAATCCCATATGACGTACTATACCGTCGAGGTGGGGTGGGCCTTAATTCCCAGTGACGGGATAGTACGTCATACGCGATCGGCCGCGCTCACGGGAGGAGCGCGGCCGATCGCGGCCGGGTGTCGGCTGCATATCGCAGCTGACATCCGGCACTATGTGCCAGGAGCGGTCACGGACCGCCCCCGGCACATTAACCCCCGGCACACCGCGATCAAACATGATCGCGGTGTACCGGCGGTACAGGGAAGCATCGCGCAGGGAGGGGGCTCCCTGCGGGCTTCCCTGAGACGATCGGTACAAGGTGATGTACTCACCTCGTACCGAACGTCTTCTCCCTGCAGGCCCCGGATCCAAAATGGCCGAGGGGCTGTATCCGGGTCCTGCAGGGAGCACTTCTGGGTCGGAGCAGGCTGCAGATGAAAGCTGCAGCCTGCTCCGATGAAAGTATGATCGCAGATCTGATAGAGTGCTGTGCACACTATCAGATCTGCGATCTGTGATGTCCCCCCCGGGACAAAGTAAAAAAGTAAAAAAAAAAATTTCCACATGTGTAAAAAAAAAAAATAATAATTCCTAAATAAATAATAATAAAAAAAAAAATATTATTCCCATAAATACATTTCTTTATCTAAAAAAAACAAACAAAAACAATAAAAGTACACATATTTAGTATTGCCGCGTCCGTAACGACCCAACCTATAAAACTGGCCCACTAGTTAACCCCTTCAGTAAACACCGTAAGAAAAAAAAAAAAAAAACGAGGCAAAAAACAACGCTTTATTACCATACCGCCGAACAAAAAGTGGAATAACACGCGATCAAAAAGACGGATATAAATAACCATGTTACCGCTGAAAACGTCATCTTGTCCCGCAAAAAACGAGCCGCCATACAGCATCATCAGCAAAAAAATAAAAAAGTTATAGTCCTCAGAATAAAGCGATGCCAAAATAATTATTTTTTCTATAAAATAGTTTTTATCGTATAAAAGCATCAAAACATAAAAAAATGATATAAATGAGGTATCGCTGTAATCGTACTGACCCGACGAATAAAACTGCTTTATCAATTTTACCAAGTGCAGAACGGTATAAACGCCTCTCCCAAAAGAAATTCATGAATAGCTGGTTTTTGGTTATTCTGCCTCACAAAAATCGGAATAAAAAGTGATAAAAAATGGTCACGTGTCCGAAAATGTTACCAATAAAAACGTCAACTCGTCCCGCAAAAAACAAGACCTCACATGACTCTGTGGACCAAAATGTGGAAAAATTATAGGTCTCAAAATGTGGAGACGCAAAAACTTTTTTGCTATAAAAAGTGTCTTTTAGTCTGGTTTCACACTTGCGTTTTTATCTGCATGCGTTTTTTAAAAAAACCGCATGTGTGAAAAAATGCATGTAAACGCGGTAAAACGCATGCGTTTTTATAGAAAAACACAAGAAAACAAGAAAAAAACAAAAAACCCTAACCCTACCCCTAACCCTACCCCTAACCTGAAATACGTGGCACTGAAATACGTGGCACTGAAATATACATTTATATACGTATATACGTATATAAGTGCCACGATATTTCAGTGGCCACGTATTTAAGTGCCACGTATTTAAGTGCCACGTATTTAAGTGCCACGTATTTAAGTGCCACGTATTTAAGTGCCACGTATTTACGTGCCACGTATTTTTCAGTGCCTGAAATACGTGGCACTGAAATACGTGGCACTGAAATGCGTGGCACTGAAATATCGTGGCACTGAAATATCGTGGCACTGAAGTATTTACGTGCCACGTATTTTTCAGTGCCTGAAATACGTGGCACTGAAATACGTGGCACTGAAATACGTGGCACTGAAATACGTGGCACTGAAATATCGTGGCACTGAAATATCGTGGCACTTAAATACGTGGCACTTAAATACGTGGCACTTAAATACGTGGCACTTAAATACGTGGCACTTAAATACGTGGCACTTATATACGTGGCACTTATATACGTGGCACTTATATACGTGGCACTTATATACGTGGCACTTATGACTGTCAGAAAATGTTCAGTAAACGGTTAGGGGTAGGGTTTCAGGTAGAATTGGGGAGTTTCCACTGTTCAGGCACATCAGGGGCTCTCCAAACGCGACATGGCGTCCAATCTCAATTCCAGCCAATTCTGCGTTGAAAAAGTAAAACAGTGCTCCTTCCCTTCCGAGCTCTCCCGTGCGTCCAAAAAGGGGTTTACCCCAACATATGGGGTATCAGCGTACTAGGGACAAATTGAACAACAACTTCTGGGGTCCAAGTTCTCTTGTTATCCTTGGGAAAATAAAAATTTGGGGGGCTAAAAATCATTTTTGTGGGAAAAAAAATATGTTTTATTTTCACGGCTCTGCGTTGTAAACTGTAGTGAAACACTTGGGGGTTCAAAGTTCTCACAACACATCTAGATAAGTTCCTTGGGAGGTCTAGTTTCCAATATGGGGTCACTTGTGGGGGGTTTGTACTATTTGGGTACATCAGGGGCTCTGCAAATGCAACGTGACGCCTGCAGACCAATCCATTTAAGTCTGCATTCCAAATGGCGCTCCTTCCCTTCCGAGCTCTGTCATGCGCCCAAACAGTGGTTCCCCCCCACATAGGGGGTATCAGCGTACTCAGGACAAATTGGACAACAACTTTTAGGGTCCAATTTATCCTGATACCCTTGTGAAAATACAAAACTGGGGGCTAAAAAATCATTTTTGTGAAATAGAAAAATAATTTTTATTTTCACGGCTCTGCGTTATAAACTGTAGTGAAACACTTGGGGGTTCAAAGTTCTCACAACACATCTAGATAAGTTCCTTGGGGGGTCTAGTTTCCAATATGGGGTCACTTGTGGGGGGTTTGTACTGTTTGGGTACATCAGGGGCTCTGCAAATGCAACGTGACGCCTGCAGACCAATCCATTTAAGTCTGAATTCCAAATGGCGCTCCTTCCCTTCCGAGCTCTGTCATGCGCCCAAACAGTGGTTCCCCCCCACATAGGGGGTATCAGCGTACTCAGGACAAATTGGACAACAACTTTTAGGGTCCAATTTATCCTGATACCCTTGTGAAAATACAAAACTGGGGGCTAAATTTCATTTTTGTGAAAAAAAAATATATATATTTTCACGGCTCTGCGTTATAAACTGTAGTGAAACACTTGGGGGTTCAAAGTTCTCACAACACATCTAGATAAGTTCCTTGGGGGGTCTAGTTTCCAATATGGGGTCACTTGTGGGGGGTTTGTACTGTTTGGGTACATCAGAGGCTCTGCAAATGCAACGTGGTAAACTGTAGTGAAACACTTGGGGCTCTCCAAACGCAACATGGCATCCCATCTTAATTCCAGTCAATTTTGCATTGAAAAGTAAAATAGCGCTTCTTCCCTTCTGAGCTCTGCTATGCGCCCAAACAATGGTTTACACCCACATATGGGGTATCGTCGTACTCAGGACAAATTGCACAACAACTTTTGTGGTCTAATTTCTTCTCTTACCCTTGGGGAAATAAAAAAATGGGGGTGAAAAGATCATTTTTGTGAAAAAATATGATTTTTTATTTTTACGGCTCTGCATTATAAACTTCTGTGAAGCACTTGTTGGGTCAAAGTGCTCAACACACATCTAGATAAGTTCCTTAAGGGGTCTACTTTCCAAAATGGTGTCACTCGTGGGGGGTTTCAATGTTTAGGCACATTAGGGGCTCTCCAAACGCAACATGGCGTCCCATCTCAATTCCAGTCAATTTTGCATTGAAAAGTCAAATGGCGCTCCTTCCCTTCTGAGCTCTGCCCTGCGCCCAAACAATGGTTTACACCCACATATGGGGTATCAGTGTACTCAGGACAAATTGCACAACAATTTTTGGGGTCCAATTTTTTCTCTTACCCTTGGGAAAATAAAAAATTGGGGGTGAAAAGATCATTTTTGTGAAAAAATATGATTTTTTATTTTTACGGCTCTGCATTATAAACTTCTGTAAAGCACTTGTTGGGTCAAAGTGCTCACCACACATCTAGATAAGTTCCTTAGGGGGTCTACTTTCCAAAATGGTGTCACTTGTTAGGGGTTTCAATGTTTAGGCACATCAAGGGCTCTCTAAATGCAACATGGCGTCCCATCTCAATTCCAGTCAATTTTGCATTGAAAAGTCAAATGGCGCTCCTTCCCTTCCGAGCTCTGCCCTGCGCCCAAACAATGGTTTACACCCACATATGGGGTATCAGCGTACTCAGGACAAATTGCACAACAATTTTTGGGGTCCAATTTCTTCTCTCACCCTTGGGAAAATAAAAAATTGGGGGTGAAAAGATAATTTTTGTGAAAAAATATGATTTTTTATTTTACGGCTCTGCATTATAAACTTCTGTAAAGCACTTGTTGGGTCAAAGTGCTCACCACACATGTAGATAAGTTCCTTAGGGGGTCTACTTTCCAAAATGGTGTCACTTGTGGGGGGTTTCAATGTTTAGGCACATCAGGGGCTCTCCAAATGCAACATGGCGTCCCATCTCAATTCCAGTCAATTTTGCATTGAAAAGTCAAATGGCGCTCCTTTGCTTCCAAGCTCTGCCATGCGCCCAAACTGTGGTTTACCCCCACATATGGGGTATCAGCGTACTCAGGACAAATTGTACAACAACTTTTGGGGTCTATTTTCTCCTGTTACCCTTGGTAAAATAAAACAAATTGGAGCTGAAATAAATTTTGTGTGAAAAAAAGTTAAATGTTCATTTTTATTTAAACATTCCAAAAATTCCTGTGAAACACCTGAAGGGTTAATAAACTTCTTGAAAGTGGTTTTGAGTACCTTGAGGGGTGCAGTTTTTAGAATGGTGTCACACTTGGGTATTTTCTATCATATAGACCCGTCAAAATGACTTCAAATGAGATGTGGTCCCTAAAAAAAAATGGTGTTGTAAAAATGAGAAATTGCTGGTCAACTTTTAACCCTTATAACTCCGTCACAAAAAAAAATTTTGGTTCCAAAATTGTGCTGATGTAAAGTAGACATGTGGGAAATGTTATTTATTAAGTATTTTGTGTGACATATGTCTGTGATTTAAGGGCATAAAAATTCAAAGTTGGAAAATTGCGAAATTTTCAAAATTTTCGCCAAATATTCGTTTTTTTCACAAATAAACGCAAGTTATATCGAAGAAATTTTACCACTAACATGAAGTACAATATGTCACGAGAAAACAATGTCAGAATCGCCAAGATCCGTTGAAGCGTTCCAGAGTTATAACCTCATAAAGGGACAGTGGTCAGAATTGTAAAAATTGGCCCGGTCATTAACGTGCAAACCACCCTCGGGGCTTACGGGGTTAATGATACCATTTCGGTGCAGATATGTTCTTTTGATCGCTCGTTATTGCATTTTAATACAATGTCGTGGCGACCAAAAAAACGTAATTCTGGCGTTTCAAATTTTTTTCTCGCTACGCTGTTTAGCAGTCAAGTTAATGCTTTTTTTTATTGATAGATCGGGCGATTCTGAACGCGGCCATACCAAATATGTGTAAGTTTGATTTTTTTTAATTGATTTATTTTGAATGGGGCGAAAGGGGGGGGGATTTAAACTTTTATATTTTTTAAATTTTTTTCAAACTTTTTTTTTACTTTTGCCATGCTTCAGTAGCCTCCATAGGAGGCTAGACGCTGGCACAACTTGATTGCCTCTGCTACATAGCAGCGATCATCAGATCGCTGCTATGCAGCAGAAATGCAGGTGTGCTATGAGCACCGACCACAGGGTGGCGCTCACAGCTAGCCAGGATCAGCAACCATAGAGGACCTCTATGTTTACTATGCAGAAGCATCACTGACCCCCGATCATGTGACGGGGGGTCAGCGATGCGCTCATTGCCGGCCGCCCGGCCAGAATCGCTGGTTAAATGCTGCTGTCGGCATTTGACAGCAGCATTTAACTAGGTAATAGCGGTGGGTGAATCGCAATTTCACCTGCCGCTAAAAAGATTTAAATACAGAAGTCAAACAGTCACTGAAACTTATGAGTCTGGAAAGGGTTACAAATCCATTAAAATAAAGTGAGAACCATTATGCACAATTTAAGAAAACTTGGAACTTTGGAGAATCTTCCCAGTTGATACATGCCTCCTCTGTTTCTGATTTCGTCACAGAACCTTGTTGCTCCTCCTTCACCAACAACACGGTGATCCTGTGTGATTCTTGGATTTGTGGTATCATCCCGGCAGAGAACTTAAGGGTTAACTTTTGTCTTTGATTCCTATGGTTCACCCTGTGTGGGATTGCTGGTAATTTAAAATCCTGGATGTCTGTTTACCATTGCCAGTTACAGTTTTCTTAGATGTGATCCACACGTGTTTTCTGCATTTCTTCTCTTACTTTGCTGTTAATTTGAGCTCTGCCCAGTTCTGACAATCCCAACTGCCTGATATTTCTGCTCTTGTTTTAATGCAGCTCTATAATCAGTCTTTGCCAGAAAGCTTTACCAGCCAGGCTACGATTTTGCTGCCCTTTTAACACCCATGTAATGTTGCATCTTGTATACAGCTAATAAACATATTCAACAATAAGAGCATCATTCCAAAAATAAAACATGCCAATAGTGTTGTTATGATGTGGGTTTACTTTTATTCTACAGGACTTCCTTAAATTGTCATAATTGATAGAAGCATTCATTCTGCTTTGCTGAGATAATCTTATAAAGTTGCCTACACTATATACTGTGTAATGGCTGTGTCTGACCTTCCTGGAACATGGTCTTATCATACCACAGCTCTTGGCAAGGGGAAAAGGCAAAAGAGAGTATACAGATATTACAGAATTAAATAGCTGTGGATTCTTTCTTTGAGGTAAAACATTGTTTAAAAACAGGCAGTGAAATGTCTTGCCTCACAGAAAGAATCAGCTGTGATCCCATGTTGTCCTGTCTGTATACTCTCTTTTGCTTCCTCCCCTGCCAAGGAGCTGTGGTACATTCAGACCGTGTTCCTGCATGGTTAGACACAGCCATTATGCAGTGGAAAGCAGGGGCACATTTATAACATTTTCTCAGCATAGGAACTTTTTTTAATACATCCATTTGTGTAAAATATTTTGATTCCAAAGTATATTAATTAAAATGCACTTTGCTCATTGGAAAAACCCTTTAACCCCTTCATGACATATAATGAATATTTACTCCCTGACATGAGCATGCATCTTTCCCCACTGTGCCTTTAACTTTTCACGGGTGGAATGGTGCTCTGACCATGGCTGTTAACCTGTTGAATCTCAGTATTTAACAAGCGCCAACAGGGGCATGTGTCATTCCATGCTTCCATTGGTGTGCCCGTGATGTTAACAGCGCCGATGGGTTATCATAACAGCGGGGATTCTATAGATGACCCTCGTGCCTATCATTATGAAACTACTGTGAACGGCGGTTGGTTCCTGGCATTCATAGGAGATTGTGATTTTTGCTATAAAAGCAATGCTGAAACACTGCTATGCAAAGCACAGATGATCAAACAATCGTAGCCTCAAGTCTCGTAAGGGGACAATTAAAAAAAGTAAAATGTAAAAAAAAAAGTTTTAAAAATATGAAAAAAATAAAAAACACAAAAGTTCAAATCACCCGCCTTTTGCCTCATTGAAAATAAAACAAAGAGAAATACACATGTTGGCATTACTGAGCTAAGAAATGTCCGATCTTTGAGAATATAAAATAATTTAATCCAGCGTAAAAAGAAAAAATATCAAAATGCCAGAATTATGTTTTCTTTTACCTTCACAACATTGCAATAAAATGAAATAAGAGGAGTTCAAAACATTGTTTCCACCCCTAAATTATATCAATAAAAATGTCAACTCATGGCACAAAAATAAGCCCTCACCCAGCCCCAGATCCCAAAAAATGAATACGCTACAGAAAATAGCGCCAAAGGCAAAAATCATTTTTTCTTAAATATTTACAATTATTTTTTCACACCAGTTAAATAAAAAAAACCTTTACATGTTTGGTATCTGCGTACTGACCTGGAGAATCATATTGTCAAGTCAGTTTTACCACATAGTGTACATGGTAAATTAAAAGAACAAAAAAACAATTGTGGAATTGCACTTTTCTTGCAATTTCACAGCACTTGGAATTTTTTTTACCTGTTTTCCAGTATACTATATTGGAAAATCTTTGGTGCCATTGAAAGGTACAACTTGTCCCACATAAAAACAAACCCTCATACTGCCATATTGACAAAAATATATAAAGTTATGGCTGTTGGAAAAAGGGGAGGAAGAAATGAAAAACAAAAAAAAAAAAAGAAAAATGACCTAGGGGTGAAAGGGTTAATGCTTGCTTGGATAAAATTCCATATTGATATATTAAAAAAAATCATTTGAAGTTATCAGTCTTGTCTTGGTTTATTTTAGGTTTCATTCAATACCTTTTTTTCTAGTAAGTTTTATTGGAAAAAAATAAAGGAATGCATAGACAGAATCTCAATTCACAGGAGCACCTCACTTACATTTTTATCGGATCTGATAGTAGCACATTAAAACTGAAAGAATGATATATTTAAATGAAAGGCAATGGATAGCTTTGGTTAGGATTGCAAAAATAATGAAATGCAAAGAAAATCAAAGACAAAACCGTACGAAGCGGATCGTATCGGAAGCTTACTGATGGAATGATTGTTGTGAGAAAAAAAAAATCCCATTAGGAAAAACTTCTCTTCATTGTTCTGTAAAACAAGGGAATAGAAAACATCTGAGGACATCAGTGTGAAGACAGCATTTGCCTGTTTTTTATATCTTTGAAAGTATTTTTGTTTGGTTCTATACCATTGAG
Organism: Ranitomeya variabilis; assembly: GCF_051348905.1. Classification (NCBI taxonomy): domain Eukaryota; kingdom Metazoa; phylum Chordata; class Amphibia; order Anura; family Dendrobatidae; genus Ranitomeya; species Ranitomeya variabilis. The sequence goes on along the minus strand of NC_135234.1, from coordinate 477,864,927 downwards.
ATGCCAGTGAAATGTTGATAAACCCACCAACCTCGATATTATTATTCCTATTGAAGTCGTTTCTTTGATGACTGCTTGACAGGCACAGTTTTGTACTTGTCTTTTCCAGCTGATTATTCCATATTTACCTACTAAGAAAAGAACGTGATGCTTTCCAAAGCACAGCGGTACAGTTGAGATGAACTACACCTTAACCTCCCAAATTGTGTAGCGATATAGAATTTAATGTTACCCATTTCTAATGCACTTTTCTATTCTCTTATCACTTGTGCGAATGACATTGTAATTCCAGCCACTTACTCCAGCCCACTGGGCATTCCAGCAGGTAGATAATGAGATCACACTGCTACATAACAAAAAGAGCTTCGTGATTTTATTTCTATAATTGTGTCCCTCTTACAAGCTGCAGCACATTTTACCAAGTTTCAGATATAAAACCTGCTGCATTCAAAGGTAATACTTTAATAATGCCTTGCATTTGGTCCATGGGCAATGGGATTTCCTTTCCATCAACCACCAAGGCAAGATAAATGGTGAAAATATGTTTATACGTATTACAGCCTCCCAGATGCTGATTGTTGAATAATTTCCTCTGTTTCTTATGTTTGCTCTTATAACGGGCTCATTGTGCACTTTTTGCTCTGTCTCCATTATTGCTATACTGTTTGCACAGCCTAGAAAGCAGCAGTGTCTACATCATCTGTTTCGGTTTATGACGTGGAAAGAACAATCCAAAATGCAATAAAATAAAACCTAATCAACAGCACGTAAACCAATTATTGAATTCTTCCCAAACTGCAGTCTGCAAAGAAAAGCTTTAGGGTAGATAAAATGTAAAATGTGCAGCTCTTTTCCTATTCGTTTTATGTTCCGCAGTATAAAAGAGACAGATGTGAGGCTGAATGAAAAATGAATGAAGAAAATTATGGACAAGCCTTCACATAATATCCGTCTAGGACACTGAACATTAACATAGGCTCAGGAGGATCATATTCCATTAAATTACAAATAACATGAAAAGTTGGCATATGCCCTCCTCTTTATAGACACATTATGCTATCATAATTTTGTTAAATGCTCTTATCTGAAAGTTAACCTTTGTTTAAAAGCCAGTTAAATACGACTGCTGTCAGACTCTGTATTGTAATATCATTTTCCCCTCTCTTACTGACATTATTTTCAGCTACAATCCTAAAGCTTGCAGCAAATGTTATTAATTCAGCTACATAAAAAAATACCATATAAAACCAGGAAAAAAAATATTATGTACATCTGCTTTTAAATCCAGTGTAATCTTTGTTCTGGTTGCATATGTAGGACATTAATATTGCTTATTTGTTATTAGTGAATAAACCCATAAGCTGTGTTCCACATGGTCTCCTGCCTTTTCATTGCTCTTATGTACAGTCACTTAAAGCACCACTTCAATTGTTTTTTTTTCAGTGCTGGAGTGTCTTTAAATGTAAGCCCCCTGCCCGTATTTTAAGGCCGGCGTCAGACTCAGCATATGAAATTATGGTCCGTTTTTTACGGGCGTAATACGCAGAAATGTTCCCAAAATAGTGATCCGTATGTCATCCATAGGCAGGGTGTGGCAGCGTATTTTGCGCATATCATCCTCCGCATGTAATCCGTATGGCATCCGTACTGCAATATTTTCTCACAGGCTTGCAAAACCGACATCTAATGGATTTATGTGCTCAAATGTTCGTTAAAACATATATACAGTGTCTATATATATATATATATATATATATATGTCATTGAGACACACATATACATATATATATATATATATATATATATATATATATATATATATATATATAATTCAGCGCCAGATAGCATAAAAGCCGGTAATCATTTTACCCACGCTCGAGTTCATATGAGGACATCCAGCAGAGGGCTCATCACCGCGACTCAAGGTAACTACAGGACATTCCCCTGCATTCCATTCATTCCCCGGGGTTTTACAGCCACGAGCACTGCATTAGCAGAGCTCCTGGGTGTAAAATGATTTAACTCCTTCAGATGGAATTACATCGTGGGACGTGACCTGAACAACGGAAGGTATGGGATATTGTTGTTTTTTTATTTTTCCTTTTTTACAGAACGAGGGTCTACAGCTGGATTAAGAGTCTAATAAAATATTAAAACACCCTGTGTCTTTATTTCATTAACCTACTTTGTAATAATGTGTGTGTTTTATTAACCATTTCGTACTATTGTATTAATAATGGATAGGTGTCATAATTGACGCCTCTCCATTATTAATCTGGCTTAATGTCACCTTACAATAGCAAGGTGACATTAACCCTTCATTACCCCATATCCCACCACTACACGGGAGTGGGAAGAGAGTGGCCAAGTGCCAGAATAGGCACATCTTCCAGATGTGCCTTTTCTGGGGTGGCTGGGGGCAGATGTTTTGAGCCAGGGGGGGCCAATAACCATGGAGCCTCTCTAGGCTATTAATATCTGCCCTCAGTCACTGGCTTTACCACTCTGGCGGAGAAAATTGCGCGGGAGCCCACGCCAATTTTTTCCGCGATTTAACCTTTTAATTTAATAGCTAGAGGGCCCAAATTTTGCACATACACACTACTAACATTAGTAGTGTGGAATATGCAAAAAAAAGGGATATGAGATGGTTTACTGTATGTAAACCATGTCTCATATCCTGTCGGGTTTGGGAAGGAGATAGCAAAAGCCGGCAATTGAATTACTGGCTTTTCTGCTATCTAGCGCTGTATGAAATATAAATATATATATATATATATATATATATATATATATATATATATATATATATATATATATATATATATATATGCGTCTCACTGATATATATATATATATATATATATATATATATATATTTATATATATATATATATATACCTATTCTATGTGTAGACATTTATTCTACCTATTCTATTCTGTCAGTGTGATTTTACTGTACACCGCACTGAATTGCCGTGTTTTCTCTATAACACCGGTGCGTATTTCTCGCAAGTCACACGCATGGTCCGTGTGTAGTCCGTATTTTTCTCACCCCCATAAACTTTGATTGGCGATTTTTTTTGCGCAATACGGTAACAAACGCAGCATGCTGCGATTTTCTATGGCCGTACAAGACCGTATAATATGGATCAGTAAAATACGGCTGATAGGAGCTGCCCCATAGAGAATCATTGTACCGTATGCAATCCGTATTTTCTGCACCTCTCATACGTCCGTAAAACTCGCTAGTGTGACGCCGGCCTTATACTCACCTTCCGGCAGCTTCACCTTTTACTGTTGCTGCTTTGTTTCCACAGCTCCATAACGTCACATGTAGTGATGAACAAATAGTGAAATATTTGGATTCGGGAAAAACAGCACAAATTATTTCTAATAGCGCTGTATTTGTACCGAATAACTAATCCAATACAAGTCAGTGGGAAAGCTGAATATTATTCTGCTGGACCCAACAAACTAGTCTGGTGGTATGAGAAAAAAGCTGAAATGGATTGGAAAGAGCTAAAATTAAATGGGTACAGCAAGGAGAAGGCCTGCATGCCTTTCTGACTCACATATGATATCTGGGAAAAATTTTTTCAGACTATTGCTCCGGTTCTACGAATTTATAAAAAGACTTAACAAACCTACCGTATTTTTCGCTTTGTAAGACGCTCCGAATTATAAGACACACCCCAAATTTTGAGGAGAAAAATAGGAAAATACTTTTTTTAATAAATTGGTGGGGCGTCTTATAATCCATGCGTCTTATTACTTACCAGGGGTTGTGGCTGCGGTGGATCAGGGTCCCAGGGTCATTGCTGGAGGCAGGAGTGGATCATTGCTGCAGGCTGGGATGAGGAGGTCTGCAGGGGGGCTCCTGTGCAGCAGGCTGGGATGAGGGGGTCTGCAGGGGGGCTCCTGTGCAGCAGGCTGGGATGAGGGGGTCTGCAGGGGGGGCTCCTGTTATGGACCTGGTGGTTAGGAGCACCCGGAATGACCTGATGGTTAAACTATCACACAGGACGAGCTCTGGGAAGTGGGTGCTCTGCTGACCGCAAGCCTAATCCTATCACAAAAACACTAGAAATAGCCGTGGAGCGTACCTAACTCTGCCTAGACGCCTCTTCACAGCCTAAGAGCTAACTACCCCTAAGATAGGAAATAAAGCCTAACTTGCCTCAGAGAAATTTCCCCAAAGGAAAAGGCAGCCCCCACAAATATTGACTGTGAGTTAAGATGAAAGTCACAAACATAAGAATGAAACAGGTTTCAGCAAAGGAGGCCAGACTTCACTAAACAGACTGAGGATAGAAAAGGTATCTTTGCGGTCAGCACAAAACACTACAAGAAGCCATGCAGAGTGTGCAAAAAGACCCCCGCACCGACTCACGGTGCGGAGGTGCCACTCTGCCTCCCAGAGCTTCCAGCTAGCAAGGCAATATCATGATAGCAAGCTGGACAAGAAAACAAAGATAAGCAAATAAACTAGCAGGGACTTAGCTTCGCTGGAGTAGACAGGTCCTCAGAAAGATCCAAGAGAGATCTGAACCAGTACTAGAACATTGACAGCTGGCATCAAGTAACGATCTGAGTGGAGTTAAATAGAGCAGCCAGCCTGGTACCAAACGAGGTCAGCTGAGGAAGGAACCTCAGAACCAGCAGCTCCACTCACAGCCACCAGAGGGAGTCCATGGGCTGAACTCGCCGAAGTACCATTCATTACCACAGGAGGGAGTTCGAGAACAGAATTCACAATAGGCTCCTGTGCAGCAGGTTGGGATGAGGGGGTCTGCAGGGGGGCTCCTGTGCTACAGGCTGGGATGAGGCAGTCTGCAGGGGGGCTCCTGTGCTGCAGGCTGGGATGAAGCGGTCTGCAGGGGGGCTCCGGTGCTGCAGGGGGGCTCCGGGGCTGCAGGGCTGTCTCCGTGGCTGAAGGTCTGTCTCCGGTGCTGCGGGGGCTCTGCTGACATATTGTGAAAGGCCAGAACCCCCCAGCAGTTCGTCCATGTGTTCCTGTATGACTGACTCCGGGAAAATGGCCGCCGGAATCTCGAGAGATGAGATCTCAGCGCTGAAATCTCATCTCCCGAGATTCCGGCGGCCATTTTCCCGGAGTCAGTCATACAGGAAGGAACGCATGGACGAACTGCCGGGGGGGGCTCTGGTCTTTCACAAAATGTCGCCAGAGCCCCCCGCAGCACCGGAGTTTCCAGCATCACCCGGGGCAGCAGCGGACAACCGCGGTGGCGGGCGACAGCGGTGGCGGGCGGCAGCAGCAGCGGTGGTGGGCGGCAGCGGTGGCGGGTGGCAGCAGACACCCCCTCATCCCAGCCTGTAACGGTAAGCGGTATATCCGCTTTGTAAGACGGACCCCCATTGCCCCCCAAATTTGGGGGAAATAAAGTGCGTCTTACAAAGCGGAAAATACGGTAATTTTTTTTTAAAGGGAAAGATGCTATTAAGCATTTTTCCTTCATAATTTAGTAATTACATGTATATGAAGCAAAAAGCATATATACATATATATATATACTGTATATATATATATATATATATATATATATATATATATATATATATATATATATGTATATATATACCTACCCTTTAGCATATGTTCACACGTAGCATTTTGGCTTTAGTTTTTACTTTAACATTTCACTCTCACTCTTACATTTGGGAGGTCCCTCCCTTAATCCAAATTGTTAGCTAGATAGTGTAATGCATACATATTCCCCATGCCTTTACAATGCCAGCTAAAACATGTCCATTTGAATTTTGGGATTCCACCAACACCACGTCCAGCGCCATGTCATTATGCGGCCCTCGCTTTACATTTTCAGAGGGCCAGTGAAATCTGAGTTTGGGAAGAGACCTCAGGTGGCCCTTTATCATACATTTGGGAGAGCTCTCACTCCTATATTTAGGACGTCCCTCATTCCAAATTGTTAAGCTAGATACATACTGTATTCCACATCACTTTACAATGCCAGCTAAAACATACCCATTTGAATTTTGGCCTTTGCCCACCACCACCACCACATCCACTGCCATGTCATTATGGCGCTTCACATTTTCACAGGGCCAGCAGGTGCTGTGAAACCTGAGCTTGGGATTGGCCCTCGGGTTGCCCTGTATCATACATTTGGGAGAGTTCTCACTATTATATTTGGGAGGTGTAACATGCCCATTTGAATTTTGGCCTTCGCCTGCCACCGACACCATGTCCACCGCCATATAAATATACGGCCCTTGCTTCACATTTTTAGAAGGCCAGAAGGTGCCGTGAAACCTGAGCTTTGTGAGCTCCACAGTTCATTTTCACCCCCGGATCCCAATTGAGCCACTGTCATAGCGGGTGAAGCCACTGTAAGTTGAATGTCAGTAAATTGGATTCTACCAGACATTAAAATTATTGTGATCAGTCTGTCAGGCAGGCCTGAAACCCATATCAGGAACATGTACAAGCCTCATTTTACTTAGAAGCAGCCTCCTCAAGGGAAAGAGACAGGAGTGCCATTGACCAATCTGCACAAGCCTACACACTTCTGGTGCTAATGAATATGTATGCCCTATCTAACTAGCAATTTGCAAACAGACATACACTGTGTTCCAAATAATTATGCAAATAATATTTCCTCATATTTTCTCTAAATTACCTATCTGAATTGCAGTCATTGTTATTTTCCAGTCATCTACTGTTCTAGTATTATTGCAATGTTTTGGAACAAACTGCCTATGAAAAGAGTATCCTTTCTAAAAAAAATAAACACTCAAAATGCATGTTCCAAATTATTATGCACAACAGAGTTTTCAACCTTTTTTTTTTATTTTGAACAAAAAAATTGTCAATTGTGAAGTTATAAGCATTATCAGCTTATTACAAAATGAAATTAAACAGTTTTCAATTGAAAACTTTATTCTAGGTGATGTTACATTTGCACATAGGACCCCTTGTTCGAAAGAAGCTTCTGAACTCTCTCATGCATTGAATTTGTCAGTTTTTGGATGGTTTCTGCTTCAGTTGTTTTGCATGTGGACAGAATACCCTCCCTGAGCTGTTACTTAGATGTGAACTGCCTCTCGCCATCATAGACACTCCTTTTGATGATGCTCCAGAGGTTCTCAATGGGGTTGAGGTCAGGGGAAGATGGTGGCCACACCATAAGTTTGTCCTCTTTTATGCCCATAGCAGCCAGAGATGCAGATGTGTTTTTTGCAGCATGAGACGGTGCATTATCATGCATGAAAATGATCTTGCTGCGGAAAGCACGGTTCTTCCTCTTGAACCATAGCAGGAAGTGTTTTTAGAAACATAGATTATGGAGTTCATCTTTACCCCCTCAGGGATCATAAAGGGGCCGACAATCTCTCTCCCCATGATTCCAGCCCAAAACATTACTCCACCTCCTCCTTGTTGGAGCCTTAGCCGTGTTTTCATGGGGTGTCCATCAACCAGCCATTCTCCACTCCATCCATCTGGTCCATCGAGCGTTGCACTGCACTCATCTTGGAACAAAACAGTTTGGAAGTCAGTCTTCATGTATCGTTTGGCCCACTGCTTGTGTGCAGTGGATAGAGGTGGTTGACAGGATGGCTTATGCACCTCTGAAGGACCCTGCATCTTGTTGTTCTGGGGACGTTGGAGGCACCAGCAGCTTCAAAAACTTGTCTGCTGCTATGACAAGGCATTTTTGCAGCTGCTCTTTTAACCTTACGCAATTGCCTGTTGGAAAGAGTCCTCAATTTTTCCTTATCAGCACGCACACGTGTGTGCCGGGAATCAGCTACATACTTCTTGGTTGTGCGATGATCACGATGAAGTGTCTTGGCAATGTTGATTGTAGTCATGCCTTGACCTAAATACTCCACAATTTGTTGCTTCTCAGCAGGACACATCCTTTTTCTTTCCCATTTTGGCAAAAAATGTAGGCTGCTTAATAATGTGGAACAGCCTTATTAAGTAGTCTTGCCTTTATTTGTACACACCTGCCAAACTAATTTGCACAGGTATCTGCAATTGCTTTCAGTGATATAAAGAGCCCTGACACATATCACCATCAATGAGTTTAAATGACAAACAAAAAAATTCTAACCTTATCACTCCTAAACTCTTTGTGCATAATAATTTGGAACACAGTGTATATGCTGACAAGGGCTAACTGAACGCTGCTCTGGGACAATGAACTGGACATGGTTGCTGACAGTTGTGTCTGTGCAACTGCAGGTTGGGGGCAGGTGGCATCAGCACCTGCTTCCTATACAGCAGATTGGGAAGGACGTAACACATGGGAAGGGCCAGTGGTTTCACCCTTTAGACACATATTTTGTACCCAGGCATTCAACCCACCTAATGAGGAGCTGCGTATATGAACAGTATATGGTGTATGCTAACAGACAGGGCCGTATTTGCCACTAGGCATTTGAGGGCACATGCCTAGGGTGGGACGATGTGGGGGGTGGCACCTGAGCAAGTTTTTTTTTCTGCTTTTTTTAATTAAAGTCTGGGGTCACCTCCTGACCGACCGCCCCCTCGGCTGCCCGCCCGCCTTCCTGCCTGCCTGCCCGCCTGCCTCCCTGCCTCCTTGAAGATGTCATACTCACCCTACTCCAGCGATGCCTGGTCTCAGCACCTGCAGATCATCCTGTGTGAGCAGTCACGTGGTACCGCTCATTAAGGTGATGAATATGGATGCATATTCATGACCTTAATGAGTGGTACCACGTGACCGCTCATGCAGGAAGAAGGTACTGTGCCGGGACAGAGATGGAGGGATGTTCGTTGCGATGTGGGAAAGGTGAGTATGACAGCTGGGTAGGATGGGGAGCCGAGCCATGCAAAATGGGAGCGGGGAGCCAAGCCATACATACAGGAGGGGAGATGAGCCAGGCATACAGGATGGGAGGAGGGAGTGAGATGAACCATGCATACAGGATGGGAGGGGGGTTGAGATGAGCCATGCATACAGGATGGGAGGGGAGGTGAGATGAGCCATGCATGCAGGATGGGAGGAGGGGGGGTGAGATGTGCCATACACACAGGATGGGAGGGGGTGAGATGAGCCATGCACACAGGATGGGAGGGGGGTGAGATGAGCCATGCATGCAGGATGGGAGGGGGGGTGAGATGAGCCATGCATACAGGATGGGAGGGGAGGTGAGATGAGCCATGCATGCAGGATGGGAGGAGGGGGTGAGATGAGCCATACACACAGGATGGGAGGGGGTGAGATGAGCCATGCACACAGGATGGGAGGGGGGTGAGATGAGCCATGCATGCAGGATGGGAGGAGGGGGGGTGAGATGAGCTATGCGCACAGGATGGGAGGGGGTGAGATGAGCCATGCATACATGATGGGAGGGGGTTGAGATGATCCATACATACAAGATGGGAGGGGGGAGATGAGCCATGCATACAAGATGGGAGGGGGGCATTATACAGTATGGAGCATCATGTGTGACCAGTATACACTATGGAGCATCATGTGGGGTCATTATACAGTATTGAACATCATGTGGGGTCATCATACAGCATGGAACATCATGTGTGGCCATTATACAGTATAGAGCACTGTGTGGCCATTATACAGTATGGAGCATCAAGTGTGGCCATTATACAGTAAGGAGCATCATGTGTGGCCATTATACAGTATGGAGCATCATGTGTGGTCATTACACAGTATAGAGCACTGTGTGGCCATTATACAGTATGGAGCATCATGTGTGGCCATTATACAGTATAGAGCACTGTGTGGCCATTATACAGAATTGAGCATCATGTGGGGTCATTATACAGTATTGAGCATCATGTGGGGTCATTATACAGTATGGGGCATTATGTGGGGCCATTATACAGTATAGAGCACTGTGTGGCCATTATACAGTATGGAGCATCATGTGCGGCCATTATACAGTATTGAGCATCATGTGTGGCCATTATACAGTATAGAGCACTGTGTGGCCATTATACAGTATGGAGCATCATGTGTGGTCATTATACAGTATAGAGCACTGTGTGGCCATTATACAGTATTGAGCATCATGTGTGGCCATTATACAGTATAGAGCACTGTGTGGCCATTATACAGTATTGAGCATCATGTGGGGCCATTATACAGTATGGAGCACTGTGTGGCCATTATACAGTTTAGAGCACTGTGTGGCCATTAGACATTATAGAGCACTGTGTGGCCACTATACTGTACGCAGCATCATGTGGGGCCATTATACAGTATTGAACATCATGTGGGGTCGTTATACAGCATGGAGCACTGTGTGGCCATATTTTTTTGTTTATAATTATTGTTTATGAAACAGTGTGATCAGCATTACTAAATGGGTGTGGTAGAGGCGTGGATAAGGGTGTGACTAGTTATGAAATGGGTGTGGTCAGAGTCATAGCCTAAAATTTGCCGCGGCGCACATAGCATGCCACAAACTTTGTCCCTCTTTCCCTTCTTCAAAAGTTGGGAGGTATGATACCGCATTTGCCAGAACACGGCAAGTGCCGCAAATATCCGTAAATCCCATAGGGAATGAATGAGGCCGAACGCAGTGTTGCCGTAAGTGATCCATTACAGTGATCCGGCAGTTTTTCTGCATCTGCTGCAAAAGGCTACTTGAACATCAGCAATTTTTTGCAAAGTCACTGCCGACAGTGTCATACTCACCAAAGGGGGAGGCAGCACTAAAAATGCCTAGGGCAGCAGAAACTCTAAATACCGCCCTGCTAAAAGAGGTATTATGTCAAATTTCCCTTTATAAAGGGATGTGTGGGTAATTTTTTTGAACTAGCAGCATATATGTAGAGCATGATTTATTACTCATATTATTATTATGTGTAGGACTGAAACCTAAAGAATTCTGTGGAGCCTATTAATGCATTGATGTTTCAAAATGTCCAAAAATCAACATCAGGCAACCAGATACACGTTTAAAGAGACTGTGAGAAGGGCAACACAATAATTATTATAGAATACTAGCTATTGAACCCGTTCTACGCCCGGGTGGCGAGCATTTATATTGGTATATGGTCACCATCCTGTCATGTGCTGCTCCATCCTGCGTCCCCATCCTGTCATGTGCTGCTCCATCCTGCGTCCCCATCCTGTCATGTGCTCCTCCATCCTGCGGCCCCATCCTGTCATGTGCTGCTCCATCCTGCGCCCCCATCCTGTCATGTGCTCCTCCATCCTGCGCCCCCATCCTGTCATGTGCTGCTCAATCCTTCGTCCCCATCCTGTCATGTGCTCCCATCCTGCGCCCCCATCCTGTCATATGCTGCTCCATCCTACACCCCCATCCTGTCATGTGTGTGCCCCCATTCTGTCATGTGCTGCTCCCATCCTGTCATGTGCTGCTCCCATCCTGCGCCCCATCCTGTCATGTGCTCCCATCCTGCACCCCCATCCTGTCATGTGCTGCTCCCATCGTGCGCAATCATTCTGTCATGTGCTGCTCCCATCCCGCGCCCCCATTCTGCCTGTTCCTGTTTCCATTCTGCCATATGTTGCTCCCATCTTTCTCTCTCCGGCTCTACTGCCCGAGTGCGGCTGTGCTGAGTGCGGGCGGCTGTGCTGAGTGCGGGCGGCTGTGCTGAGTGCGGGCGGCTGTGCTGAGTGCCGGCGGCTGTGCTGAGTGCGGGCGGCTGTGCTGAGTGCGGGCGGCTGTGCTGAGTGCGGGCGGCTGTGCTGAGTGCGGGCGGCTGTGCTGAGTGCGGGCGGCTGTGCTGAGTGCGGGCGGCTGTGCTGAGTGCGGGCGGCTGTGCTGAGTGCGGGCGGCTGTGCTGAGTGCGGGCGGCTGTGCTGAGTGCGGGCGGCTGTGCTGAGTGCGGGCGGCTGTGCTGAGTGCGGGCGGCTGTGCTGAGTGCGGGCGGCTGTGCGTGGCTCTGCTGACTGCGGGCGGCTGTGCGTGGCTCTGCTGACTGCGGGCGGCTGTGCGTGGCTCTGCTGACTGCGGGCGGCTGTGCGTGGCTCTGCTGACTGCGGGCGGCTGTGCGTGGCTCTGCTGACTGCGGGCGGCTGTGCGTGGCTCTGCTGACTGCGGGCGGCTGTGCGTGGCTCTGCTGACTGCGGGCGGCTGTGCGTGGCTCTGCTGACTGCGGGCGGCTGTGCGTGGCTCTGCTGACTGCGGGCGGCTGTGCGTGGCTCTGCTGACTGCGGGCGGCTGTGCGTGGCTCTGCTGACTGCGGGCGGCTGTGCGTGGCTCTGCTGACTGCGGGCGGCTGTGCGTGGCTCTGCTGACTGCGGGCGGCTGTGCGTGGCTCTGCTGACTGCGGGCGGCTGTGCGTGGCTCTGCTGACTGCGGGCGGCTGTGCGTGGCTCTGCTGACTGCGGGCGGCTGTGCGTGGCTCTGCTGACTGCGGGCGGCTGTGCGTGGCTCTGCTGAGTGCGGGCGGCTGTGCGTGGCTCTGCTGAGTGCGGGCGGCTGTGCGTGGCTCTGCTGAGTGCGGGCGGCTGTGCGTGGCTCTGCTGAGTGCGGGCGGCTGTGCGTGGCTCTGCTGAGTGCGGGCGGCTGTGCGTGGCTCTGCTGAGTGCGGGCGGCTGTGCGTGGCTCTGCTGAGTGCGGGCGGCTGTGCGTGGCTCTGCTGAGTGCGGGCGGCTGTGCGTGGCTCTGCTGAGTGCGGGCGGCTGTGCGTGGCTCTGCTGAGTGCGGGCGGCTGTGCGTGGCTCTGCTGAGTGCGGGCGGCTGTGCGTGGCTCTGCTGAGTGCGGGCGGCTGTGCGTGGCTCTGCTGAGTGCGGGCGGCTGTGCGTGGCTCTGCTGAGTGCGGGCGGCTGTGCGTGGCTCTGCTGAGTGCGGGCGGCTGTGCGTGGCTCTGCTGAGTGCGGGCGGCTGTGCGTGGCTCTGCTGAGTGCGGGCGGCTGTGCGTGGCTCTGCTGACTGCGGGCGGCTGTGCGTGGCTCTGCTGACTGCGGGCGGCTGTGCGTGGCTCTGCTGACTGCGGGGGGCTGTGCGTGGCTCTGCTGACTGCGGGCGGCTGTGCGTGGCTCTGCTGACTGCGGGGGGCTGTGCGTGGCTCTGCTGACTGCGGGGGGCTGTGCGTGGCTCTGCTGACTGCGGGGGGCTGTGCGTGGCTCTGCTGACTGCGGGGGGCTGTGCGTGGCTCTGCTGACTGCGGGGGGCTGTGCGTGGCTCTGCTGACTGCGGGGGGCTGTGCGTGGCTCTGCTGACTGCGGGGGGCTGTGCGTGGCTCTGCTGACTGCGGGGGGCTGTGCGTGGCTCTGTTGACTGCGGGGGGCTGTGCGTGGCTCTGCTGACTGCGGGCGGCTGTGCGTGGCTCTGCTGACTGCGGGCGGCTGTGCGTGGCTCTGCTGGGGGCCTGAGCAGGCGGGGACACCGGCGCGCTGTGGGGGTCAGGTGCCAGGGTCGCCGCTAGCTCAGGCCCCCGGCACTTGCTATATTTACCTGTCCTCCCGTTCCACTGCTGCGCGCCGCTCCATCTTCCGGGTCCTGTCCTCTGGCTGTGACTGTTCAGTCAGAGGGCGGCGCGCATTAAGCGCGTCATCGTGCCCTCTGAACTGAACGTCTCAGGCAGAGGATGTGGAGGACGGAGGCTCGCGCGCAGCGGTGGAACGGAGGACAGGTAAATATACTCACCCTCCTGGCTCCGTGGCTCGTCCCCGCTTCTCCGTTGGAGATCGCGGTGTGCGTTCAGTGCTTACGCATACCGCGATCTCCTGGGAGCGTCACTCTGTGGGGTCCAGACTGCGCCGGCGCTTGCGCTTGCGCAGTCTATAAAGGCTTCGGACAGAGTGACGCTCCCAGCGTTATATTATAGATATAGAGATTGAGAGTAGAAATTTGACCACTGCACAATGTACAAAGGTTTCCAAAAATTACCCCAAGGGGTCTGTATCATACACACTGAAAGAGACCATGATGGGGACCTCACAATGCATTTTGCAAATTTTTCCAAAAATTAAAAAAAAAATTACCCATATGAGGTATACATAGATGACTACTAAGTATTTGTTGCTGAATCGGGAGGAGGAGGACGATTTTTCCTGAGCAAAATGGGTTTGGATGGTAAAGCATGAACATTAACCCGATTCCTTACCTCCTCAGTTCTAGTACGGCGGAGGTCGGTACCCTCGCTTTGATGTGGGCTCCGGCGCAGAGCCCGCATCAGAGCCGGGACATGTCAGCTGTTTTGAACAGCTGACATGTGCCCGAAATAGCGGTGGGTGAAATCGCGACTCACCCGCTGCTATTAACTAGTTAAATGCTGCTGTCAAACGCTGACAGTGGCAATTAACTACCGCTTCCGGCCATGGGGCCGGAAATGAGCACATCGCCGACCCCGTCAAATGATCGGGGGTCATTGATGTGTCGGAATTAGAACTATAGGTCTCCTTGAGACCTCTATGGTCATTGATGCCGGCTTGCTGTGAGCGTCACCCTGTGGTCGGCGCTCATAGCAAGCCTGTAATTCAGCTACATAGGAGCGATATATGCATCGCTCCTATGTAGCAGAGACGATCGAGTTGTGCCAGCTTCTAGCCTCCCATGGAGGATATTGAAGGATGGCAAAAGTAAAAAAAAAGTTTAAAAAAGATGAAAAAAATAAAAAAATATAAAAGTTTAAATCAACCCCTTTTGCCCCATTCAAAATAAAACAATAACAAAAAATCAAACCTACACATATTTGGTATCACCACATTCAGAATCGCCCGATCTGTCAACAAAAAAAAGGATTACCTGATCGCTAAACAGCGTAGGGAGACAAAAATTCAAAATGCCAGAATTACGTTTTTTTGGTCACCGCCACATTGCAATAAAATGCAATAACGGGCGATCAAAAGAATGCATCTGCACCAAAATGGTATCATTAAAAATGTCAGCTTGGCACGCAAAAAATAATCCCTCACCTGACCCCATATCACGAAAAATGGAGACGCTATGGGTATTGGAAAATTGCGCAATTTTTTTTTTTAGCAAAGTTTGAAATTTTTTTTTACCACTTAGATAAAACGTAACCTAGACATGTTTGGTGTCTATGAACTCATAATGTCCTGGAGAATGGCAGGTCAGTTTTAGCATTTAGTGTACCTAGCAAAAAAGCCAAACAAAAAATTAGTGTGGGATTGCAGTTTTTTGCAATTTCACCGCACTTGGAATTTTTTTCCAGTTTTCCAGTACATGATATGCTAAAACTAATGATGTTGTTCAAAAGTAAAACTTGTCCCACAAAAAATAAGCCCTAACATGGCCATATTGAGGAAAATTAAAAATGTTATGGCTCTGGGAAGGAGGGGAGTGTAAAACGAGATCGCAAAAATGGAAAAGGGCAAGGTCTTGAAGGGGTTAAGACAACTTCCCCCCCAAAAAAATTGACTGTTTTTACATTATGTTGCGGTCATCAGTAGGTCTTACAAAGTCAGGGAAAATCCAGCCCTTGTTCAAATTTAGAAGAGTCAGCCTGCCTGCATTTTCTGTTGAAAGGCGTGTGCACCTATCCATTATGATTGCACTGGCCAAACTAAAAACCCGCTCAGACAACACACTTGAGGCAGGGCATGGCAGCACCTTCATGATGTACAAGGAGAGTTCGGGCCAAGTGTGCAGTTTGGACAACCAATAGTTTAAGGGCATTGAAGAATCAGTAAGGATGCTGGTATGGTCATTTATGGTCAATTTCTCCCTCCTCGTCATAGTTACACCCACAGATAGCCCATGCTGATGTGATGGTTTCATGAAAATAGCTCAGTTGGTTGACATTCCCACCCTGTGAGTTGTACCTGGTGTGTGTGGTCCTCTCCTGTAATCCTTGTGGGTAAAGAGAGTCGGTTCCTCTGCCAGCAGTGTTGTGTTGTCTGAAGGTAATCTTTTCAGCAAGTCTTCAACAACGGCCCTCTGGCATACATACACTGAAAATGGCACATCTGCCTCTGACATGAGAGAAGGAAATATCTCCTTGTACCGTGGGTCAAGAAAGGTGCACAGCCCATATTTAATGTTGAACAAAAACACAGGTGTGGCTGTAATTAGAATAGTGAAGCTGTGACTGATTAAAAAGCCCTGTAGTAGTGGGGGAGGTGTGTCAGTGTGTTCTTGGAAGCAGACAGGGCAGTTGTCTGCAGAGCTCTCTCTGTGTGGAGCAACACAAAGGCTAAAGGAACCAGAGAGACTGACACCCTACGTCTTGGGCTGTCTTACGTGTACCCAACTGCACTCCAAAGGATAAAGAGTGCAGTGCGCTGAGTGAGTACAGGGACTTGTTACCGGCGTGCGGTCACCCAGGGAAACTGGACAGAGGGAAGTTCGGCCTGTGCATTGACTGCGTCATATAGCCATGCATTATTAATGGACTGTATGAAGAAGCCGTATACCATATCGACTGTGTGAAGGAACACAATAAAAGAACATTTTGTTTGAACTTGTTTGGGTCACTGCCATTTCACTGTGTATGGTCATACCGCTTCATCACATTTGGTGAAGAATGTGAGGCCAGTGAACTAAGGCATACCCCCAGAGAGTGCTGCAGATTGTTGTACGAGTCTGCTGGAAAAATGGAGGAACTTTTGGAGCAGGTTGTGCTCAGTCAGCAAAGGCTTCAACAAGAGACGCTGCAGTTTCAACATTCCCAGCAAGAGATTTTGCAGCAGCAGCGGCAGCAGGAGACGCTGCAGAGGGAGCTAGCAGAGCTTCAACAATATAAAGTGGAGACCCCTAATGTGAGGGGTGAACAGCAGAGTCCTGAAGAGACCCCAAAGGTAAGGGGTGATCATTGGGTGTACCAGTGGTCCTATGTAGAGACTCGGTCTGCCAGGTCTCAAGCAAGTGACTTGTTGCAATTGGTGGAGGATTGGCTCCAGCCTGAGTTCTGTTCTCCGTATGAGATGATGGAGAGAATCGTGGCTGATCAGATGGTGAGGGCTCTGCCGGCCGCCAAGCAGCTTTGAGTTGGGCTGAGGGACCTAGGCCACCTGGAACTGCTGATAGAATTGATTGAGCGGTATAAGTCCACTCAGGATGTTGCACCAGAGCCCGTGCATGGGGCTAGTAACTGTTCGGTAACATCTAAGCCCATGGACTGTGGGAACACTGGTCAGGAGGCTATGTGTGCCCAGCCTGTCTGTATCACCACTACGGGCACAGCTGGTGGCTAACCAGAATTGTGCCAGGTACTTGTGAATGGGTGCCGAACAGAGGCACTCCTGGACACGGGGAGTAAAGTGACTCTGGTCCATCGATCCCTTGTTGCTGGGGACAACACCAACAGACAGAAAGTAGAGGTGATGGGTATCCATGGGGAAATCCGGGAGTACCCGACCGCGGAGGTCAATGTTTCTACACCATTTGGAGACATTAGACGTGGTGGGAGTGGCAAAGACCCTTCCCTATGGGACTGTGTTGGGAAGAGATTTTCCCCTGTTTTGGTCCCTGTGGGAGACCAGGGTAAACCATCTCATGGAAAAAGTTATACCAGGTACAGAACCCATAGATATTGAATTACCTGCCATAGGGGTCGCCAACCTAGGGACAGAGTGTAATCCCGATAGGCTCCCTCTAGAGGTAGTGGCAGGAGAAGCTAAAGATGTCGTTTCGGGTGTAGAACCCGAAGATCCTAAGATGTATGCCTCAGGGGTCGCCAATTTAGGATTAGAGTGTAATCCCGATAGGCTCCCTCTAGAGGTTGTGGCAGTAGAGGTCGTGGGAACCCCATTGAACCCTGAGCTGGAGGTGTTCCCTGGTAAGGTTGGGACAGCTCAGATCCAGGGTTCCTTTCAGAGACGCAGATATAAAAGACGCAGGTATGAGAAGAGCCGAGAGTATGATCGCAGAGGCGACTGGGGACGTGCACACAAGGAACCCTCTGGCACCGGTCAAGCATGGGGCCGGGGATCAGGGTAAATTAGAGCGCTCGCTGGACTGCAGTGTCTGGAGGCTCCGGTTCGGGTGCGGCGTAGTACAGATATATGCTCAGAGTTGCCAGCGCGGTCCGTGGCGTTTCAGCGTGATATAGTCACTGAGACACGGGTAAGGGTACAGAGGAAACAGTACCAGGGGCCCGAAAGCAGATACTTAAGTGACAGGATGACCCATGGGGTAAGTGAACCTAAAGTAAACAAAGTAAAGACCACCCAAAACTGGCCCAAATCTGCGATTAATCAGAATAGAGGGTTTGGCTTCTGCAATGGAGATCGGGGTGGGTGGTCCCGTAATGAAATATGGAGGAGAAACGCAAAGGGGAGGGATGTGTGCGTTGATCGATGGTTCTGGTCCCTACTTTTGTTTCTTCATGTAATGAGCGGGGATGTCAGGGGGGCATACCGATGCCCTGTCTTTTGCCCTTACGGGGTAACAAATGTTCAACCCCACAGGTATGAACAGGGGGGAGGATATGTGAGGTAGTGACCCCCAGTACAGCTAGGGGGTGCTGTATGTGCTCTGCAGAATGTGCATGGAAGCATAGTGAGGCCATGAGGGCGTACTACAGACACAGGTGTGGCTGTAATTAGAATAGTGAAGCATTGACTGATTAAAAAGCACTGTAGTAGTGGGGGAGGTGTGTCAGTGTGTTCTTGGAAGCAGACAGGGCAGTTGTCTGCAGAGCTCTCTCTGTGTGGATCAACACAGAGGCTAAAGGAACCAGAGAGACTGACACCCTGCGTCTTGAGCTGTCTTACGTGTACCCGACTGCACTCCAGAGGATAAAGAGTGCAGTGCACTGAGTGAGTACAGAGACTTGTTACCGGCGTGCGGTCACCCAGGGAAACTGGACACAGGGAAGTTCAGCCTGTGTATTGACTGCGTCATATAGCCATGCATTATTAATGGACTGTATGAAGAAGCCGTATACCATATTGACTGTGTGAAGGAACACAATAAAAGAACGTTTTTTTTTACTTGTTTGGGTCACTGCCGTTTCACTGTGTATGGTCATACCGCTGCATCACAACAGGCATGAAGCTAAGATTGGGAATTCCCTCTGTAGGGCAGACCAAAAACTCCTTTTCCTCCTCCTCCTCCAGTTCATTGTCATCACCCAATGTGGCATGAGAATATTGTGTAAGGCTAGGCTGTGTGGTATCAGCCATTTTAAAATCTTGCTCCATAGCCACCTACTTGACATTAAAGCTTCCACTTTGAGATTCTGCAGTGAATGTTTAAATAGGCAGAGCAGCAGGATGGTTATGCTGATAATACCATCATCAGCACTCACCATCTTGATGCAGTATTAAAAGTTTTGAAGAACCTCACATACAGTACAGACCAAAAGTTTGGACACACCTTCTCATTTAAGGATTTTTTTTGTATCTTCTTGACTATAAAAATTGTACATTCACAATGAAGGCATCAAAACTATGAATTAACACATGTGGAATTATATACTTAACAAAAAAGTGTGAAACAACTGAAAATATGTCTTATATTCTAGGTTCTTCAAAGTAGCCACCTTTTGCTTTGATGACTGCTTTGCACACTCTTGGCATTTTCTTGATGAGCTTCAAGAGGCAGTCACCGGAAATGGTTTTCACTTCACAGGTGTGCCCTGTCAGGTTTAGTAAATGGGATTTCTAGCCTTATAAATGGGGTCGGGACCATCAGTTGTGTTGTGCAGAAGTCTGTTGGATAAACAGCTGATAGTCCTACTGAATAGACTGTTATAATTTGCATTATGGCAAGAAAAAAGCAGCAAGTAAAAAATAACGAGTGGCCATAATTACTTTAAGAAATGAAGGTCAGTCAGTCTGAAAAATTGGGAAAACTTTGAAAGTGTCCCCAAGTGCAGTGGCAAAAATCATCAAGCGCTACAAATAAACTGGCTCACATGAGGACCGCCCCAGGAAAGGAAGACCAAGAGTCACCTCTGCTTGTGGATAAGTTTATCCGAGTCACCAGCCTCAGAATTTGCAGGTTAACAGCAGCTCAGATTAGAGACCAGGTCAATGCCACACAGAGTTCTAGCAGCAGACACATCTCTACAACAACTGTTAAGAGGAGACTTTGTGCAGCAGGCCTTCATGGTAAAATAGCTGCTAGGAAACCACTGCTTAGGACAGGCAACAAGCAGAAGAGACTTGTTTGGGCTAAAGAACACAAGGAATGGACATTAGACCAGTGGAAATCTGTGCTTTGGTCTGATGAGTCCAAATTTGAGATATTTGGTTCCAACCACTGTGTCTTTGTGCGACGCAGAAAAGGTGAACGGATGGACTCTACATGCCTGTTTCCCCCCATGAAGCATGGAGGAGAAGGTGTGATGGTGTGGGGTGCCTTGCTGGTGACACTGTTGGGGATTTCTTCAAAATTGAAGGCATACTGAACCAGCATGGCTACCACAGCATCTTGCAGCGGCATGCTATTCCATCGGGTTTGCATTTAGTTGGACCATCATTTATTTTTTCACAGGACAATGACCCCAAACACACCTCCAGGCTATGTAAGGGCTATTTGACCAAGAAGGAGAGTGATGGGGTGCTACACCAGATGACCTGGCCTCCACAGTCACCAGACCTGAACCCAATGGAGATGGTTTGGGGTGAGCTGGAATGCAGAATGAAGACAAAAGGGCCAATAAGTGCTAAGCATCTCTGGGAACTTCAAGATTGTTGGAAGACCATTCCCAGTGACTACCTCTTGAAGCTCATCAGGAGAATGCCAAAAGTGTGCAAAGCTCTCATGAAAGCAAAAGGTGGCTACTTTGAAGAACCTAGAATATGACATATTTTCAGTTGTTTCACACTTTTTTGTTAAGTATATAATTCCACATGTGTTAATTCTTAGTTTTGATGCCTTCAGTGTGAATGTGCAATTTTCACAGTCATGAAAATAGAAAAATCTTTAAATGAGAAGGTGTGTCCAAACTTTTGGTCTGTACTGTATGTCAACGATCCACACCCACTTAGCATTTGTTATGTGTGGGGGCTGAGTGTTACTCTGATGGCATTCAGGAGCGGGAATTCAGACACTGCCCTCTGCTGCTCACTAAGCCTTGCCAACATACAGTATGAAAAGTCGAATTTCGGCTTGTGGGAAGGTCAAAAAGCAGTCTGTGATGAGGCAAATTAAAGATCTGCTGCAGCGAAGCTAGACCGGAGAAAGCCTGAGATGACTTTTGGAAATGTGCGCTGACACGGCATACCTTGGCAGGTAGGTCTGGCAAGTCAAGGTATGTTTATAAAAACTGCTGTTCAACCAAGTACAGCATGTGGGCCATGGATTGTGTACCAGCTTGCCAAGCTTTAAAGTTGCCACAAGTTACACCCATTATCGCACACAACCAGACCTGGGTTGAAGTTTAGTGGGGCTCTGCTGTGCTGCGTTTTGAGCTTTATCACCTAACCAGATTTGCTCCAGCAGAGTGTGCTGCTGCTTCACCCAGGAAGTGCTGCAGACCTCCCAGCTGGGGAGTGATGGGGATTCTAGTTCCACTGAGGGTGAGGAGGAGGAGAGACAGGAACTGGAGTATGAAGAAACTGAAACCTTGATGGAAGTTGGGCCTACTATTCTTGGTGTGGGTAAGATGTGGGATGTCCCACCTTCTGACTCTGTCCCAGAGTCCACCAGGTTCAGCCAGTGTTCCATCAGGGAAATAGTGTTCCTGTCCACAAGAACTTGTCCATGTGTCTGTGGTTATGTGGATCTTCCATGTGACTGCATAATGCAGGGATAACACACTGGGAAAAACAGTGATGGCTGGGAATCAAGTACCTTGTGGCTGCCACCTCCAAGAGGTCATGGAAAAACTCAGTTCCCACAAGCCAAACCGGCAACATTTCTAGGGCTAGCAATCTGGCAATGTGGGTGTTTCGCTTTTGGTAATGTGGGTGGATATTGGTGATTCCTGTGAAATGTCTGGGGCAGGGACAACTGAACACTGCACTGTGACAATGAACTGGACATGGTTGCTGACTGCTGTGTCTGTGCAACCACAGGCTGTTGGCAGGATTCATCAGTGCATGCTTTGTGGACTGCAGATTGGAAAGGTCGTAACACAGGGGAAGGGGCAGTGGTTTCACGTTCAGACACAGATTTTGTACCCAGGCATTCCGCCCATCTACTGGGGTGCTTGGTTTCTATGTGCTTTTGCATGCTGGTGGTGCTCAGGTTGGCAGAGTTCTTGTCTTTTCTTAGCTTGGTATGGAAGATGCTGCAAATTACAGTTGTTTTGTTTGAAGGACAACAGCAAGGAGCTAGCGCTAGACCTAGAGAGGGTGCTTACCTGCTCTGCTTGTTATGCTGTGCAAATAAAAGTGTTTGGGGTCCACTGTTCTTATATATAATTTTACTTTGCATTTTTTGTGCTGCATTTACTGAGGGGTCTTTTTGTTATGAGCACTATAACTAGGCGGTCAGTCAACCACAATTTGGTTTTTAAATGAACTAGACCTCTTCCAATAATGTCTGTAAGTTATTTATTTCTGTTTCTTCCAGTCTAGTTTAAAAAAACTAAAATAAGATTGTGATTTCTTTCTTTGGGTTACACGTCAAGTTTTTCTTTTAATCAGTCGTGAAGTTGGCCTAATATTTCTAAAATAGAATAGATTGATGGTTTTCTTTTTTAATTATGTGTAGTTTATTTGTTTGTTTTTTTAGAATAACTTACATTTTTTTAACTAAATAACGATGACCTCGGTTTTCTTTGGTTTACTGATTCCCAAAATAAACGACTTTTGCTCATTTATGTGCATGCTGCTAAAATAGTATGGTTTCTATGTTTGAACTTCTGTGGTTACTAATAAACACCTAAATATAAAAAAATACCTAAGTGTAATCAGAGTAGGACAAAAAGGAAAAATAAAAATAAGCTAGAGGAGGAAGGAAATTGCTTATCTTTTGATTTCTTTACATATCCTAATGTTACAAGCCTGGAATATAACTGTCTGTCTGCTATTACTCTTGGTCTCTCACTGCATTGTTCTTATCAGTCATGACTATTATTAATGATGTTGTGAAATCTGCACCATCATGTAAACATATTATATAGTCTTCATTCACCATGTATAAAAATTGGCACTCAATGTTCTCATATAAAAATCTTATTCCTCCAAAGAAGCAAATGCTTTTATGAGAAAAAAATCTATTTTGTATTAATCAGAGAAAAATATTGCTGACATGGAATTTTAGACATCTTTTGGCCACAACAGGGCTCTGTATATCTCAGAACTTTATGGGACCTTACCATCAGTAATGAACTTCTTGAAGAGAACCTGTCACCAGGATTTTATACCACAAACTAATGACATGCATGTAAAGGCTCTTTAATTTGGATTAAATCCGTACCTTGTGTGTACAAATGTGTTTTACTGTTTTATAGAAATCCGTAGTTGAAACTGTACACGAATGAGTGCCAAGGGCAGTGGGGTGAGCCCTGCACTTACTGCTCTTTTGCCATTTCGCTCTGCCTGCTTCCCTTCTTTTTCCCCACCCCTTGGCTGCCTCCTGTCAATGACTGACAGGTCAATGAAATATAAGTGACCTGTCTGTCAGATATAAGAGAAAGGTAGCAGGCATGGACTAGGGAGAGAGGCAAGAGAGCTGTAAGTGCAGGGCTCACTCCACTCCACTTGACACTCAGTGTACAGTTTAAACCATGGATTTCTCTAAGGCTACTTTCACACTAGCGTCGGGCACTGTCCGTCACAATGCGTCGTTATGGAGAAAAAACGCATCCTGCAAAGTTGCCCGCAGGATGCGTTTTTTCTCCATAGACTTTTATTAGCTACGCATTGCGACGCAGTGCCACACGTCGCAACCGGCGTGTGATGGTTGCGTCATGTTATGGCGGACTGTTATGACCCCAATGGCGAGGGTCTCAGAGGAACGTGGAAGTCTGCAGAATACAAAAATCCAGCTCATAGGGCAGTGGTAACTGGGTTGACCATATATCTACTCCTAACGCCAACACTAGAAGTAGCCGGGGATCATTCCTACGTTGATTCTAGATGACACGCGCCAGCCGGAGAATCTAGCTACCCCTAGTAGAGGAAAACAAAGACCTTTCTTGCCTCCAGAGAAGGGGACCCCAAAGCTGGATAGAAGCCCCCCACAAATAATGACGGTGAGGTAAGAGGAAATGACAAACACAGAAATGAACCAGGTTTAGCACAGAGAGGCCCGCTTACTGATAGCAGAATAAAGAAAGGTAACTTATATGGTCAACAAAAACCCTATCAAAATCCACACTGGAAATTCAAGAACCCCCGAACCGTCTAACGGTCCGGGGGGAGAACACCAGCCCCCCTAGAGCTTCCAGCAAAGGTCAGGATATAGATTTGGAACAAGCTGGACAAAAATACAAAACCAAAACAAATAGCAAAAAGCAAAAGGCAGACTTAGCTGATATAACTGGAACCAGGATCAGTAGACAAGAGCACAGCAGACTAGCTCTGATAACTACGTTGCCAGGCATTGAACTGAAGGTCCAGGGAGCTTATATAGCAACACCCCTAACTAACGACCCAGGTGCGGATAAAAGGAATGACAGAAAAACCAGAGTCAAAAAACTAGTAACCACTAGAGGGAGCAAAAAGCAAATTCACAACAGCGGACCGTCGGCACAAAAAAAGTTACATCTAACTTTTTTGCACATCATGTCCGCCATTTTTGACCGCGCATGTGCGGCTGAAACTCCGCTCCCTCCTTCCCGGACCTTACAATGGGGCAGCGGAAGCGTCGTAAGACTGCTTCCGCTGCCCATGTCGGGCATTTATTTCACAGCATGCATCGGTACATCGGCCCGACGCACTGCGACGGCCCCGTACCGACGCTAGTGTGAAAGTAGCCTAACTCGCAAAACACATTTGTGCAAGCAAGTTACAGATTTAATCAGCATTAAAGCGCATTTACGGTACATACATGACATTAGTTTGGGGTATATAATCCTCATTATAAGTTCGCTTTAATCAGATTTAAGGGATTTTTGAGGCACAAGAGGAGTGACTGCTCCAGTAAGGAGGTAAAAAGGAGAGCAGGGCAGGCCAGACAGGTGCTGGTAGTGGGGGACTCAATTATTAGGGGAACAGATAGGGCAATCTGTCACAAAGACAGGGATCGTCGGACGGTGTGCTGCCTACCTGGCGCTCGAGTCCGACACATCGCTGATCGGGTGGACAGATTACTGGGAGGGGCTGGTGAGGACCCAGCGGTCATGGTGCACATTGGCACAAATGACAAAGTTAGAGGTAGGTGGAAGGTCCTTAAAGATGATTTCAGGGAATTAGGCTGCAAGCTGAAAGCAAGGACCTCCAACGTGGTATTTTCCGAAATACTGCCTGTACCATGTGCCACGCCAGAGAGGCAACGGGAGATTAGGGAGGTTAATAAGTGGCTCAAGAATTGGTGTAGGAAGGAGGGGTTTGGGTTCCTGCAGAACTGGGCCGACTTCTCAGTGGGCTACAGGCTCTACGCTAGGGACGGGCTGCACCTCAATGGGGAAGGGGCAGCTGTACTGGGGGAGAAAATGGTTAGAAGGTTGGAGGAGTGTTTAAACTAGGGATTGGGGGGGAGGGTATTCATTTTATAGGAGGGGAAGATAGTGCAGATAGAGACCTGGGCACAAATAAGGAAGTTGGGGGTGGCGGTGGCATGGGGGTGGGGTTAGAACAGTTAGTAATTTAAGAAAGAATAGAGGTACAGAGAGTAACATCAAGTGCATGTATACTAATGCCAGAAGCCTCGCCAACAAAATGGATGAATTAGAACTAATGTTGTTGGAGCGTAATTATGACATGGTGGGGATATCTGAGACGTGGCTGGATGAGAGCCATGACTGGGCTGTTAACTTGCAGGGCTATAGCCTGTTCAGAAATGACCATACAGATAAGCGAGGGTGAGGGGTGTGTCTGTATGTAAAATCGTCCTTAAAACCCATCCTGCGTGATAATATAGGTGAATCTAATGAAAATGTAGAGTCCCTGTGGGTGGAGATAAGGGGAGGGGGAAAAAATAATAAATTACTGATAGGGGTTTGTTATAAATCTCCAAAACTAATGGAAGCAATGGAGAATATCCTCGTAAAGCAAATAGATGAAGCTGCGACTCAAGGAGAAGTCATTATTATGGGGGACTTCAACTACCCTGAAATAGATTGGGGAACAGAAACCTGCAGTTCCAGCAAAGGTAATCGGTTTTTGACAACTATGAGAGACAATTACCTTTCACAACTGGTTCAGGACCCAACAAGGAAGGGGGCACTGCTAGACCTAATATTAACCAACAGGCCAGACCGCATATCAAATATAAGGGTTGGGGGTCACTTGGGGAATAGTGATCACAAAATAATAAGTTTTCATGTAACCTTTAATAAGATGGGTAGTAGGGGGGTGACAAGGACACTAAACTTCAGGAGGGCAAATTTCCAACGGATGAGAGAGGATCTTGGTGCAATTAACTGGGACGATATCCTGAGACACAAAAATACACAAAGAAAATGGGAGACATTTATTAGCATCCTGGATAGGACCTGTGCACAGTATATACCGTATGGGAATAAACATACTAGAAATAGGAGGAAACCAATATGGCTAAATAGAGCTGTAAGGGGCGCAATAAGGGACAAAAAGAAAGCATTTAGAGAATTAAAGGAAGTAGGTAGTGAGGAGGCATTAAATAAATACAGAAAATTAAATAAATTCTGTAAAAAGCAAATCAAGGCAGCAAAGATTGAGACAGAGAGACTCATTGCTAGAGAGAGCAAAAATAACCCCAAAATATTCTATAACTATATAAATAGTAAGAAACTAAAATGACAGTGTTGGCCCCCTTAAAAATAGTCTGGGTGAAATGGTGGATGAGGATGAGGAAAAAGCCAATATGCTAAATGACTTTTTTTCATCAGTATTTACAAAAGAAAATCCCATGGCAGACAAAATGACTAGTGATAAAAATTCCCCATTAAATGTCACCTGCTTAACCCAGCAGGAAGTACAGCGGCGTCTAAAAATAACTAAAATTGACAAATCTCCGGGCCCGGATGGGATACACCCCCAAGTACTGCAGGAACTAAGTACAGTCATTGATAGACCATTATTTTTAATCTTTAAAGACTCCATAATAACAGGGTCTGTACCACAGGACTGGCGTATAGCAAATGTGGTGCCAATATTCAAAAAAGGGGCAAAAACTGAACTCGGTAATTATAGGCCAGTAAGCTTAACCTCTACTGTGGGTAAAATCCTGGAGGGCATTCTAAGGGATGCTATGCTGGAGTATCTGAAGAGGAATAACCTCATGACCCAGTATCAGCACGGGTTTACTAGGGACCGTTCATGTCAGACTAATTTGATCAGCTTCTATGAAGAGGTAAGTTCCAGACTGGACCAAGGGAACCCAGTGGACGTAGTATATATGGACTTTTCCAAAGCTTTTGATATGGTGCCACACAAAAGGTTGTTACATAAAATGAGAGTAATGGGGATAGGGGAAAATATGTGTAAGTGGGTTGAGACCTGGCTCAGGGATAGGAAACAAAGGGTGGTTATTAATGGAGCACACTCGGACTGGGTCACGGTTAGCAGTGGGGTACCACAGGGGTCAGTATTGGGCCCTCTTCTTTTTAACATATTTATTAATGACCTTGTAGGGGGCATTCAGAGTAGAATTTCAATATTTGCAGATGACACTAAACTCTGCAGGGTAATCAATACAGGGGAGAACAATTTTATATTACAGGATGATTTATGTAAACTAGAAGCTTGGGCTGATAAATGGCAAATGAGTTTTAATGGGGATAAATGTAAGGTCATGCACTTGGGTAGAAGTAATAAGATGTATAACTATGTGCTTAATTCTAAAACTCTGGGCAAAACCGTCAATGAAAAAGACCTGGGTGTATGGGTGGATGACAAACTCATATTCAGTGGCCAGTGTCAGGCAGCTGCTACAAAGGCAAATAAAATAATGGGATGTATTAAAAGAGGCATAGATGCTCATGAGGAGAACATAATTTTACCTCTATACAAGTCACTAGTTCGACCACACTTAGAATACTGTGCACAGTTCTGGTCTCCGGTGTATAAGAAAGACATAGCTGAACTGGAGCGGGTGCAGAGAAGAGCGACCAAGGTTATTAGAGGACTGGGGGGTCTGCAATACCAAGATAGGTTATTACACTTGGGGCTATTTAGTTTGGAAAAATGAAGACTAAGGGGTGATCTTATTTTAATGTATAAATATATGAGGGGACAGTACAAAGACCTTTCTGATGATCTTTTTAATCATAGACCTGAGACAGGGACAAGGGGGCATCCTCTACGTCTGGAGGAAAGAAGGTTTAAGCATAATAACAGACGCGGATTCTTTACTGTAAGAGCAGTGAGACTATGGAACTCTCTGCCGTATGATGTTGTAATGAGTGATTCATTAATTAAATTTAAGATGGGACTGGATACCTTTCTGGAAAAGTATAATGTTACAGGGTATATACACTAGATTCCTTGATAAGGCGTTGATCCAGGGACCTAGTCTGATTGCCGTATGTGGAGTCGGGAAGGAATTTTTTTCCCCATGGTGGAGTTACTCTTTGCCACATGGGTTTTTTTTTGCCTTCCCCTGGATCAACATGTTAGGGCATGTTAGGTTAGGCTATGGGTTGAACTAGATGGACTTACAGTCTTCCTTCAACCTTAATAACTATGTAACTATGTAAGATGAAGCCTTTCTAAGATATGCTAGCATCTTTTATTTCCATTTTTTTATTTACTTTTTAGTTCCCTTGGGCCATTACATCTGTTTTGCCTTTTAGAATTTGCATCAATTGCCAACACATCTTGTGTAATTGTAACCGGAATAACTTGAGGGCTTGTTACCTACAATTTCTTTGAATGAGGACCTTAACATTACATGTGACAAATGCATATCTCTACTTACAGCTAATTATTACTGTTACTAATGAGAATTTGTGATAAGTATAGACCCATCTGGATAGTTATAGTGAACATTTAGTTCCAATTACTCGCCTCTTTTGTACATATAATTATGTTACTTCCATGAAAAATTATTTAGATCTTCCATCAAGATAATGTTATGCAGTGCTATTTTATTAAAGGGAATCTGTCACCAGCTTTTTGCTATGTAGTATGAGAGCCCCATGTTGAAGAAGCAGAGAATCTTATTACAGTGATGTATCACTTACTGGGTTGTGTTTTACTGTTTCAATATAATCAGTGATTATCACTATGGTACAACTAGTGCCCTAGTCCAACCATGGCCCTAGCACTGATTAGCAGCTTTCTGTCACTATACAATGTACACAGAAAGCTGTAGTGGCTTTGGTTATACACAGCTTAAAAACCTTGCTCTGTCAGTTCTTCAGCGGAGAAAACTGTGATTCTTTCTTAACTGCTATACCCAGTAAACTATGTGATACTTCGCTGAAATCAGGATCTCTGTCCCTCTGTCATCCTGCTCTCAGATTACATAGCAAAAACCTGTAGATAGATTCCCTTTAATCAGTTTTGTAAACTATTTCCTTTGCTAGATTTCAATTTTGAACTATTGTTTTCTTTTACCTTAAGCCAATAGGTCACCAGATTTACAATACATACTGCGTTCATTAAAGGGATTGTACGGTCCAAATCGATAAACCTGCAGTCACTCTATTTGATTTATGAATCCCCCCAGCATACACACTTCCAAACATTTCTGTATATGGGAGAGTTGGGAGAAATAGATATACGGTAGTTGTTTAGCCATCAGCTATCTTATGTGTACGGGAGCCTTTAAAATGACCATATTTGTCTCTCTAAAGTCATAACATAGACTAGATTTGCAGCTCCTTACCAGTCTTTCTATTATTACGTTTGTTTGCAAAAAATATGACTTCTGAATTTATTATCATTTATGTGATTCTCTAGTATATAAAAATACCAGTAGAGATTGTTTTGTATTGACCAAATTTAAAGAGGTTGCATCAGCTACCCAGAGTCCCCCAATATGCTTCGATGTCTTTATAGCACCCTTCATATACTTCCTACACGTGCTTTCAAAAACTTATATCTGGCTGAGTCCTGCACCACTGCCACCTTCCAAGGCATGCAGTGTTCCCTATGAAGCAGGGGAGCATACCCCCACTTTGCCAGGGAGGCAGAACATTGCGTGCATGTATAAAATTTGCAAAGAGCCTTTGATGATGACTGTCTTGCAAATCATGTTACTTAGACTCAGAGGGCCATGATAATATGATTAGTTTAAAGATTAGTCCGAGAAAAACAACTCCCCATGACTATTCAGCTATTATTTAGCATATTGCAATGCCAGTTATAAAATTGATTTTAGGGAGTTTTAAACATCTGTAAAGCAAGAAAATGGGCTTGTTGGGAAGTACCTTATTTTCAGACTCTAAGACACATCTCAAATTTAGAGGAGAAAATTGGAAAAATAGTTTTTTAATGTGAATATGGGGGTCAATATTATAGTTCAAATTTAGGTTACCAGCGGGTGGTGGCGGCAGTGGTGTGGGGTCAAACGAGGCTGGGTTGCCGCTACAGGAAGCTGACGATGGCAGGAGTGGGGTGATGCACTGGGCTGTGAGGAGTGGGTGTACCGGCGGTGTGAGGCAGGAGCCATTGATCCCCCGGTACTAGGCTTCAGGAAAATGGCTGCCGGAGTTGGCGCATGCACAGATTGAGATCTTAGCTTGTTATTGAGTTGAGATCTCAATTTGCTCATGCATCGACACTAGCACCCATTTTCCTGAAGTCCACTGTCTTATAGTCAAAAACATACAATATATAAAGAGTTCAATAAAGACATGGTGGCAGTTTTGGGTGCCCTTGAAAGATAACTGGGGAAGGGAAATGTGAGTTCTAGTTAACGGTGAATAATATGTAAATGTTTGACTTTTCTAAATATGTCATTCCGATTTTGGAAAAGCAGCATAACATGAATCACTGTAATTAGGTAAATATTATACATCGTAAGTAATGTGATGTCTTCCCTGTAGGATGTACTGCAGCATTAATGCTAAGGACTAATGAAACAAAACACCTCCTTGTTACAATAATTAAAAAATAAAGTTTCTCCATATCCCATATTTGTAGCATCTAAATTTAACAAAGTGGTATTATTTCACAAATTTTCTATAATTTAAGGTGCAGTTGACTTGATTGCAGTTAACAGCAGATTTTATGACTTATTCTGCCCCTTGGAAAAACATGAGGTGAATGTTCTCAGCAGGGAACTTGTAGGATACAGCCTTTAACACTTTTCTGACATATTTTTTCTTTCTGAGAGTTCCATTTCAGTGGAAATAATGTCTCTGTTGTTTTGTTTTCTGCCTGTTATAACTCATGTATGCACTGGTTGTCTAAAGCTGCCAGAATGCATCTCTGCTTAAAATTGATTTACTTCTATTCAGAACAAAATTGGCATAGTTTACATTGTAAATTCTTTCCCAGGAATGAGCGCTAATAGTTGTCATTTTTCTGCTCTACCATACTGAAAATTGAAACTGTGCAGTAATTACTGTACATTTTGTTTCCATACCGTAAAATAGTGTTGTACAAGCAATATAAATGTTTTGTCATTTATTTTCTGTATTTCATGCACCTCATAATTTTTTTTCTCATTTATTCCCCCTTTCTTACAAGCATTTTTATAGTTTGTACAGTACATCTTCAAATTTGTATCCACTTTTCTGCTTTTATTCCTGATTTTTTTTAAATAAATTAATCTTCAGACAAATTGATTGAAAGATGTTGTGAGGGATTAGCTTCGCACTAGATGCTAGTTCACACACGGGACATCGTATGTTGGTTAGAAAGAAACAAGCAGTTTATTAAGAGTTCATAAACCGTCAGTGGTAGCAAAAAGCAAACGACTTCCTCCAGACAAATAAAGGTATCAGAGCACAAAAAAAAGAAAAATAACAAGTCCATATAACACACGGGCTCAGCCATTTAAATGTGAGTCTTTTCCTCGCAGACTCCAGCAGGGTATGAACAGCCTGTGCAGGGCTTCCTCACCTTGCAAAACACAAAGACCAAGTGAGACAGCCCCAGCTGCTTTAAATCAGACCATAACAGATAGGAAAGCAGATAGTCCCAGTCTTGGCCAACCTTCTCCACTGCTTTCCTCAACATAGCCTTCAAGGTTTTCTTAAACCTCTCCATCAGTCCATCTGTCTGGGGATGGTACACTGAGGTTCTGAATTATTAAATTTTCAGTGTCTTGCACAACTCCCTCATGACCTTCGACATGAAGGGGTCCCGTGATCTGTCAGTATCTCCTTCAGTAGTCTGGTACAAAAAAGGGCTGCGCGGCACTCCAATACTTAGGGGTGCACGAATAGGATACTACTCCAAAATTATGTGAAAATAGATTCGGCACACCTAATTCAGATGCATAAAAAATAGAAATAATTATTACACAGGTCTGCGACTAAAAAGCTGTTTGATTATTTTCATCTAATTTCCATGTATTTTGGTGTGCTGAAAACGAAAAAAAATATTGAAAAAGATGCTGGACGTCAGGATTTGCCACAAAATGCAAAATTCTCTTCAAATTTAGTATATTTTTCTCAATTTTTGGTATTTTTTTATCTTAAAGTTTTGAAAGTCAAAATTACTATTAATTAATTCACATCAATGCATTGAAGATATAAAATGCCAAAAAAATATAACTTTCAAAGAAAAGAACTTTCAGAGTGAGCTAATGAA
Source organism: Ranitomeya variabilis (assembly GCF_051348905.1). NCBI lineage: Eukaryota > Metazoa > Chordata > Amphibia > Anura > Dendrobatidae > Ranitomeya > Ranitomeya variabilis. The sequence goes on along the minus strand of NC_135234.1, from coordinate 477,832,320 downwards.
ACCAGCATCAACATGTTGCAAGCTGAACGAGCAGGCTCTGACATGCTAGTGCTTGATTCAATTGTTTTATCTTGGTTCTCGCCTGTTCACACTTGTTCATCTCACTTCGTGTTAGCTCCTCATTAGGGTTGAGCGACTTTTCATTTTTTGAGATCGAGTCGGGTTTCACGAAACCCGACTTTCTCAAAAGTCGGGTCGAGTGAAATCGGCCGATCTTATTGAAAAGTCGGGGTCGGGGATCAGCCAAAACACGAAACCCAATGCAATTCAATGGGGAAGCATACTTTTTTAATATTTGCTTCAGCGCGATAATGTTGAAAAGCCGGTAATTCAATTGCCGGCTTTTCATTTCTCCTGCCTAAACCCGACATGATATGAGACATGGTTTACATACAGTAAACCATCTCATATCCCCCTTTTTTTGCATATTCCACACTACTAATGTTAGTAGTGTGTATGTGCAAAATTTCGGCGCTGTAGCTATTAAATTTAAGGGTTAAATCGCGGAAAAAATTGGCGTGGGCTCCCGCGCAATTTTCTCCGCCAGAGTGGTAAAGTAAGTGACTGAGGGCAGATATTAATAGCCAGGAGAGGGTCCATGGTTATTGCCCCCCCCCTTGGCTACAAACATCTGCCCCCAGCCATCCCAGAAAAGGCACATCTGGAAGATGCGCCTATTCTGGCACTTGGCCACTCTCTTCCCACTTCCGTGTAGCAGTGGGATATGGGGTAATGAAGGGTTAATGCCACCTTGCTATTGTAAGGTGACATTAAGCCAGATTAATAATGGAGAGGCGTCAATTCTGACACCTATCCATTATTAATCCAATTGTATGAAAGGGTTAAAAAACACACACACACATGATTAAAAAGTATTTTAATGAAATAAACACACAGGTTGTTTTAATATTTTATTGCTCTCTCAATCCACCTGAAGACCCTCGCTTGGAAAAATAATAAACCAACAATATACAGTACATACCTTCAGATGATCTGTCACGTCCCACGAAGTAAATCCATCTGAAGGGGTTAAAATATTTTACAGGCAGGAGCTCTGCTATAATGCAGCTGTGCTCGTGCCTGTAAACCCCGGGGAATGAAGGAAATGTAGGTCAATGACCTATAGTTACCTTCAGTCGCGGTGATGCGTCCCCTGGTGGATGTCCTCATATGACCTGGAGCGTGGGAAAAAGTTCCCAGGCTGCAGTTCATGAGGACATCCAGCAGGGAGCGTATCTGTTATGGTTACCCCAATGACCATGGGAAAAAAATGCAAAACGGACTAGCTCTCGGGTGATGGAAACTAAGGTCGACCGTGACCTGAACCTGACCCAACACTTACAGTAGCCGGGGGATGTACCTACGATGCCCTAGACACCACGCGCCAGCCGGAGATCTAACTACCCCTATAAGAGGAATATACAGGCCTGCCTTACCTCCAGTGAGGAACCCCAAAAGATGATAGTAGGCCCCCACAGATATTGACGGTGAGTTCAGAGGAAATGACATACGTAGGATGAACAGCAGATTTAGCACAGTGAGGTCCGCTTACTAGATAGCAGAAGGACAGGAAAGAGTTACTTCACGGTCGACCTAAAAATCACTATTCAAAAACACCATCCAGAAATTACTTTAAACTCCAGTGACAACTCATGCCACTGGAGTAGTAATTTTCTGTCCACAAGAGCTTCCAGCACTGAAGAGTCACATTGCAGATAGCTGGACAAAAATAGCAAAACAAGAAACAAAATTCAACTTAGCTGAACTGGAACTTGAGGCAGGTGAATGCAACAGAATGCTACTAGCACATTGTTGGCCGGCATGTGACTAACAGCCAAGCAGCCTTAAATAGGAAACTCCCCAAGAGGGTGGCGACAGGTAATCAGAGATGGAGGAAGGCACATAAGAGACACTACCATAACAGACCACCAGGGGAGCCCACAAACCGAATTCACAACAGTACCCCCCCCTTAAGGAGGGGGCACCGAACCCTCACCAGAACCACCAGGGCGACCTGGATGAGCACTATGAAATGCACGAACCAAATCGGGAGCATGAACATCGGATGCTGTCACCCAAGAATTATCCTCCTGGCCATAACCTTTCCACTTAACCAGATACTGAAGTTTCCGTCTGGAAACACGGGAGTCCAAGATCTTTTCCACCACATACTCCAATTCACCCTCAACCAACACAGGAGCAGGTGGATCAGCAGAAGGAACAACCGGTACCTCATACCTCCGCAATAATGACCGATGGAAAACATTATGGATATTAAAAGATGCTGGGAGGTCCAAACGAAAGGACACAGGATTAAGAACCTCCAGAATCCTATAAGGGCCGATAAACCGAGGCTTAAACTTAGGAGACGAGACCTTCATAGGAACAAATCGAGAAGACAGCCACACCAGGTCCCCAACACAAAGACGAGGACCAATACGCCGATGACGATTAGTGAACTGTTGAGTCTTCTCCTGGGACAACTTCAGATTGTCCACAACCTGTCCCCAAATCTGATGCATCCTATCAACCACAGCATCCACTCCAGGACAATCCGAAGACTCCAATTGACCGGACGAAAACCGAGGGTGAAACCCTGAATTACAAAAAAATGGAGAAACCAAAGTGGCAGAACTAGCCCGATTGTTAAGGGCAAACTCTGCCAATGGCAAAAAGTCAAGCCAATCATCCTGATCAGCGGACACAAAACACCTCAAGTAAGTCTCCAAGGTCTGATTAGTACGCTCAGTCTGGCCATTAGTCTGAGGATGGAATGCAGACGAAAAAGACAAATCGATACCCATCCTGGCACAGAACGTCCGCCAAAATCTAGACACAAACTGAGTACCCCTGTCAGACACTATATTCTCAGGAATACCATGCAAACGCACCACATTCTGAAAAAATAGAGGAACCAACTCAGAGGAGGAGGGCAATTTGGGTAAAGGTACCAAATGAACCATCTTGGAAAAACGGTCACAAATCACCCAGATGACAGACATCCTACGAGAAACCGGAAGGTCAGAAATAAAGTCCATAGAGATGTGCGTCCAAGGCCTCTTAGGAATAGGCAAGGGCAACAACAACCCACTGGCCCTAGAACAGCAGGGCTTGGCCCGAGCACAAACATCACAAGACTGCACAAACATGCGCACATCTCGAGACAAAGAAGGCCACCAGAAGGACCTAGACACCAAATCCCTGGTGCCAAAAATTCCAGGATGACCTGTCAACGCGGAAGAATGAACCTCCGAGATAACTCTACTGGTCCAATCATCAGGGACAAACAGTCTACCAGGCGGACAGCGATCAGGCCTATCCACCTGAAACTCCTGCAAAGAACGCCGCAGGTCTGGGGAGACAGCTGACAATATCACCCCATCCTTCAGGATGCCGGTAGGTTCGGAATCACCAGGCGAGTCAGGCTCAAAACTCCTAGAGAGGGCATCCGCCTTCACATTCTTGGACCCAGGCAGATATGACACCACAAAGTTAAATCGGGAGAAAAACAACGACCAGCGCGCCTGTCTAGGATTCAGACGCCTGGCCGACTCAAGATAAATTAGATTCTTGTGGTCAGTGAGGACCACCACCTGGTGTCTAGCACCCTCAAGCCAATGACGCCACTCCTCAAACGCCCACTTCATGGCCAGAAGTTCCCGATTTCCCACATCATAATTTCGCTCAGCGGGCGAAAACTTTCGGGAGAAAAACGCACATGGTCTCATTACTGAGCAGTCAGGATCTTTCTGCGACAAAACTGCACCTGCTCCGATCTCCGAAGCATCCACCTCAACCTGGAACGGAAGTAACACATCAGGTTGGCGCAACACAGGAGCGGAAGAAAAGCGGCGCTTAAGCTCTTGAAAGGCCTCCACAGCCGCAGAGGACCAATTAGCAACATCAGCACCCTTTTTGGTCAAATCAGTCAAAGGTTTAGCAATGGCAGAAAAACCCGCTATAAATCGGCGATAGAAATTAGCAAAACCCAAGAACTTTTGCAGACTCTTCAAAGAAGTAGGTTGCATCCAATCACAAATAGCCTGGACCTTGACAGGGTCCATCTCCATAGATGAAGGGGAAAAAATATATCCCAAAAAGGAAATTCTCTGAACTCCAAAACTACACTTTGAGCCCTTTACAAAAAGAGAATTAGCTCGCAAAACCTGAAAAACTCTCCTGACCTGTTGAACGTGAGATTCCCAGTCCTCCGAAAAAACAAGAATATCATCCAAATACACAATCATAAACTTATCCAGATATTCACGGAAAATATCGTGCATAAAGGACTGAAAAACGGAAGGGGCATTTGCGAGACCGAAAGGCATTACCAAATACTCAAAATGGCCTTCAGGCGTATTAAATGCGGTCTTCCACTCATCCCCCTGCTTAATCCGCACCAAATTATACGCACCACGTAGATCGATCTTAGTGAACCACTTAGCCCCCTTTATACGAGCAAACAGATCAGTCAGTAAAGGTAACGGGTACTGGTATTTAACTGTAATCTTATTCAAAAGTCGATAGTCGATACAAGGTCTCAATGAACCATCCTTTTTACCTACAAAGAAAAATCCTGCCCCTAGTGGAGACAACGAGGGGCGAATATGACCCTTTTCCAAGGATTCTCTGATATACTCCCGCATAGCAGTATGTTCAGGTACAGACAAATTAAACAAGCGACCCTTAGGAAACTTACTACCGGGGATCAATTCAATAGCGCAGTCACACTCTCTGTGGGGAGGGAGAGAATCAACTTTAGGCTCTTGAAAGACATCATAAAAATCTGACAGAAATGCTGGGATCTCAGAGGGAGTAGATGAAGAAATAGGAACCAAAGGTGCATCCCCATGAATACCCCGACATCCCCAGCTCAACACAGACATAGATTTCCAGTCCAAGACGGGATTATGAATCTGTAACCATGGTAATCCAAGCACTAAGACATCATGTAGGTTATATAATACAAGGAAACGAATAATCTCCTGATGGTCTGGGGTGAGACGCATAGTCACTTGTGTCCAATATTGTGGTTTATTGCTAGCCAAAGGTGTAGAATCAATACCCTTCAGGGGAATAGAAACTTCCAACGGCTCCAAATCAAACCCACAACGCTTGGCAAAGGACCAATCCATGAGACTCAGAGCGGCGCCAGAATCCACATAAGCATTCACAGTCACAGATGATAAGGTACAAATCAATGTCACGGACAAAAGAAATTTTGACTGCAAGGTACCTGTAGAAAAAGATTTATCAACCTTTTTATCAACCTTATTTATACGTTTAGAGCATGCTGATATAACATGAGCTGGATCTCCACAGTAGAAGCACAATCCATTTTTGCGCCTGTAATTTTGACGTTCGCCTCTAGACAAAACACGATCGCATTGCATATGCTCCAATGCCTTTTCAGAGGTCACCGCCAAATGGTGCACAGGTCTTTGCTCAGAAGACACCGCCATATGGTGCACAGGTTTTTGCTCAGAAGATACCGCCATATGGTGCACAGATTCTTCCTCAGAAGACCCCGCCATATGGTGCACAGATTTGCGCTCCCGCAAACGCCGATCAATCTGGATAGCCAATTTCATGGCATCATTCAGACCTGTAGGCACAGGGAACCCCACCATGACATCCTTCACGGCATCAGAGAGACCTTCTCTGAAATTAGCTGCTAAAGCGCACTCATTCCATTTAGTAAGCACCGACCATTTACGGAATTTCTGGCAGTATATCTCAGCTTCATCTTGCCCTTGGGAAAGAGCGATCAAGGCTTTCTCAGCCAAAATCTCTAAATTAGGTTCTTCATAAAGCAACCCCAAAGCCTGAAAAAACGCATCTACATTTAACAACGCAGGATCCCCTGGCGATAATGCAAATGCCCAACTTTGTGGGTCGCCGCGCAGTAGAGAGATAACAATTTTAACTTGTTGAGTCTGATCACCAGCAGAGTGAGATCTCAGAGACAAAAACAATTTGCAATTTTCTCTGAAACTCAAAAACCGGGATCTGTCTCCGGTAAAGTATTCAGGCAGAGGAATCTTAGGTTCAGACATTGGAGCACGTATAACAAAATCTTGTAGGTTCTGTACTTTTGTCGCAAGGTTATTCAAACCCACAACTAAACTCTGTGGATCCATGTTTCAGATGGGTGTAACCCAAGCATTCAGAGGTTAAGAGGAGAGGAGAAAAAAAAAAGGCTGAAGACTGCAGTTTAAGCAAGGAATACAAATGATCAAACTAAGGTGCACTTTCAAACACAGAAAAAAAAAAAAACCTTTTCTTCTCCTTCCTACTTTAGTGCATATTTTAACACATAGATTTTTTATAGGGCCGGCCAAACTGTTATGGTTACCCCAATGACCATGGGAAAAAAATGCAAAACGGACTAGCTCTCGGGTGATGGAAACTAAGGTCGACCGTGACCTGAACCTGACCCAACACTTACAGTAGCCGGGGGATGTACCTACGATGCCCTAGACACCACGCGCCAGCCGGAGATCTAACTACCCCTATAAGAGGAATATACAGGCCTGCCTTACCTCCAGTGAGGAACCCCAAAAGATGATAGTAGGCCCCCACAGATATTGACGGTGAGTTCAGAGGAAATGACATACGTAGGATGAACAGCAGATTTAGCACAGTGAGGTCCGCTTACTAGATAGCAGAAGGACAGGAAAGAGTTACTTCACGGTCGACCTAAAAATCACTATTCAAAAACACCATCCAGAAATTACTTTAAACTCCAGTGACAACTCATGCCACTGGAGTAGTAATTTTCTGTCCACAAGAGCTTCCAGCACTGAAGAGTCACATTGCAGATAGCTGGACAAAAATAGCAAAACAAGAAACAAAATTCAACTTAGCTGAACTGGAACTTGAGGCAGGTGAATGCAACAGAATGCTACTAGCACATTGTTGGCCGGCATGTGACTAACAGCCAAGCAGCCTTAAATAGGAAACTCCCCAAGAGGGTGGCGACAGGTAATCAGAGATGGAGGAAGGCACATAAGAGACACTACCATAACAGACCACCAGGGGAGCCCACAAACCGAATTCACAACACGTATCACTGCGACTGAAGGTAAGCCCACGCCAGTTTTTTCCGCGATTTAACCCTTAAATTTAATAGCTACAGCACCAAAATTTTGCACATACACACTACTAACATTAGTAGTGTGGAATATGCAAAAAAAAGGGGGATATCATGTTGGGTTTAGGCAGGAGATAGCAAAAGCCGGCAATTGAATTACCAGCTTATCTGCTATCTAGCGCTGTATGAAATATAAATATATATACCGTATTTTCCGGCGTATAAGACGACTGGGCGTATAAGACGACCCCCCAACTTTACCAGTTAAAATATAAAATCTTCTTAAAAGTCGGGGGTCTTCTTATACACCCTATGTCGTCTTATAGGGCCGGTGAATATGTGCCTTTTGGGGGGGGGGGGAGTGATCCTGATGCCGAGGGGGCGTCTCACAGGAAAGTGAGTATCCCCCATTACCTTATCGTAGCGGTGCAGCGTGGGGGTCTCAGTGCTGGGAGTGGCGGCGGCGGCTGCTGTGCTCTGGTGCGGCGGCTCCTCTTCTGTGTGGGGCCTCTGTGCTGTGAGGTGGCGGTGGCGGCGGCATATCTTTATCCAGTTGGGGCTCCTCCGGCATCTCCTTAGCCCTGGAGGCCCCGCCGCAACTCCATCGGTGCAATGCAGCGGCCATTTTCCCGGAGGCAGCTCAATAGGTGCGATGCGGTGGCCTCCGGGAAAATGGCCGCTGCTCAGATTCAGATCTCGTCCCGAAATCTCGGGACACGAGATCTGAATCTGAGCAGCGGCCATTTTCCCGGAGGCCACCACATTGCACCGATGGAGTTGCGGCGGGGCCTCCAGGGCTAAGGAGATGCCGGAGGAGCCCCAACTGGATAAAGATACGCCGCTGCCGCCGCCACCTCACAGCACAGAGGCCCCACACAGAAGAGGAGCCGCCGCACCAGAACACAGCAGCCGCCGCCGCCGCTCCCAGCACTGACACCCCCACGCTGCACCGCTAGGATAAGGTAATGGGGATTACTCACTTTCCTGTGAGACGCCCCCTCGTCATCAGGATCACTCCCCCTCCCCACCCACCATATACACCGGCGTACACGACGATTCCCGGCGTATAAGACGACCCCCGACTTTTAAGAAGATTTTCGGGGGTTAAAAAGTCGTCTTATACGCCGGAAAATACGGTATATATATATATATATATATATATATATATATATATATATATATATATATATGTGTCTCACCGACATATATATATGAATTGAATTACCGGCTTTTCACATATATCACGCTGAAGTAAATATATATATATATATATATATATATATATATATATATATATATATATATATATATATATATATATATATATATATATATATATATATATATATATAAAAACGAAACCCGACTTTAGATTACAGATCGTGTACCGCCGACCCGATCCCAGAGTGGGATTGGGTCGGGTTTCACGTAACCCGACTTTGCTAAAAGTCGGCGACTTTTGAAAAGTGCCGATCTGTTTCGCTCAACCCTACTCGTCATATTCAACTGTGTTTCCCAAAATTAGCATTATGGCTCAGCGGAAGTGTATTAATTCGCCTGACAGTTTCTGTTACATTTGTGGTGAATATACAGTGTTGAAGCAACAGCTGAATATTACAAACTTTGTGAAAAAAGTATACTTCGCTTATTTCGGACTAAGGGTACCGTCACACATTGAAATTTTCATCGCTGCGACGGCACGATCCGTGACGTCGCAGCGATCGTATGAATATCGCTCCAGCGTCGTAGACTGCGGTCACACGTTGCAATCACGGCGCTGGAGCGATGCCGAAGTCCCCGGGTAACCAGGGTAAACATCGGGTAACTAAGCGCAGGGCCGCGCTTAGTAACCCGATGTTTACCCTGGTTACCAGCGTAAACGTAAAAAAACAAACAGTACATACTCACCCGTCGGTGTCCTTCAGGTCCCTTGCCGTCTGCTTCCTGCTCTGAGTGCAGCCGTACAGTGAGAGCAGATCGCAGCACCGCTGTGATCTGCTCTCACTTTCCGGCCGGCACTCAGAGCAGGAAGCAGACGGCAAGGGACCTGAAGGACACCGACGGGTGAGCATGTACGGTTTGTTTTTTTACGTTTACGCTTGTAACCAGGGTAAACATCGGGTTACTAAGCGCGGCCCTGCGCTTAGTTACCCGATGTATACCCTGGTTACAAGCGAAGACATCGCTGGATCGCTGTCACACACAACGATCCAGCGATGTCAGCGGGTGATCAAGCGACGAAAGAAAGTTCCATACGATCTGCTACGACGTACGATTCTCAGCAGGATCCCTGATCGCTGCTGCGTGTCAGACACTGCGATATCGTAACGATATCGCTAGAACGTCACGAATCGTAACGTCGTAGCGATGGAAATTTCAATGTGTGACGGTACCCTTAAGCTTGGAGATCAAGATAAAGCTTGGGGGCCTCATAAAGTGTGCAAATGGTGTGTTGAGAACCTCCGAAATTGGTTCAAGGGTAAGAAAAAAGCTTTCCGTCATGGGATTCCTATGGTATGGCGAGAGCAAAAGAACCATAGTGATGATTGTTACTTTTGTTCATGCGATGTGAAAGGGTATAATTCAAAATGGAAGCATTCCATTTTATACCCCAATATTCACTCAGCAATTTGTCCCCAATATTCACTCAGCAATTCGTCCCATCCCCCATGGCACAGATATACCAGTACCAAAGGACCCTGCTACCTTGGAAGAGATAGCTAGCTCCGATGAAGGTGGAGTCATACCTGAACCAGATGATGAATCAAGTTCTGACTTTGAAGATGATACAAGACCAAAATTGTTTTCCCAGGAGGAGATAAATGATTTGGTAAGAGACTTGAATCTTCCCAAAGATGCCGCTGAGTTACTCGGATCAAGGCTCAAAATCAAGAATTTATTGTTGCCAGGAGTGTCTTTTTCATGGTTCAGACATCGTGAAAACGAGTTCGTTCCTTACTTTGCCAAGGAAGATAAGTTGGTTTATTGCATAGATGTCGAAGGTTTGATGGGTCAATTCAAAATCCAATATGATTCAGCGCAATGGTGTCTTTTTATAGATTCTTCAAAAAGAAGTCTCAAAGCAGTTTTACTCCACAACGGCGGTTTTTATGCTTCCATCCCTGTAGGTCATTCTGTACACCTCAAGAAAACCTACGAGAACTTGGAATTGGTTCTTCTTAAACTTAATATGAAGACCACGGTTGGCAAGTGTGCGGGGATTTGAAAGTCTTGTGCATGCTGCTCAGGCAACAAGCTGGGTATACCAAATACCCTTGTTTTCTGTGTCTATGGGACAGTCGAGATGGACAAAATCACTGGACCAAGAAGAATTGGCAGCCGAGGGTGCTCACAGTTGGTGAAAAAAAATGTCCTCCAAGAAACTTTGGTTCCTCCCCATAAAGTTCTTCTACCACCTCTCCACATAAAATTGGGATTGATGAAGCAATTCGTAAAATCACTTCCAAAAGATGGAGAATGCTTCAAATACATGGTCACCAAGTTTCCAGGCCTCTCGGAGGCAAAATTGAAGGAAGGTGTGTTCGTCGGACCAGACATGAGAAGGCTTATAGCTGATCATGAGTTTATCAATACCATGAAGCATCTTCAAAAAGAAGGGTGGTTTGCATTTAAAGAGGTCGTAGAGAAATTTTTAGGCAATAACAAAGACCCTGACTACAAAAAAATCATTGGACGAATGCTGAAAGCATTACAAGCTTTAGGTTGCCTGATGAATTTGAAAGTGCATTTCCTCCATTCCCACCTTGACAACTTTCCTGAAAATTTGGGAGCAGTGAGTGAAGAGCAAGGTGAACGATTCCACCAGAACATTAAAGAGATGGAAAGAAGATACCAGGGAAGATGAAGCATTACAATTAATGATGGCAGACTACTGTTGGACGCTTCAGAGAGACATTCCAGATGCTACTCACAAGTGTAAATGTACCAAGAGAAGCCTCACAGGGAAGAAGAATCGATTTTAGTGTGTGTTAGTGAGCTCATTGCAGTTAAAAAATGATTTTCATGAAACATTTGTAATAAAAAATTAATTTTATGAGTCTATTTTCATTTATTTTGAGGTATTGTCTTATTTAACATAGTTACTTTAATTGTCGGAAAACGTGATGTCCTACGACAAAAGGGAGGTCATTTTTTGATTCAGCGCACTTAAACATAAAGATTACGTGGAGTAACCAAAACAGCTCTTGAAAAAAATTTTTTTGAAGACCAGGGTTATTATTATTATTGATATAGGTACATCCACCATATGAAAACTTTGACGTTTTGGCCCAAACTAGGCCCTCATCAGAAATTGTCTTCAGCTTTATCCCCTGCACAGCAGTGCATGTCTCCAGCGCTCTATCCAGCACTACTAAGATTCCTCTGCTCAGGTGTACCTGATCCTTTGGAGTCATCCTCAGAAGCTGAAGATAATTTCTGATGAAGGCCTTGTTTTGGCCGAAATGTCAATGTTTTCCTATGGTGGATATACCTATATCAATAAAAATATTTCTATTTTCTGCATCTGAATTGGGTGTGCCGAATCTATTTTCACATCCTTCAGTATACTGGTTCGAGAAAAGATGTGAAGCAGCTCCTGAGAGATACATTTAGCTGTGGAGTTCCTTGAGGGTACTGCCTCTGGGTAGCATAATCCAGGACCATCAATATATATTGTTGTCCTCTTGTGGACTTCACCAGGGGTCCCACAAAATTCATCGCTATGCATTTGAATTGCACCTCAATGATGGGCAATGGTACTAGAGGACTGCAGAAGTGGGCTGGCAGGAAAGTCAGCTGGCAGGTGAGACATGACCTACAATAATTTGCGATTTTTCTGTGACAACAGGGCCAATAGAACCTCTGGAGGATTTGTTCCTGTTTTTTTTTTCTACCCCAGATTACCACCTAAAACATGTGTATGGGCCATATCTAACATCTTGTATCTGTATGGCCCTGGCACCTGTAGCTGCTCGATTACCTCCCCTCTCAGCTTAGTGACCTGATGTAATAACTCCCCATTTACGGTGAAGTACAGTTATCGGGTGTCATCCCCTGGCTCTTGGGCAAGACCATTGAGTACAGTCACATTATGAAATGCCCCTTTAAGGCTTAAGTCCCTGAGCTAGCAGTTCCAAAGTTTCCTCTGGACACCTCCAGCTGAGGGATGTTGGTTTCCGGGGATGCTGCCTCATCCTCATAAACAACTAATACACAAAAGGAAAACCCATTAGCTGTGGCATGTGATGCAATTTCTTGGGGAGCAGCCTGGCAGTTGTCCGGGCAACCAAACGTCCTCCCTTTCCCCCACAAGTTCCAAGATAATGCAAAGTCCCGTCATATTATAATAGGGTGCAATATGTCCTTGACTACATCTATCTCATGGGTCTCAGTGCCACAGTTTGTGTTTATGATCACTTGGGCCACAGGGTAGTCCATAACGTCGCAATGCATACAGCGGATGCCCACTATCTTCCCAGGAATCAGCTGATGAGGAATTGTGGCCCTCACTAGGGTTACCAAACTCCCTGAGTCCAACAGTCCAGTCACTTGCACTCTGCTCACTGATATGGGGCATGCCTGCGGTCCCTCACTCGGTTGAGGGACAGCACTGCAGACAGGATATGCAACATACGAGCATCGCCTTCCTATGCTGCAGTCCATTGGCTCTGGGGGCATAGGGCAATGGGTGGCTATGTTACTTGGGGTATGACACCTCCAACAAATTATACTTTTAGATGGGGCCTTTGACAACAAGTCATACTCAGAAGCCTCCTGGGCTCTTGGGCACCCCAGATATGGCTCTATATCCCCTCTTTTTTATGTCAGCCTCCCTTTGGGAACCCCAGTATGGGTATGCTAAGACCCCTTGCTTCTCCAAGGAGCTCTTGACCGCCTGGTATCTCTCCACCAGACTCACCAGGTCATGAGCATTAAGGGGATCTCCTTGGGCATCCCAGGATTGCAGCGGCTTCAGTAGGGAGTGTAATAACCTGTCTATGATGACCCTCTCCACATCCATGCTGGGAGGAAGATTCAGGTTGCGACCACTTTAGGACCAGGTGTAGGAGGTCGAACATTTGGGACCGGGAAGGTTTGTCATGGCAATAGGCCTATTGGTGCACCTGTTGTGGTCTCACAGTCAGACAAACTCCTAAGCGTGCCAAGATCTCAGTTTTTAACTTGGCATACTCTTTTGCATCCTGCAAGGCCAGTTCATAATAGGCCTTCTGCTGTTCCCCTGTTTAATATGGCACCAGAACCTCCGCCCACTGCGCCAAAGACAATTTCTCTCATTCCGCCTCCCTTTCAAAAACCGCCAGGAACGTTTTGACGTCATCACCAAGGGTCATCTGTTGTAAGGCTCTCCTTACGATTTTCCTCACATGTGAGTCATCACCTGGATTTGGGGTTGGGAGGGTTGCCCTGCCACAGTTCGCAACGGCTAGGAGTTCCATCTGTTGTCTATGCTCCTGTAGCCTGCTACTGTAGATTAGCAAGCACCAGTTACTTTATCAACTCCTCGATGCTGTCAGCTTTCACTCCTGCAGTCACTTTCACCCAGGACATGTGGTATCTCTGTGGCAGTCACACTGCCCCTTGAGATTTGTACCTGTGCTTCTAGCACCAATTGTGAGGTATCAGCTCTGCGGTAGCTGCTGGTTTACACACGGAACGTAGTTCGTTGGTTAAAAATAAACAAGGGGTTTATTAAGAGTTCATAAACTGTCAGTGGTAACAAAAATAAAAACGCTTCTTCCAGGCAATCAAAGGTATCACAGAACAAAAAAGAAAAAACAAGTCCATATAAAACATGGGCTCAGCCATTTAAGTGTGAGCTTTTTCCTCTCAGACTCTAGCAAGGTCTGAGCAGCTTTTGCAGGGCTTCCTCACCTTGCAAAACACACAGACCAAGTGATACAGCTCCAGCTACCTTAAATCAGACCATCCAAGACCTACAGTAGATTGGAGGTAAGTGAGCAGCCGTTCCCATACAGCTCTTTCAGTTGTTCGTAAAACCCGAATCCATAATACTGTTTTTTTAACACCTCTCAACACTAAGTGAGCAGGAGCCTACTTCTCTGGATCCTATATCACCAAGATATGGCATCTCGGCAACACATACCTCCCTTCCACATCTTGTCCAACTGCCTTCTTACAATATACATGTAGTTATAAATAAAATCATCAGAACAGAAACTATATTTCTTAATCCATATCACCCTAATCCAAGTGGTGAGGGGGGCTGTAGTAGCAAAGGACGCACCCAAAGTACATGCACATATGAGAAAAAGAAGAGCACATAAAGTCCCAAATAAAAATATATTGTAGTTTATTCAGAGAAACATATAAAACATAACATTCGGAATAGTAATAATCAAGTTAAAGACAAAGATGAATAGTAGAAATTACAGGTGTAAGCCACCGGGTCTGCCTCTGAAGTGGAAGAGTTGAACAAAATATAGCAGCGGGTGATGTAAAGTGCAAGTGCAAAAAATAGAGCTCCCCAAATAAGTGCAAGTTTTCACAAGTGGATACACCAGTTACTGTCCCATACTATGTGACTAGCCAAAGAATACCCAAACATTTTCTTAAATGTAAAACCCCAGGGGCTGCGTACACTGGGTTCCAGAGTGGAGACCATGGGTAAGAGCAGCTTGTAGCATATGTCGGGTTTCTCTTTTTTGTTCTCTTCAAGTGGTATACACCTCTTATTTTTGGGTACTGATTATGTATGATTCCCTAGAGTTTATTATACCATTCGCTGTCTCAATATTCTACATTTAACAAAATGTTTGGGTATTTTTTGACTAGTCACGTAGTATTGGACATTGACTAATGTATCCCCTTGTGAAAACTGCAAACTGCTATATTTTGTTCAACCCTTCCACTTTAATAGAGGCAGACCTGGTGTCTTACACCTGTAATTTCTACTATTCATCTTTGGCTTTAACTTGATTATTACTATTCTGAATGTTATGTTTTATATGTTTCTCTGAAGAAACTACAATATATTTTTATTTGGGACTTCATGTGCTCTTCTTTTTCTCTTGTGTGTCAATATACATGTTGTATATAATATAACATGTTTACCTACATTGAGTCGTCTATGAGACAACCACCCAAAATTGCAATGTAAAGTTGTTATTTAAGGGGGCGGTTTTCCCAAGTAAGATAAACAAATCAATGTTTTTTGTTTGCAGAAGATAGTGTTCCTAATCAGTGATTGACACACTTCCCTGTGAAAGGGCCCACTAACACTACATGAAATGAACAAGAATTTCTCTGAACTCTTTTTTCTTTATAATCTTAACTGATGATTGCTCACTTAGGACCAGCTGCTTCCATGTCCAATCATGCCCCCAGCACTGATTAGCAGCTTACTGTCCATATACAATGTACATACAGTAGAAAGCACGGTGTGGGAGGGATCAGCTTTCTGAGCTCTGCTACATCTACAGCAGAGAAAACTCTGATTGTATCACAACTGCTGCAGTACAGTAAATGATACATCACTGGAACAAAGTTTATTTTTCCCTACCTGCTGTCAGATGAGGTAGCAAAAACCTGATGACAGGTTCCCTTTAAGTGTGTGTATCGCGATAGTGTTATATCAAGGATTAGAATCTCCTACTTTACTGTTTAGCTCAGAATGAGTAGTGAGGTCAGTTAGTAAGATCCAAGTTATATGCACTATTTTACCTAAAATATATATGTTAATTTGTTCATTTCATCAAACTGTATACCATTCTTCTCAGATATTTCACAACATTTTCAATCTGGCAGGTTCCGTTAAAGAAGACCTATGGAAAGTTGAAGTTTAAGGAGCATAAAATAATTTAATAAGCAAAAAAAAAGTTTTAGACTCTGGCGCAACTCTTACTTTCGCATCACTATAGCTACCCGTTTGACTTTCATCCCACTCTCATGGCAAGCAGTCTTACAGAACTAGAAGGTGCCATCTTCGCCTCAACCCAATATTTACTGTCATCTGTTTACTTTATTTCCGTCAGTCAATTTTTAAGTACTGTGATATAAAATGAAAACTGGTCAGGGAATTATTTTTTTTCTCACTAGCGTACATACATGCATGTACCATATGTTGTAAAAAAAAGGTTCACACATACAGTGTCGGACTGGGGTGCCAAGTGCCCACCAGTAACAATGACTTTGGGGAGCCCACTTTTCACCTGCGTACAAATATTACACTACCCTCGTTCACAAATTTATTTCTATATAATAAAAACTAGGTAGCTTGGTTAATGAATGATGAGATGCTGCTTTTTTCTGTACAGAGTAAATCCTGTGAATTATGCCAAGTACTACCCATAAAGTCGGTTTGGGTGCCCATGTCTGCACAGGGGACCACTGGGGCATTCCCCTGTTCCCCTATCGGCCACTCTGCGCCTGCACACACATGTATGACCTAAGGGTACAATTCATTTAGTATCTGGCAATTTTCTCCGTAGCTATGCCAAGAAAGCATGAGTTCAGGCTCTATGGTGTCTAGAATATTAGATGGCATAATATCATCAAGTTAGAATATTATTTCAAACACTTTCTCCTCTGATGTAATCTCCTCATCTGTGCTTTTGTTTAGCAAAAAATGGGCATCAGGCAGGAGTGGGATAAAAAAATAAAACAAACACTATGTCAATGCATTTTTCTTTTCATCCATTCTTTTTCACTTTGCATATATGAGCCATAGCAAGGAATTCTTTAGTGTTGGATAGAGCATTCTCTTTGTCTATGTAAAAAAGTATCAGTATATTGTATAATGTTTCACTTGTACAGTTGCAAACAACAATGACTGGATGTCACAATATGTTACTTATATTTTTTAAATGATATGTCCTGCACTGAGATTTGCTAGCAAAGTACAATATTGATTTGTTATAAAACATTTTAAGTGATGCAAAATAAGTACAATTATTATGGCTACTCATGCTTTGCATTTTTTCTCTCTTCTCTAGATTGGCAGATCGCAACCCTTGCCTTACTACTTGGTGGTGCTGCCATCATACTTATCGCATTCCTCATTGGCTTAGTCTCCATCTGTGTGGGTTCTCGCAGACGGTTCTACAGACCGGTGGCTGTCATGCTTTTTGCTGCAGGTAAGTTTGATGACTTAGTAGAATAGCATGCTCAGAACTTTTTATTCCGCAGTAGTAATATTGAATGTAGTGATAATAATTATTATACATATATATTATATTACACTTATTATCAATTAGAATTGAAGTGATATTTTGAGGCTGAATTTTCATTATAGTGTGCCACATGACCACAAATTGCACAGCAAAAGAATTTGCAGTTTGTGGTTGTCACGTACAGATGAAGCACAAAAAAACCATGAGCTTCACCTGTACTTGGCAATGGATCCATGTCAGTTTGTGGTGTACCATTAGGTGATGCAAAAGAGGCATGCAAAGGCTGCCAATGAATCAATAATTGTCATGTTTCAAACCAAAAGAAAAAAGGAGTATTTAAACAACCTAATAAAAATCAATATTGCACCAAATGGTTCAAGTAGACAAGAGAAACTAATACATACGAAAACTACTTGAGCACTATCATAAACAAAAACCATAATGCAAAGAATCCGTATCAAAAGCAACATAATTTTATTAGGGACACCAATCAAAATAACAACATAATATGATTAAAAAAGGGAATAGACATGATAAAAAGGGTATAACAGATAATTAAAAACAAGGGGAGCAGGGCATAAAATGCAAAATAAATGTGATAAAGAGATATATAATAGTGAGGAATAGGAGAATTTGATGACCATATATATCAATTAATATTAATAGATAATAAAGTGCTGTGCATACAATTGATCCCAATGGTATTGGAAACCAACTGAAAAAATATATTATGTATATATATTTAATTCATTAAATGCGTTATGTATATGTTGATAAGCACCGCAAAGTGCCAGAGTCAATATAATGGTCTGTAAGCATCTCCAAAATAGTAACAGTAAGGTGTACTAACCAGAATTCATCCTGTATGTGCTGCCACTGCTACCCCACACTGATCATTCTTCTTCTGTGTAGTGAATTTATGACTGGTACAATTTAATTATGTGTTATATATAAAGTTGTGTGAAAAAGTGTTTCCCCCTTCCTGATTTCCTATTCTTTTGCATGTTTGTCTCACTTAAATGTTTCAGATCAACAAACAAATGTAAATATTAGACAAAGATAACACAAGTAAACTTGATATTCATGGTTGGACTGTGAGTGTGTGAGAATGTCATTATTGATGAAATGCCATAAATTAAAAAAAACTAATTGATGATAATTCTTCCATGATTTAAGGACTGCTCTTGGGTTGTATTGATAGAATACAGATTGGGCATACACTAACAGTCTTTTTAGCTGCAACATGTAACAACAATGAAATAAAAATCCATCATAGCTTATGAACTTTTTGATGGATATGTGCCATTAGTTGACATCTGTCATTATCGTTTTTGTTGTAAGAAAGACCCAGAAAAAAATTCAAAATCTCTAGTGTATGTCCAGCTTGTCTTACTCTTTTTCTGTATCAGTTAGTGTGTTTGTTGCAATGTGTTTGCTCATTGATAGAGATGAGAAAATCAGGCGAAATTTGAATTTACCTGTTCACGCGGATTTTCCTGGTAAAATCGATAAGCAGAGGAGTTATTGTCTGCAAATTTAATGTCTCATACTGTGCTCTAGGGTTTTCTCAAATCCCCAAAGCATATAAAATGTAAGTGAAGAGTGGAGGGGCCAGAGAGGTGAGCAGTAAGGAGAGCTTAAGTATTTTTTTTAACCTTTATATAAGGCTTCTTTTACACTTGCCGTGTTTTTTGCAGGCCGTATTGCCGCAATTTTCACAGTCTGCCGCAAAAATGGGCCACAAAAATCTTGCGGATCGCAATTTTTCTGGTTTCGAATAGTAGGGAAAAAGTAAAAAAATTGGGGCCGTGTCCGTAAGCCATGAAAAATATCGAGCAGGCTCGATATTTTTCCACGGCCGTAAATACGGCCCTTACGGCCATATGGCATACGGCGCTCTGACAAATTTTTGCAGCCCCATCTAAATCTATTGGGGCCACAAAAACCTGGCAAGTGTAAAAGAAGCCAAATGCTTTATAGTTCATAAAATGGCAGCCAATGGTACAATTTTGCTCTATCCTTGGGTAAGCAATTTACAAAGCAATTGCATTTTGGTGAATTTATATTTTTGTAAAATTGAAATAGAATAAAAATTTTCTCTAATATATTCGCTCACCTATAGTTATTGGACCACTATATATATACAGCTCTGGCAAAAATTAAGAGACCACTGCAAAATGTTCAGTTTGTCTGATTTTTCTTTTTATATGTATATTTTTGAGTAAAATGTAAATTGTTCTTTTATTCTATAAACTTCTGACAACATGTCTCTGAATTTCCAGACAAGATATTTAGCATTTTTTTTCTGACAAAGAAAACTGGTCAAAATTGAAGAAAACCTCAGTGCTTTCAGACCTCAAATAATGCAAAGAAAACAAGTTTATAATAATTTAGAAACAACAATACTAATGTTTTAACTCAGGAAGAGTTCAGAAATCAATATTTTGTGGAATAACCATGATTTTTAATCACAGCTTTCATGCGTCTTGGCATGCTTTCCACCAGTCTTTCACACTGCTCCTGTCATAAAAATGAAAGCAGTTCCTCTTTGTTTGATGGCTTGTGACTATCCATCATCCTCTAGATTACATTCCAGAGGTTTTCAATGGTGGTTCAGTGGGGTTCAGGTCTGGAGATTGGGCTGCCCATGCCAGGGTTTTGATGTAGTGGTCTCTTAATTTTTGTCAGAGCTGTGTGTATATATATATATATATATATATATATATATATATATATATATATATATATATATATATATATATATATATACGTGTGTATGTGTGTATATATATTCAATACCTATACACTTTACTCGTCAAAACTTTGTAATCTACCTAATTTATTTCACATATGTGGCACCCTAAAGGCTTATGGCTCCATATAAATAAAAAGTTGGTTATGTAGAGTGTGTTGTTTTCTTCTAAATGCCCCACAGTTTGTTTCCTTTTTTAAAAAAACAAGAACATCTTAATGATCTGAAAAAGTAAAGATTGTTTCAGTAGTTAAATGAAATTTTGCTCTTCGTAATGTTACAGCTAAAGGCAAGATAATTTAAGTTAATAACAGGGCTTGCTTCATTTTAAATGGCAACCTGATATAACCCGAGACTATTAAAAATAAATTCTGCAGATCTCTACCTAGTAGAGATGCATATACATCTCTACTGAAAGCGACATTGCTGTAGCTGACAGCATTTCTCATTTTCTATTCACATATTTTCTGCTTTTGTTGTGACTCCTTTAACCACTTGAGACAGAGAAATGAATTTGTAAGTGCAAGCCCTTGAAGCAACAATGCCTAGCAGGATTGAGTCTAAAAATAGGCCTTTCCAAACTCTACATAAAGAACATCCATTCTTTTCTGGCAGCTTCCTAGACATTTCAAGTATTAATCACACTTATCCAGGATTGGCTTTTTGCTGCTTGGTCAATAGATTTATACCGAGCTATAATCAAATTTCCAGGAAAGTTTTAAATCAATTGAAGTTTATTTAGTGAAATATTTTTCTGCATTTTACAGCAGAAAAATGTGTATAAAATGCTTCACTAAAATAGGAATTTTAAGATATATATATTTCTAAATATGCTTAAAATGTCAAGAGACCAATTGCTTCATATGTTGTTGTGATGTAAGAGCCTGCCATAGTGACATTTTTGTCATATTCATATCAGGTGGAGCAGTGATGTCACATTTCTATTAAGTAATTTTGTACTGTTGAAAAATGGCAAAACAGAGTACCTGAGAGATTTGATGGCCAAGAAATTATTCAAAATCATTAAAGCACCACTCCAGCTTTTTTTTCCACTGGTGCACTGATGTGAGTGCAACTTATCTAAGTTCTTGGTCTTTAGTCTCATACTTACCAGCTGAAGTCTTCTTCTGTTCCCTGTACCGCTCCTTTCAGTACCTGGCAGTTTGTGAATTGCCGGATCTCTCCAGTGTTTGCTGGGCTTTCTGGAAGTCACAATTCAATGTAATGAGAGCCAGAACAAGGCTTTCATAGACTTACATTGAGACCTTATGACCATGAGCTCTGACTTAAGATCAGTCAGAAGTTGCTGTTTCAAGATGCTGCCCCAAGGCTGGAGTGGCGCCAGGAAGAGCTGCGGACTAGTATAAGAAGAGGTTCAGAGAACTTGGTTCAGTAGCACCACTCCAGCTCTGAAATAAAAAAAAAAGCCTGAGTGGTATTTTAAAATAACACTATAAAAGGTGTTTTTTAAAAATATTTCAAGCATATTTTATATGCTTGAAATACATAAGCAATTACACGGTGGTATTGCCCTTTACACCAGAAATATAAATTGTAGTAGTAGACCATGCATGTGTAAGTTTCAGAAGTTTAGGAAATTTACGGTTCTAGCCAAAATGTATTTAGGAGTCAGTTCTGTTGAAGGAGCTGTCATGTATATTTCAATAATGCTGTAATATAGCGCTCAAGGACTTCAATAGCGATTTACTGTACAGTAACTCAATATGCATCCTATCTGTCTACTTAGGGCTGCCACTAGGAATTTCAGGGCCCCATGCTGGCAAAATGTTTGGGCCCCCTTGAGACTCTTCTCAGTCTCCACCCCAGCTTCACCTCCTCCCCTTGAACCTTCCATAGTTCCACGGCCCTCTCTTGGAAAAACTCAACTTTTGCACCCCATCCTCGCCAATCAGATATTAACAGTTTCCATCAAACACCATACCACATATACAGCCAGCAGCTTTTGTTCTGGTCAAAAGATTTTTTAAGCCGCCACCATGACTGGGTTGACTCTTTATGCAAGGTCCTACTCTACTCTAACCTATTAAAAAAATATACAACACTCTTTTTATGTATATTTTTATGTATTTTCTTTAAGAGAATGAGTCACATACATTTTTTTTAAATGACCATTAATACCAGATACAAGGGACAAATACTGCCACAGTGTCAGTGTACAGGTAATACAGTGATTGCCAGTGACATTATACATAGGAGCTCTGTACATAGTATACAGTGTATAGTGTCAATGTACAGTTTACACACTGACTCAACAGTGATGTTTCTAGCTGAAGTCCTTCATCTTTGCTTTTATTTTTCATGCTGTGCAGACCGCGATCACTTCTTCCAGCCAGGACTCGTCTCTGCATAAAATAACACAGTAACCTAGGGCCCCGCTTCCTGAGCACATTCCCCACTTTTTCCCTTTCTTCTAAACTTCAGATCTGAATACAGATGTGCATCCATCATTAATATATAATTAGTTATTATGCAACTCACCATTCCAAATATAAATTATAATCACCACTGTGCCACAATAAATAAACATAGCCACTTTCCCCTCCTAATAAATATATAAATTTATTAGCAATTGCACTCTTTCCCCCAATTCATTACCAGTCACTGCATCCGCAACGCCCCCAACTATGTACCTTCCGATCCTCTCATTCATTATATTTACATGCCCCTTCTGCCCCAATTTATTGTCATGTCTTCTCTCTCTCTTCCACCCTCTATTCATTATCAACTGCTCTCCCCACATTCAATACATCATTTACTCCCCCACTCTCAAAATTCATCATTATTTGCTCTCCCCCAGGTCATCATTTGCTCTCCCCACCCCTCACCTTCAACTTATCATCTGCCCATCTCTTCCCAATCTTCAATTCAAGGAAGAAAGGTCACTTAATAAGTACTAGATAAACATGCTTTATAAAAGAAAAACAAATGACCATCTGATGTAGGTACATTGTGCCAAAAATAAAAAGAAAATGGCCATTATATTAAAAGATGCTATTTCCTTTCACAAAAGTGTGTTGTTGGATTTGCTTTTTTCCCCTTCAGTTACACCAATGCCTATTTTCTAACTAATGCCACCTGTTGGAAGTAGCGATCCTACAAGTCACAATCAAACCTTTAACGAGTCGTGCAATGTGACTTAGGATAAAAGCCAAATCAGTATCTCAATTCTCAGACACGGTGTTTCAGGCTGTTGGCCCTCGTCAATGCGAAGCATGAGAACTGATTTGGCTAGGTGAGAGGCTCTGGACTGAGGTGTAAGGGGTAACATTTCTCCTTGTGGAGAGTGACATACCAGCTCTGGCTTGTCAAGGTAAGGAGGCTTATTCGCTGAGCAATGCTCCTCTGGGAAATTTAACTTTCTAACTTTACTTGTTATAACTTTAAATTTATTTTCTAACTATTAATTAAAACACTTGTATACATATATACCGTGTTTAAATTGAATAACTTCCATTAAAGCACCACTTCAGCACTTCTTCTGTATCCGACACTTAGGGATCACATATGTGAGTGTATTGCTTGTTGTTTCATACTCACCAGTAGCCGTCTTCACATGTTTTCAGACCCTCCCTGGCACCACTTGACTACAATTTTAACAAATCACACAATGGTTGCTGTGTGAAGCAGAGGTCTCTTAAATGTTCTCAATTGCAAGTCTATGGGAATTTAGAACATGGCTCTGTAGCCTCATTCTGAGTCCAATAGACTTGTATTGAGAAAAGTGACTTCTGGAACACACAGCGACGTGGCAGGGTACAAAATCCATTAAGTATGCTGGAGCAACCGGAGTAGGATTGAAGGCAGATGAAGACAACATCCAGTGTCTACATACATGATCCCTAACCAAGGGCTAAACAAAAAAGGCTACAGTGGTGCTTTAATATTTTGTTTAACGTGCATTATTGGCATCTTCATCATACAATTCTTAAATGTATTTCATATGTTTACAGAAATATTTGTTAAATATTTTAAATACCTATTACTACTGCAACATATTAAAGAGGTTCTCTGAGAAATGTAATAAAATTAATAAATAAAATAAATAATACACTTTTAAATATTAAACATTTTGTAAATACCTTTATTTTCCAAAAAGGTATTCTTTATCTACTGCACTCTGTCAGAATTTTACAGATGGCAACTGCCATCAATCACAACCCGTCCTAGATTTCAGAGGACCTGCAGTAGAAAGGGCTGTGTCAAGTGCATCTGCTCCAGAAATGTCAAAGCAGCGTCCTTCCAAGCATCATGAACGTGCATTCCTCTGTTCAGTCAACCTGACAGGACACTGAGCAAAGAAGACTAAAGGAGAATATAAACATGTTTCTTTAGCTGACTGAGAATAAACATCCATCCCGGTCCATCCTGGTCCATCTTGGTCCATCTCGGTCCATCTTCAAGCAAGGCAGGCCAAACTTCTGCATGTCATATGAAATCTAGCATGGGTTGCACAGTGATGTAGATTGCAGTTGCCATCTTTGAAATACTGACAGATATATAAAGTATACCTTTTTGTTAAGTAAAGTTATTTTGCAAAATGTTTAATATTTAAATATGTATTTATTTTATTACATTTCTCGGAAACCCCTTTAAATAACTGCAATCACTAACATGGACCATAAGATTTATAAAAAAAATATATGTGCCAACCTACCAAATGCCTGTCTCAACCTTTGCATTTGTTCACATTGTCATCCACGACATAGCAGTCCTGTTTACGGTGTTGCAGAGGTTTTCCCGGCGCATGTGCAGATACTTAGCCCATTCGTATTCATTAAGGTGTTAAAGATGGTATATGCAGAGTGCCTCTTAGGGAGACAGTATACATAAAATAGACAGTTAAAATGAGTCTGTCAACCCAAACTCTCAGTATAAACTAAGCATTTAGCCTTGTACGGGATATAGGCCCTATGAAAATTGGAACTTTAATGTTCTAATCATTGCCTTCATTTTGCTGAAATTGTTGTTTAATGAACTATGCTAATTTTGGTGATTGGTGCACCCTTGGCATGGCCAAGAGGCTCAGTACACCGTTTCGCACACTGGTTTTGCATTCCCCCCCTCACTAGTTATTGACAATATTTGGCTTGCCTAAGCTTTCTCTCCACAGTGCTTGCTCCAGTCAAATCCATGTTATCAATCACAAAAGAGGGAGATGGGAGTGCAACAGCAGAGGGCGGAACGAGCACCTTAACAACATATTTTAGTGTCTGCAGAACCTTGGCAGCCATTAGAACACTAAAGGTGTGATTTTTATAGGAACCATATCCTCTAGCAAGCTATGTGCTTAGCTTATACTCTTAGCATGGGTTTAAGAAATGATTCACAGAATCCCATTAAGTACTATATACCTGATCGGAATGTGATGGCTGAATAGAGAATTCACCTCCATGTCTGCTAGCAGGTAAACATACATGCAAAATGACTTACTATGTATTCACCTTAACCATATTAGATACGTAACAGACTTATATGTGAGTGATGAGAAAAGACAGTGACTGAGCGAAAAGCTGTGAAATAAGTGTGAAAGGTGTGTGATAATGGCTGAGTGTTGGGGATAAGTGGGTGTGAAAAAATAATATACATAGCCTGTGTAACAGCTAGGCTGAAGTGGAAATATATAAGTATGGTGATAAATAGTACTGTATTATACCACATTATACTACGCTAAAACAGTGGTGATTGGTGAATAGTGTGAGTGATAATATAAAAACAAGTGACATGACACAAATCTACACAAAAGTTTATAAACATTGCTGTTATAAAACTATAAAAACACAATGTGTGAACAAAATCATGACAAAAAGTGATGATATATAAGTACAACAGCATGTCCATGTACATCCCATCCAAAGGAACTCACTGGACTTTTGGGAAAATTGTGACATATCAACCAATATATTAATAACAAAAAAAAAGCTTAATGGGGTTGTAAACTACTAGGACAACCCCTTCTTAAAGTAAATGTTCAAGCCCACTGAAATAATAAAGCCTATATTCCCCTCCCATGCTGGCACCGTTCCAGCAGTCACAAGGCTGAGATGCGGTGGAATGACATGTGATGCCCGGTGTCCAATCAGCGCTGGCGTTACTGTCTCCACCTTTCTACAAACTGAACATGAATAGGAAGTCCGGGATGAGCTGCAGCACTGACTTCCTCTTCCTATTCATTTCGTAGGAAGGCAGAGACAGTGACATCAGTGCTGATTGTGTGCTGGCGTCACGTGTCACAACACCGCATCCCAGCCCCGGGGAGAGCAAGTGCCAACACCGCAGGAACGGCACCAGCACGGGAGGTGAGTGTAAGCTTTATTATTCATTTTGGGGCCGAACATTTAGTTTAAGGAGAGGTTGTCCTAGTAGTGACAAGCCTTTTAAACTGACCAAAGTAGCACTTAGACCTCACTTTTGCTTCTGTTGGAGTATACACAAACCATAATCACCTAATCATCTAATGCTGTAGAGGATTGTAGGATTCCGCATAGCACTCTAGGATGACTTAACACAGAAGTTCAGACATGGCTTCTGCTGTAAAAAGTCCAGTCCTTTGGAACTTTAGAAGGTGCTTAGTCACTGACATTTTTTTAATTAGTCATATTTAGTAAAGTCATATCCATGTGACTACACATTGTGAATGACTACTCAAATAAAAAAGGAAGCCATGAAAAGCTGATAAGTACACTTTTAGTTTTACCAAGGTTTTATTCTCAGTGGAACGCATGTGTCATTCTGCCTTGAGGTATTTCATATTGTGTGTTCGAAGAGTTGACCCTGTAATTCTCCTGATGTAAAACCAATATACAGTAAATAAATCTGCAGGTACCAGTGACACAATAAATCACAGCTGTTGTTAATCAATTTATCAATTTAAAATATAAGGGTTTGCTCACACGAGCATGTAACACGGCTGAGTGCTGTCCAATGTTTTATTGGATAGCACTTTGCCCAATGTTATATGGGGCAGTGCAGATCTGCAATTTTTTTTCACGAGAAATTACTTTCTCCATCTCCTCCTCACCTGTACCCCAATTGTCTTATGCGATAGATCACAGTAAAATGACACTCAGCTCATACTCGCAGCAGAGTTCGAGCTGAGGGTCATTTGCATCAGATGCTACTCGCCAGTGTGAACAAGCCCTAAAACTCATGATCATTCTTGGAATTTGCTGAAAGTGTCTCTTGAATATAATGACATGGCGTGCAATTCTCACAAGACTCCAATCCACATTTGGTGCCAAGATTAAAAAATGTGTGTGGATTTGGGAGGTGCATAATGAATATGTAAAACTTAGTAATCCAAAGTCATAAACTCTTTGTATTCTTAATAAATTTACCCTATGTAATAGCCCATATCATGTTGAGAGGATGGGCAGATTTCGAGTTTAGGATGCTTTAACAATTCCTCCTTATGGTATATTGTAGTATGTATTTGTCCCTCTGCATCTTGATTTTAATATTTAGATACTGGGAAAGTATGGGAAAGGATGATGGCACATACATCAATTAGCCCATGAATACTACCTGCCTAATATTATATAGTTCCACCAAAATGGTTTCGGCTGGGACCTTGTTGTTAGTTTGACAATTTTCATTTCTTGGACCACTTTTTCTAGGTACTGTCCACTGCATAGCAGGAACATCCATAAGGCCGGGTATATTACACATGTCATCTAGATATCATAATGCAGCCTTTGTCAAAGTCATAGAGATCCCTACATTTTACCAATTTTTTCAACTTTTTACACATAAATTTCAGAAACTATATCTTACCTTATCTTATATCTGGTCCCATTGTAATTAGAAAATTCACTTTACCTGTCACTGATTTTAATTTTTTTGCTGATTAATTTCCCTGCATTTTCTACTAATTCTGAGTGTGCATATGTATTTAAAAAACAATTAACTGTAAAGTGAATTATATATTATTTATTAAATAACTCACTGCAGAATTCTGCAAAAATGAAGAAAAGCATATCGTGAACATAAATTACATTTCCAATATTATTATTGTTTATTCAGTGTATGATTACATTTACAGTCAGCTTTCATTATCCTTAATAAAGAAAATTGAAATTTCATAAAGGAACCAAGGTTGCTTTTATTTCATAATAACAGGGATCGCAAATACATATCGACAGTCAGGGGAAAACATGTAATGCATGTACCCCAAGACCAACTATACCCGTTTCATAATATAGATATGAAAAAAGGCGGACAAGGAGCATACACTGGGAATATAAATATAAAAAGTATCTTTTATTAATCCAAATATAAACATTAAAACATCTATCAGTAACATGTCATCAATCTATTCCAATCAAATGCAGAGAAAACTAACCACCCTTATAAACCCCAATGAGAGATAGTCAGATAGGAGAATATCCATACAAAGTGTATAACAGGTAAGCCCATGTAGAAAGAGTGTGCCATGTTACATGGTCCCAGGAGTCAGCATATGAGACGGACTATCAATTATCCCAGGAATCACAACATATAATGAAAATAGGCTTACCAGAAGATGGGTAAAAAGTGAGGAAAAGCCGGATAGAGAGCCCCGACGCGTGTTTCGCGGCACTACCACGCAAGGGGATGACAATTGGGTCGTTTAGGACCTTCTAAGAGCCCGCCAACTCCGGTCACATATGCATGTACAGCCAGAGTGGCACAATTGGCGCATGCGCACTGCAATGGCCAGGTCCTTGTGCGCAGACAGGGTGTCAGACCCAGTGTGCACACGCCGGGAAATTATCCCAGAGCGGGCGCACAGAGCGCATAGACGCCCGCCCGCACACCGGAGCCATTCACAGTGCGACGCGCACGGCCACAGAAAAAGAAACATGCTGCTAAGAATTTTATAACTGCATAAACAGTAGATAAAAAGGTGTGCAATGCAATCATCTCAATGAACACTTATTAATGTTCCAATTAGAAAGGCACTAACTATACAAATATAATACAAATCAACAAAAAGAAAATGCAAGTGCATAGAAGTCCATTCACAATATGCAGGCAATCCATAGCATATTCTTAACCATAGTCAATGGCTGTGATCCCAAATGGTGAAGTGGATTATTAATATGGTCCATGCAGAGCAGATGGAGGTCATATCAGAACCCAAAGAGCAGAGAAATTACTAATAATGAAAAGATGATAAAGAGAAAAAAATTAAAAACATAATAAAACAATAGAAACAAACAAAATAAATCCGGCAAAGGGCAATGGGGCACAACATGATGGAAAAGCAAGAAGAACCAAAAAATAGGGAGGGTCAGCATTAAAAGGGCATTAAAGGTAAGGGGCAAAACTCAGATTCATTAAGGCCCTTAGGGGTCATAGTGTCCAGCAGAACAATCCATTTGGTTTCGATCTGTGCCAAACGTTTTTTGTTATCACCCCCCCAATACCCATGTGGAGTGCATCAATCCCCCTTATGGAGAGCAATCTTTCGTTACAATTGTGTAGCCTAAAATGGCGAGGGATCGTTTTTAAGTTAGCAGTGTCTGACACCATCCTGGCCACGCCAATGTCCCACACGTGCTCCCGTACACAAACTCTAAGTTCACGAGTGGTAAGTCCCACATACACCTTAGGACATGGACATGTGGCATAGTATATTACATTCGTAGTACCACAGGGTATGCATTGTCTTATTTGAAATTCTTTAGAACTATCACTCGAAACGAAGTTAGAGCAGCGCAGGACATTGGCGCAGGCAAGAGTAGGAGGACCACCCGTACCGAAAAAATTTTTTGGAGCAGGGATGCAATGGCTCCTAACGAACAGATCACTGAGGTTCTTACATCTTTTTGGGGTCATGAGGGGAGAACTGCCCAGGATGGCCGCCAAAGAGGGCTCTGTTTCAAGAACAGACCAATGTTTCTTCAAAATAGAATGCATGTTGTTCCATTCATGGTTGTAGATGGAGATGAACCTAATAGGTCCATCGCCACCCACAATGCTACGTTGTGTAATGGGATGTAACAAATCATTATGCGGGACTTTTCTAGTGTGGTCATATCCAGCTTTGACAGATCTACGACTGTAGCTACGAGCCATGAATCTATTTTTTAGGTCGACTGCCTGTGTTTCAAATTTGGCCTCAGAGGAGCAAATTCGCTGCATCCTAAGGAACTGTCCAACCGGGACAGCCCTAACAGTGGCTGGATCATGAGCAGAGGTAGCATGCAATAGCGAGTTGACGGAAGTGGGCTTCCTGAAGACGTCGGTCTGGATGCGCCGTTCAGCATCAACCTCCAGACGGATGTCCAAGAAGTCAACTATCGTATCAAAAGAGTATGTAAGCCGTATATTAAAGGTGTTATCATTAAGAGTCCTCATGAAATCCTTGAGCTGATGGGCCGTCCCCACCACAAAAACAGGATGTCATCAATATAGCAGGGCCAGCACAGCACATGGGCAGTGGCCAGTGGGCCCTCTTCGCCAAAAACGGACCTCTCCCAGGCACCAAGGAAGAGATTGGCATACAAGGGTGCACGTGCAGCTCCCATGGCCGTGCCGCGCTTCTGTTAATAAACGTCCTTGAAGACAAAGAAATTGTGCGCGAGGACATAGTCCACCAGCTCGAGGATGAGCTCACATAAAGGGCCGTCCAGGTCAGAGGCCCCCAGGAAGCGGTGAACAGCATCCAACCCTTGGGAATGATCAATACAAGTATAGAAACTCTCGGCGCCAGCTGTGGCAAGGAGAGTATTAAGGTCCACGAGGATGCCATCAACCCGTGTCAGAACGTCCATAGTATCTCTTACATAAGAGGGTAGTGTCTCAACTAAGGGTTTGAGATAATAATCAATAAACTGACAAACGGGATCACAAATCTCACCAATCTCGGACACAATAGGATGCCCCGGAGGGTCAAGGGCATCCTTGTGGACCTTGGGTAACAAATAAAATATTGGAGCTCTCGGGGTCTTGATCATCAATCCGTCAAACACCTTTTTGGTGATAACATTTTCTTCAAAGGCCCTGATAAGGATATTTTGAAATTCTCGCAAATATGGAGCCGTGGGATTGGAGGACAACCTGAGGTATGTGTTAGAGTCCTTAAGTTGATGGAAAGCCTCCCACTCATACTTCACACACACGGCCAGACAACCACATTCCCCCCTTGTCTGCCAGTTTAAAGACAACATCTTTCAAAGATTGTAATTGAGTATTATCTTGACGCTGTTTGAATGTCAAGTTGTCATGTGTCCGCCTAGAGGAAAGTTTTTTAAAATCCTCACTTACCAACTTAGTAAAAATTTCTATAACCGGACACAGGGACAAGGGAGGGAACCTGGTGGATCCGGGCCGAGCGGAAGAAGGAAACTTACTTGTGTCAGATATATTTTGTTCCTCAAGTAAATCCTCCAAGTCACGAAGTGTCTCCTTCTCAATATCACTCATTACTTCAACAGTATCTCTTCTGGTCTGAAGCTTTTTGAGGATTAATTTGCAGGAAAAAGATGAAGGTCCTTCAGGGCTGCAAAGTAATTAAAGGAATTAGTGGGAGAGAAGGTCAAGCCCCTACTCAGAACTTCCAAATGTACATATGTAAGAATATGTGATGAAAGGTTCAATACCTGTAAACCCCCCTGCATACCAACCTGAGCAGTCCTTCCTCAGAGATGCCCGCCCGCACACTGGAGCCGGCCATTCACAGTGCGACGGCCACAGAAAAAGAAACATGCTGCTAAGGTATTACTATTATATACAGTATATATATATATATATATATATATATATATATATATATATATATACTTATTACTAGTGTTGAGCATTCCGATACCGCAAGTATCGGAATTCCGATACCGAGATCCGATACTTTTGTGGTATCGGGAATCGGAATCGGAAGTTCCCAGTGTATGGTTCCCAGGGTCTGAAGGAAAGGAAACTCTCCTTCAGGCCCTGGGATCCATATCCATGTAAAAAATAAAGAATTAAAATAAAAAATAGGGATATACTCACCCTCTGACGCGCCCTGGTAGTAACCAGCAGCCTGCTTTGCTTAAAATGAGCGCGTTCAGCACCTTCCATGACGTCACGGCTTCTGATTGGTCGCGTGCCGCTCATTTGACCGCCACGCGACCAATCACAAGCCGTGACGTCATTCTCAGGTCCTAAATTCCTAATTCTAGGAATTTAGGACCTGAGAATGACGTCACGGCTTGTGATTGGTCGCCTGGCGGTCACATGAGCGGCACGCGACCAATCAGAAGCCGTGACGTCATGGAAGGCCCTAAACGCGCTCATTTTAAGCAAAGAAGGCTGCCGGTTAACAGCGGTGAGGTGCAGGGGCCTCCGGAGAGTTGAGTATATCAATATTTTTTATTTTAATTCTTTATTTTACACATTAATACGGATCCCAGGGCCTGAAGGAGAGTTTCCTCTCCTTCAGACCCTGGGAACCATCAGGATACCTTCCGATACTTGGTGTCCCATTGACTTGTATTGGTATCGGGTATCGGTATCGGTGATATCCGATACTTTTCGGGTATCGGCCGATACTATCCGATACCGATACTTTCAAGTATCAGACGGTATCGCTCAACACTACTTATTACTTATTAAATAACTCACTGCAGAATTATGCAAAAATGAAGAAAAGCATATTGTGAACATGAATTACATTTCCAATATTATTATTGTTTTTTCAGTGTATGATTACATTTACAGTCAGCTTTCAATATCCTTAATAAAGAAAATTGAAATTTCATAAAGGAACCAAGGTTCCTTTTATTTCAGTGGATTATAATTGTATACTTTATTATATTACAATTTAGTGTTTTTGTGTATTTGTTTCAGAGGAATTATATAGCACTGCAATGTTTCTTCCCAATGTGCTACTAAACCCATTTCTTTGTAGTACAATGCATTTTTTAAACTGTTTCATGGGAAGTTCGCTGATGAAAAGATACATCTTTCAGTAGCCTGTTGTGTGGCTTGTTCTTATTTCAGACGGAATAAATACATTCTAGTTTGTCCTTGAATGACTTGCTGACATGGATTGTTAGGCAATGAATTATATATTAAGCAAGCCATGCTTAGTTATACGGTATAATCATAGTCCACAATTTACCATTCTTTAGCCTAGATTTTAAAACCTTTCAGACAAGCAAAACATTAAGTAATGAACTATGAACACAGGAACTATGCTTAATCTGTAATTCAGTTCAGTCTTATCTTGGAACTGATATACAAACATTTATTTCCAGTGAATACAGAAAGCCAATGCATGCTCTGCATGTAAATCGATGTTCTTCACCACAGCTCCATTTTCAAGAACCCCTAGTGAAACTACAGCAAGCAATATATCTGGTAACAGACATCTGGTATAATGTAGCATGGCATGTTAGTTATGCACCAAATGGCTGACCATGTATTACATAGACAAGCTAGATCTAACATAATGAGAGCCTTTCTTTGTGAGCTGCTTCTTGCTCTGATTTGTACATATGGTTCTGAGTGAAGGCCACATGCTGTGACATCAATTTGCCCTAACAGGTCGTTTAGAAAAATAAGATAGATAACCTACACTAGGTTAGCGGAATAAACATGTGAAGCGATGTGTTCAAAGTTAAAAGGGAATAGAAAAAAAAAGGAAAATTTAAAAAATGCGATTATAAATACATTACTATATACATTTAATCAGTAAATCACACTAGTATTTCACTGGGAGGTAATAACATAAAAATGTATTTTTACATTGATAGAAATATAGAGTGGCATGTAAAAGTTTTGGCACCACTGGTCAAAATTACTGTTATTGTGAACAGTTAAGCAAGTTGAAGATAAAATGATCTCTAAAGGGCTTAAAGGGAAGGTGCCGCATTTTATTTTTTGTATTAAAATGATTGTTTATATAAACAATTATTTTTAATACAAATTTACATTTTTTTACTTTAACATTTTTTTTCAGCCACTGGGCACCGCCATTTTGCTTTGCAGGAGTGTAAGTGTAGCTGCACGACACTTACACTCTGCAAATACGGCTGCCCTGGGCATAGGAGTCTGCAGTCGGTGTCCGACCATATAGTTTACATTGAGCTGCTCCCTGCTGTGATCTGGCCACGCCCCCTGAGCTGTTCACACCACAACAGAGGCAGGAGATCAGTGCCATCCTTCTGGAGCTCACAGTGCATCTGTGAGCTCCAGTTTCCCAGTATAATCGCAGGAGCCCTGTGGTTATAGGAGGAGGAAAAGGAGGAGACCAAGGATGGGAGGGAGAAAGGACGCAGCAGTGGAGCAGTGAAGTAAGTATCAGTGGGGAGGGGAAGAGGTAATCTAATCCTATACTTTGTGGTGCTGACTCTGAGCAGTTATCTCCTCCCATGTGTGTTACTGTGCTGAGCCGTGTATCTACTCCTCTCCTGTGTGATACAGTCTGCTGAGCCATGCATCTAATCCTATCCTGTGTGATACTGACTGAGCTGTGTATCTAATCCTATCCTGTGTGATACTTTGCTGAGCTGTGTATCTAATCCTCTCCTGCATGATACTGACTGAGCTGTGTATCTAATCCTCTCCTGTGTGATACTTTGCTGAGCCATGTATCTAATCCTCTCCTGTGTGATACTGACTGAGCTATGTATCTAATCCTCTCCTGTGTGATACTTTGCTGAGACGTGTATCTAATTCTCTCCTATGTGATACTGTCTGCTGAGCCATGCATCTAATCCTATCCTGTGTGATACTGACTGAGCTGTGTATCTAATCCTATCTTGTGTGATACTGTCTGATCAGCCATGTATCTAATCCTCTCCTGTGTGATACTGACTGAGCAGTGTATCTAATCCTCCTGTGTGATACTGACTGCTGAGCCGTGTATCTAATCCGCTCATGTGATACTGTCTGCTGAGCCGTGTATCTAATCCTATCCTGTGTGATACTGTCTGCTGAGCTGTGTATCTAATCCTCTCCTGTGTGATACAATCTTTTGAGCCATGTATCTAATCCGCTCATGTGATACTTTCTGCTGAGCCGTGTATCTAATCCTCTCCTGTGTGATACTGACTGCTGAGCCGTGTATCTAATCCGCTCGTGTGATACTGTCTGCTGAGCCGTGTATCTAATCCTTTCCTGTGTGATACTGACTGCTGAGCCGTGTATCTAATCCGCTCGTGTGATACTGTCTGCTGAGCCGTGTATCTAATCCGCTCGTGTGATACTGTCTGCTGAGCCTTGTATCTAATCCTCTCCTGTGTGATACAGTCTGTTGAGCCATGTATCTAATCCTAGTCTGTGTTACTGTGCTGAAATGTGTATCTAATCCTCCCCTGTGTGATATTGACTGCTGAGCTGTGTATCCAATGCTATCCTTTGTGATACTGATGGCTGAGCCATGTATCTAATCCTATCCTGTATAATACTGACTGAGCTGTGTATCTAATACTGTCCTGTGTGATACTGACTGTTGAGCTGTGTATCTAATCCTCTCCTATGCACTCCTCTCCCCCGTTATGTGTGATCTATATGGCGGTATTATGTGAGATCTATATGGCGTTGTTATGTCGTTATGTGAGAAGTATATGGCGGTATTATGTGTGATCTATATGGCGGTATTATGTTGAGAACTATAGGACATTATTATGTGTGCTCTATATGGCGGTAGTATGAGTGATCTATATGGCGATATTATGTGTGATCTATATGTTGGTATTATGTGAGAACACTATGGCGTCGTTATTTGCAATCTATATGATGGTATTATGTGAGAACTATAGGACAGTATTATATGTGATATATATGGCGGTATTATGTGAGAACATTCTGGCAGTATTATCTTCATAAAGGGGACCCATTGTAGGGTTGTTCTGGCTGAGCACCTGCACACGGGTCTGGGGTAATAGAGGGGGCAGCATGACCTCCAGTTAGGTGCAGTCAGGGGAGGGCTGGTGAGGCAGCTGAAGAGAGGGGTCTCATTTTTATCATTACTATATGGCTACATTTCCTTCCCAGCATCACCCCGTACTGCGCCTGTCGCCTCGCTTTCACACATTGCCAGGACAGGATGGAGAAGACAGGATCTGAGGAGGGGAATGGAGTCTGCATGCAAAGTCTGGATCAGAACAGGCCATCAATCCACAGAAATGTTTCCTGGATTTCTGTGGAGCAGACGGTCCATCCATGTGTATAAAAGACAGCGCTCTATGTACAATCCCTGGCTGCTCCGTGTACCGAACAGGGTGCCCCCCCATAGACCAGCACACTGCTCTCCTGAAATACTCTGTGCTGCTGTCACCCTGCTCCCTCCACCATATATCTCCCAGAATCCTTGCTGCCTGCCATCCTCGGTGACTGTCTACTTGTCAGTATAATTCTGCAGTCACCAACAAAATGGCTGCTCACTGGGTTCCTGAATATCATCCTCACTTATCCCTTAGCAAACAGCCAGAAGGGGTGGAGAGGAGACATCACACACGTCAGCAGACTCCGCCAATAATTACTGCAGTGCAGTAATGTGAGCTAGTTGTACACTAGGTTTTTGTCAAATTTCATTAGCTGCTCCCCCTAGTGTTTAAAAGTAGAAATGCCAAACCTTTTAAAATTATTTTTCATATTTTACGAAATTATAAACAAATGATAATATTTTTTAAGAAAATGTAAGCATTCATTCTTTACATTTTTTCAATCGCTGGAAAAATAAAAATTTGTTGGCACCTTCCCTTTAAAGATATAGATGACAAATTTCCTTTGTATTTTAGGCACAAAAAATATTTTTTCAATCTTTTACATTTTAGAAATTACAAAAAGGAAAAAGGGCCAATGCAAAAGTTTGGGCACCCTGTATGGTTAATACCTAGTAGCACACCCTTTTTAAAGTATCACAACTTGTAATCGGTATTTGTAGCAGGCAATAGTCTTTCAATTCTTGTTTCAGGGATTTACACACGTTTTTCCTTGGAAAAAACTCTTTCAGTTCTGTGGGATTTCTGGGTTATCTTGCATGCACTGTTATTTATTTTGATATCTAGCCACAGAATTTTAATGATGTACAAATTAGTGGACTGTGAGGGCCATTGTTAAACCTTCAGCTTGCAACTTTTGAGGTAGGTTATTGTAGATTTGACTTGTGTTTAGGATCATTATCTATTTGTAGAAGCCATCCTCTTTTCAAATTCAGCATTTTTGCAGATGGTGTTACGTTTGCATCAAGAATGTTTTGAAATTTCATTACATCCATTCTTTCCGCTACTCGTTAAATGTTCTATGTGTTATTGGCTTCAATACAACCCAAAAGCATGATTAATCCACCCCCATGCTTAATGGTTGACGAGAATTTAGTTTCCTGAAGTTCTGTGCCCTTTTTTTTCACACACCTTTGATCATTATGGCCAAAGAGTTCTATTTTAACCTCATCAGTCCACAGAACTTGTTTCTGAAATGCATCAGGATTGTTTAGATGTTCTTTTGCATAATTCTGATGTTGAATTTTATGATGAGGACTTAAGAGAGGTTTTCTTCTGATGACTCCTCCATGAAGGCCATTGTCAGGACTCTGAAAATTTTTTATTACCTTTTGAGCATTACTGCCCTTTTCCAAGATGGCGCCTTTGGTCTCATGTGCACTTGTCTTCCTGCTATAAAACTCCACCCCAGCCTTTAGTCTGTGCTAGAGTATTCTGCCTTGCATCCAGCTCCTGACCTCTGGTTACTCCCTGGCTATATACCTGCTCCTGTAAACCTGTGGGGTTATCCTGCTACTCTGCTCTGAGTTCCTGCTGCATACACCAGTTCCAGTAATTCTCCTTCATCTGCTGCTCGTGTTTACTTCCATCTGCATTTGCTGGACATGTAAGCTGTTGCTGCTCTGCAAGAACCTGAGACTATTACCCAGGCCTCCCTGGTTGAGCTAAGATATTATTTGAACTTCCTTATAAGCATATCTATCTGTGTTTTGGACTAAGCAAGGACTTATTTGTGTCAAGTATCCTCAAGAATAATTGTGCTTCATAGACTTTCTGCGTGATTGCATTTTCTTCTGAAGTTTCCTATGCACTGCTAAGCTGCATTTAATATTTACTCCAAGTGTTGTGGACTTGAGTTTCTCTCTGCACCTGTTTGAATCACTGTGTGTTAATATAGACTTTACCACTTATAAAACTTTGTCCTGTAGTTGTCTTGTTCCACACAAAGAGTCTTCTGAGTTATCCCCTATAATTATTACAGGATACTCTAGTCTAAAAAAAAAAGGAGACTGCTGGAACAATGACTGCAGAAAGCAGACTAGAGCAGGTGTTTTCCATAATTAGATCACTGCAGAAAGATGTGGAAGGTCTGCAAAAGAAGTTTGGAAGCTTTAAACAGAATCAACAAGTGTTAGGACAGACTTTGCGGGACTTAAGCACCCACATGGCAGCCCAGGAAAACAAACTTGCTGGCATAGAGTCCCAGTATGAACGGGCTTTTCAGGACATAAGCACACAAATAGCTGCACAAGCGACTTTTCCCTCTGGGCAACCACCACCAGCTAGCCCACCTAGGTTGCCCCATTCAGATTTAATGGTGATCGCGACAAATTTCGTGGCTTTGTGAATCAATGTATGCTATATTTTGATGTGCATGCTGACCATTTTGCTAATGATAGATCCAAAGTATTGTGTGTAATAATGCTGCTGACCGCACGAGCGCTCGCCTGGGCAAATCCAATGATTGAGTCTCGTGACCCATGGTTAAATAACTTGGATGATTTCTTGACCGCTATGGCATTAATGTTTGATGATCCTAATCGCCGTGCAACCGCTGAATCTGCTTTATTTTCTTTACGCCAGGCAAAGCGTTCTGTTATTGAGTATGCTACTGAATTCAGGAGATTAGCGGTAGATACCAATTGGGACAGTTATGCACAATTGCCTATTTTTAAAAGGTGTCTGTCTAGTATTGTAAAAGATGAACTAGCTCGCTCTGAGTCACCACAAGAGCTAGAGACATTTATACAGCATTATGTGCGCATTGACATTCCCCTTACTGAGCGAAGGCAGGAGAAGTTTGCTGCATATAACCGTATTTCTAACTTTTTCCTTCCTTCCAAAGAGCCTGCAGGTAAAGCATCTCGGGAGGTGGAGGAGGTGCCCATGTAAATTGATTCCATTCAGAGGCGTGAGATCAATGATCACCGGGAGCATCGCCTTCGTGAAAGTCTGTTTCTACTGCAGCCAGTCTGACCACTTCTTGATCAATTGTCTTAAGTGTCATAGACGGCCTAACAAGGTGCTAGCAGCAGTAGGGGAGTATGACAACTGTGATGATGAATCTGACATCTCTCAATGTAGCCTGCCTTTAAACGCTGTATTCCATTGACTTTCTATGACTTCACCCCCCAAGGAGCTTAAGGAAAAGAACTCTCACTGTTCTCTCCCTGTTAAGATCCTGTGTTCAGGACAGTGGATTTCCAGTGCAGCTATGATTGACTCTGGTGCAGGTGGCAATTTCATAGATATCGCATTTGCCAAGGAACATGGTATTGAAATTCAGCAAAGAGCCTCTCCAATTACCATGGAAACAGTGGATGGGTCACCTTTAATCTCTGGGCCTGTGGATCAGGAGACCATACCCCTTAAAATTTTGTTGGAGCCTAATCATCAGGAGCAACTTTCTTTCTTGCTAATTTCTTCTCATTTTCCTGTGATTTTAGGCATTCCATGGTTGCGTTCTCAGAACCCAATTATCAACTGGGAGACCAAGGAGATTATCTTTCCAACAAGGAGCAACTCAGCGTTAACAGAAGCTGTCCCTGAGTCCACGGCTACGGAACCACATGTACAGGTATTTTCTTTACCTCCAGCATATAAAGAGTTCTCTGACATCTGTGACAAGAAGAATGCAGATCAGCTTCCTCCACACAGGCATTATGACTGTCCCATTGAGTTGCTTCCTGGGGCAGCTATTCCTTTTGGTAACGTATACCCTTTGGCGGCACCTGAGCTTCAAGCCTTAAAGGAGTATATTGATAAAAATCTGGCCAAAGGCTTCATACGTCCTTCTTCCTCACCAGCAGGGGCACCTATCTTTTTTGTAAAGAAGAAGGATGGGACCCTGAGACCCTGTGTCGACTATCGGGGGCTCAATAATGTAACCGTACGAAACCGTTACCCTTTGCCTCTGATTCCCGAATTACTGGAAAGAGTCCGCCATGCTAAGGTGTTCTCTAAACTGGATCTTTGTGGGGCTTATAATTTGGTGCGTATTCATCCAGGGGATGAGTGGAAGACAGCATTCAGATGCCGGTATGGACACTTTGAATCTCTTGTGATGCCCTTCGGGCTTTGTAACACTCCTGCGATGTTTCAACACCTTGCTAATGACATTTTCAGAGATTTGTTGGACCAGTTTGTAGTGATCTGTTTGGACGATATACTAATCTTTTCTGACTCGCTACAGGAATATGAAGAACATGTCAAAACTGTTTTAAGACGTCTGAAAGAGAACCATCTGTATATTAAGCCGGAGAGATGCAAGTTCCATCATTCTGAGATACAGTTCTTAGGTTATATCATCTCTCCCCAGGGGCTGAACATGGAATCTGGTAAGATTCAGGCTATCCTTGACTGGCCGGTACCCAAGAACGTTAAGGAGTTCCAATGTTTTATTGGTTTTGCAAATTTCTACAGACGCTTCATTCGAAACTTTTCTGATATTGTCCGTCCCATTACTTTCTTGACAAAGAAGGAAAATCCCTTTAAGTGGTCATCACAGGCTCAAGAAGCTTTTGATCAGCTTAAGATCTGTTTCACATCAGCACCGCTGTTGATACACCCAGATCCAACACTTTCTTTCATTGTGGAGGTGGATGCTTCTGATAATGCTTTGGGGGCTATTCTGTCCCAAAGAACTGGAGAGAAGGGTCTGCTACATCCTTGTGCTTTCTTTTCCCTTAGACTACCCTCAGCAGAGAAGAATTACGACGTGGGAGACAAGGAATTGCTGGCTATTATTGCGGCTTTCAAATAATGGAGGCATCATCTGCAAGGAGCTGCACAACAGATCATAGTGCTAACTGACCATCCTAATTTAGAGTTCCTTAGATCCGCTAGATGTCTTTCTCCTCATCAGGCTCGTTGGAACTTATTTTTAAATCAATTTAACTTTGTTATCTCGTACCGTCCAGGTTCTCGTAATGGGAAGGCTGATACTTTATCCCGAATCCATGCTGCGGATTCCGTACCTGGAGCCCCGTCCAAGACCATTCTATCTGATGCAAATTTCATCTGAGTTATCCACGATCAGGACTTGTGGAAGGAGTGCAGGGAGGCCTATGACGGTGATGTGTTTCTGGCCAACCCACCTGTGGATATTAATCTTGTCTTTAAAGGTGGCATGTGGTTCAGAGATCGACTTATCTACGTCCCTGAGGTCGTCCGTCTGCAGATCCTCAAGTTGGTACATGACTCCAAGTTGGCTGGTCACAGGGGGGTACAGAAGACACAAGAGTTCCTGATTCTTCTGGTGGCCAACTTGCCTGAAGGATACCAAGGACTATGATCTCTCTTGCGAGGTATGTGCTCATTACAAGACTCCTCATGTGGCACCTACGGGTCTTCTACAACCATTACCTGTTCCGTCCCGCACTTGGGGTCTATATCAATGGACTTTATTGTGGAGCTGCCTACATTGGGGGCATGAATACAATCATGGTGGTAGTTGATCGCCTGACTAAAGCTGCTCATTTTGTTCCATGCACCAGCCTCCCCTCAGGTAAAGATACAGTGAACTTGGTTATACAGAATGTCTTTTGGTTGCATGGGGTTCTGGATGAGATCATCTCTGACCGTGGAGTGCAGTTCACTTCAAGATTCTGGAAGGGGTTTTGCTCTGCACTCAATATTAATGTCTGTCTCTCTTCCGCTTACCATCCCCAGACAAATGGTCAGACTGAGCATACCAACCAGACGCTGGAACAATATCTAAGATGCTATGTCAGCCATCTCCAGGATGATTGGTTGGAGTTGCTGCCGTTAGCCGAATTTTCATATAACAATTCTCAGAGCGCCTCCACTAAATTTACACCTTTCTTTGCCAATCTGGGTTATCATCCGTGTATCTTACCTAGGTCTCCAATTAATTCTCCGGTTCCGGCAGTGGAGGAAAGGCTGACTGCGATGAGGCAAAATCTGGAGGTTCTGAAGGAATCCCTGACCACAGCTCAAGAACGTTATAAGAGATCGGCTGATAGATTCCGTAAACCTGCACCCATGTTCAAGGTAGGAGATTGCATGTGGTTAGCAACTAAGAATCTGAAGTTAAACGTTCCTTCACAAAAACTTGGACAGAAATTCATCGGCCCTTTCAAGATCAACGGTATGGTGAGCTCTGTGGCCTGCCGGCTGAAGCTGCCTAGGACTATGAAGGTACACCCAGTTTTTCATGTATCTTTACTAAAGCCTGTATCTCCTAATACCTTCCAGGGATGTGTTGTGCCACCTCCGCAGCCTGTGGTGATTGATGGGCAAGAACAATTTGTGGTGGAGGAAATTGTTGATTCCAGGATTCGCAGGAATCGGCTCCAATATCTGATAAGATGGCAGGGATATCCCCCTGAGGAAGACCCTTGGGAACCTGTGAAAAACATCAATGCCCAACAGAAGATTTCTCGTTTTCATCAGACAATCCCTGAGAAACCAGGTCCAGGATCATCCTGAGGCCGCTTCTAAGGAGGGAGTAATGTCAGGACTCTGAACATTTTTTACCTTTTGTGCATTACTGCCCTTTTCTAAGATGGTGTCTTTCGTCTCATTTGCACTGTGTCTTCCTGCTATAAAACTCCACCCCAGTCTTCAGTCTGTGCTAGAGTATTCTGCCTTGCATCCAGCTCCTGACCTCTGGTTACTCCCTGGCTATATACCTGCTCCTGTGAACCTGTGTGGTGATCCTGCTACTCTGCTCTGAGTTACTGCTGCATACACCAGTTCCAGTAATCCTCCTTCATCTGCTGCTCGTGTTTACTTCCATCTGCATTTGCTGGACATGTAAGCTGTTGCTGCTCTGCAAGAACCTGAGACTATTACCCAGGCCTCCCTGGTTGAGCTAAGATATTATTTGAACTGCCTTATAAGCATATCTATCTGTGTTTTGGACTAAGCAAGGACTTATTCGTGTCAAGTATCCTCAAAAATAATTGTGCTTCATAGACTTTCTGCGTGATTGCATTTTCCTCTGAAGTTTCCTATAGACTGCTAAGCTGCATTTAATATTTACTCCAAGTGTTGTGGACTTGAGTTTCTCTCTGCACCTGTTTGAATCACTGTGTGATAATATAGATTTTACCACTTATAAAACTGTCCTGTAGTTGTCTTTTTCCACGCAAAGAGTCTCCTGAGTTATCCCCTATAATTATTACAGCCATATTTGTTCATGTATCTCTGAACAGTAGAACAATATACCACAACTCCAGAGTC
Source organism: Ranitomeya variabilis (assembly GCF_051348905.1). Taxonomy (NCBI): domain Eukaryota; kingdom Metazoa; phylum Chordata; class Amphibia; order Anura; family Dendrobatidae; genus Ranitomeya; species Ranitomeya variabilis. The sequence goes on along the minus strand of NC_135234.1, from coordinate 477,788,907 downwards.
TGCTAGTTTTTTCTGAAGGTCTTTTTCAGTCAAGTGATGTTCTGGTTTGCCCCTGTAGCAATTGTCACTGAAATTTTGCTTGGTCTTCCAGACCTTATAATGACTTTCATTCTTCCTGTTAACTGCCATTTCTTAATTACATTTTGAACTGAGTAAAGTGCAACTTGAAAACGCTTTGCTTTCTTCTTATATCCTTCTCTTGCTTTGTGACCCTCCACCATTTTCATTTTCATAGTGCTAGGAGGTTGCATAGAAGAACCAATGACTGCTGTTTTTGGCGCAAGGTTAGAGAAGGCTGGGTTTTTATAAAGCTGGAAAATTTGCATCACCTGGATTTTCCAAATGATGATAGTTAACAAGCCATAACCCTAACAGGCTAAGTAAGTTCTGAAACCTTGATCACAGTTATCTGAGCACAGAAATCTCCAAGGTGCCCAAACCTTTGCATTGGCCTATTTTCCTTTTTGTAAAACTGGAGATACTACTGGTGATGACATAAGAAGAGGTTGCTCATATTGCTTTCCAGGCTGTCTTTCTGATCTAATACTGGCAATATCAACAGTACTGAGTTAAAAGTAAGGTACCGCGTTTGTAGATCATTAATAAATCACTGTAATGTAGCATAACATGCTGCTATAACCAAGTTTTAAATGCATGTGAAACAGATTTCGTGTGTTATATGTGTTTAAAGAAGGAACTGGGGGCTGACATCTTGGTTTCACAGCAGTTCACGACACTAACAGCGTCATTTTACGGCACCCCATGGACATAGGAGATAATAGACCGGTGAGGACCCTATCTATAACATTGGAGAGGCGTTAGCAGTGAGCTGGGCACGCCTCTGTGAGCTGCAGAACTCACTGCTGTAGGTGTGACTAGCAGCCATTTTACTGTAGCCCAGTGCTATCTGCCCAGCTCCACTTACTCTCTATCACAGGAGCTCCATTCACTCCATTAAGCTGCATTCACAGCCTGCAGAGAGAGGTGACACCTGACACCTGTCTCTGCCATACAATGTATCTCTCCCCTCCCTCCACAATGCCTGGCCATTCACTGCAGACCTGGAGCTCCTTCTTATCTTACTGAGGGATGAGTCACAGACAGCTCTGCACAGACAATGCTGCTCCATACACACCACATAAACTAAGGGTACCGTCACACAGTGGCATTTTTATCGCTACGACGGTACGATTCGTGACGTTCTGGCGATATCGTTACGATCTTGCAGTGTCTGACATGCTACTGCGATCAGACACCCTGCTGAGAATCGTACGTCGTAGCACATCGTTTGAAACTTTCTTTCGTCGCTGGATCTCCTGCTGTCATCGCTGGATCGTTGTGTGTGACAGCGATCCAGCGATGCGTTCGCTGGTAACCAGGGTAAACATCGGGTTACTAAGCGCAGGGCCGCGCTTAGTAACCCGATGTTTACCCTGGTTACCAGCGTAAAAGTAAAAAAAAACAAACCGTACATACTGACCATCTGATGTCCGTCAGGTCCCTTGCCGTCCGCTTCCCGCTCTGTCTGTCTGCCGGCCGGAAAGTGAGAGCAGATCACAGCGGTGACGTCACTGCTGCGCTCTGCTCTCACTGTACGGCTGCACTCAGTCAGAGCAGGAAGCAGACGGCAAGGGACCTGACAGACATCAGATGGTCAGTATGTACTGTTTGTTTTTTTTTACTTTTACGCTGGTAACCACGGTAAACATCGGGTTACTAAGCGCGGCCCTGCGCTTAGTAACCCGATGTTTACCCTGGTTACCAGCGAACCTCGGCATCGTTGGTCGCTGGAGAGCGGTCTGTGTGACAGCTCCCCAGCGACCACACAATGACTTACCAATGATCACGGCCAGGTCGTATCGCAGGTCGTGATCGTTGGTAAATCGTATAGTGAGACGGTACCCTAACTGTGCTTCTGATGCAGTAACTGCTGGTGATAGCAGATCACAGGTCAGTCACACACAAAATGGCTCTGCCCTGTGATGCTGCTCTTCATTCTGCCCCAGGGATATTAGACCACCCAAAAGGGGAGGGAAATGCTGATGTCAGCAGTTACAGCCCCAATTTTCCAGCTAACAGTAAAGCTGGTAAGTCTCACTATAGCTGCTTGAGGTCTAAAACGGAAAATGCTCCCCCTAGTGGTCAATATATATATTTGTAAGAAAATATATAATATTTTTCATATAGAAATGTTTGCAAACAGTGCAAACATTGCATTAATACATTTTATTTACTATTTTAAGCTTAATTTCACAAAAAAAACAAACTACAAGAAAACTGGTGGCACCTTCCCTTTAAGAAGAACCTCTTACACTGCTGTCCAACCTGCCTTTACAATCTAATAATGGAGATATTAAGGGTGCTGATGTATGAAGAAGCTGCTTTCAATACTATCCACTTTGTCTTTCTCATCTAATATCATAGATACCAGGGGTGCTGAGGGAAGAAAATGGTGCTCAACCTGCTTTCTACCCTGTTTTTCTGATTTAATACGATGATTAAATAAGAATAGTTTGCTCAAACTGCTGTCCACACTATCTTTTTGATATATTACAAGAGATACTAAGGCTGCTGGAGTAAGTATTTGCTGTTCACGCTGCAGTCCACCATGTCTTTCTGATCTAATACTAGAGATACCAGGGGTGCTGAGGTAAAAAGAGATGGCTCACAATGATGTCCACCCTGTTATTCTGCTTCAATACTGGAGATACCAGAGGTTCAGAGGTAAGAATAAGCTGCTCTCAATGGTGTCTACCCTGTCTCATTGAATACTGTTCAGCTGCCATAACCTAGAGATGGATAATATCTGGTATGGGTTATTGTAGACATGAAGGAATATATTTAAGTGGAATTGAAACTTACTTGAATATTGCAAAAAACAATGAGCCATCAAAAGATAAAAAAAACAATAAAAAATTATACTCACCTTACCACTCACCTCTCTTATTTCTCCGCTCCTTACCATCACTTGTCTGGTCCCCAGCACATCTTCTTTTCACATCACATGACGTGACATCATGACATCTCGGGGATTCAGAGCTCGTGGCAGTGATCAGAAGATGTGACAATGATGGATAGGTGAGCTGTGAGGTTTGTATAAGTATTTTTTTATTGTTTTAAATCCCATGTTTAATATGTGCTGTGCTCTTGGGATACCCCAGAGCTTCATAAGGAACATTCAATTCGCGGAGTGTAACTTCTCTGCAAGTCGAATTTCCCAGAAAAATTACAGTGGACAGGAAAATTTTAATTTTGCCTGAACCGCTCATCTGTAGTTTACAGGCATCTGTCCTTTTAACACTCTAGCAGAAATTTCTGTCAGTGTAACAAAACAGCAATATATGCCTTCTATGACCACTTATGGATAGTACACATTTGAATTTGAATTTTTACAGCATATATGGATGTAATCCCATATGCTCCAATATGCATGGATGCACTTATACACACATTCACCACACCCATGAATGCAATCATACACACATTCAGCACTTACATGAACGCTCTCATGCACATATTCTTCATGTTCAGTAACATTAGTGGACCCTAACAACCCCCAACTTTATATAATAACAGCAACAGTGGTAGACTCTTACAATTTCTCAAAATAAGGGATAATGACAGACCCTTTCAGCCTAGCTTGCAAACCCTTGCACCCCCCCAATTCCATAATAACAATGACAGCGACATAGAACTCAAGCATCTTCCACAGGCAAAAGTGATTCCAGATATAGGAAAATTTGTGTCACAACTATACATCAGCTTTAGTCAGACCATCGCCAATCCCAGCCTGCAGGAGCAGTGGGATCTGTAATTAGTTACAGTGGGTACGGAAAGTATTCAGACCCCTTTTAAATTTTTCACTCTTTGTTTCATCGCAGCCATTTGGTAAATTCAAAAAAGTTCATTTTTTTTCTCATTAATGTACACTCTGCACCCCATCTTGACTGAAAAAAAACAGAAATGTAGAAATTTTTGCAAATTTATTAAAAATAATTATTTTATTTTTTAGCTAATATTTGTATTTGTGTTAATGTTTATTGTTGTTTTCTTTTACTATTTAAAATTTTTACCTTTTTAACTGTCATTGGAAAAAACTGTAATAGTATATTCCCAGCATTCCCCTTTTAGCAGACCGTAGATCATAGCAATCTAATGCCTCCTGGCTTTCAGACTACTTCAAACTAATATTAACAGTGGTCTGCTCACAGACGATTGCTGGAAGAACACATATCGTGGCCTTCTAATATGCTCCTTTTTTTCATGAGACTGTGGAAGGCCCATCACAACACAGTCACGGGTTTCATGACAGTGGTCCAGATGCAGGACAGAAGCTTCCTGTTTGTGTCTAGCTACTCTCACAGTGCCCACTGTAACATAGGGAGCTAACTATCTCAGTTCCATGGTACATCCTGAATGATAAGACCTGCCCAAAATACCAGCAATTATTATTGACAATGAAAAACTTTTATAGGAACTGATGACTTGATTTCAAAACTGGCCGCGCCTTTGTTCAGAAGTTTCATGCATAGTACAATGCATGAGACTTTTACGAGAGCGTAAAATTTCCTACAGAGTTGTCAATGATGTCTGTACAGGCATTATTGCAACCTCTTTCTGTAGGCATACTTATTATTGTGCTTTTTATTAAATAGGCAACCTAGTAAATGCTTTAATATCTGTAAATATCAAAAGATATACATGATGTAATTTAATTATTTACCTATCTTACAAGACGGCTAGTGGTAAAATGTCTTCAATTATTCTTTGAACTAGTGTATGTTTGTCTCCTGTACTACTGATTAATTTAGATTGATATAAATCACTGCAGGTTCTCTCAGCAAGGAAATTGATCTATCTAAATCATTTATAATTTACTGAGTAACCAAATCCTAAAATATTCACTTGACTTAATTGCAGTTGCATATCTTTTGTAAAACACGCCTGATGTTTTATCCCTTATTAGCTAAAAGAAAGTGAAGGAATACCATAATGATATATAGTGCTCAACCTCGGTTCTATTTTGCCAGGTTGATTTTCAACTTCTACCATTTTGCCTGATCATTATAACAGATGATGACATTGTGACCCCCTGGGATTAGGTTTCCAGATCATCTGGGACTGCTGGTGTTCAATCTATTTTGTACTTGGGCAGGAGCCAGTTGGGCTGGCAGCTCCCTCAGCAATCTTATCAGTCAGAGGCCTGCTATGTAGGTTTGTAGCTTGCATTATTGAAGTCAGTGTGAGCTTTCTTCAGCTATACCTCTCAAGATTTAGCGTATCCCGGCCAGCAAGCCCTATCCTTTCATGAAGTTCTTCTCCAGGCAAGGGTTTATACTGCTTGTGACAGAATATACTGCCTTTCACACTCCTTTCTCCTTCTAGAGTTGCAGATGTCAGGATGCATTGAACAGAAAACCACCTGCATATTGAGTTGGAGGTGAATGTTAAAGGGAAGGAAGTAAACCTAAAAATGAAGGTCATTTCCTCAGAAGAGGAGGGAGAGTTGGCCGGGGTCACACTTGCGAGTTCAATGCGAGAAACTTGCATGAGTCTCTTGCATCAAGTCCTGCACTGCCACTGGCACTCGGGACCAGAGCGTGCGGCTGCATAGAAATACATGCAGCCGCACGCTGCGGTCCTGAGTGCCAGTGGCAGTGCCGGTTATTGATGCGAGAGACTAGTGCGACTTTCTCGCATTGAACTCGCAAGTGTGACCCCATCCTTTAGTATATCCTAGGGGCCATTTGGATATTTAGAACATCACTCAAAGGCCTGACAAAATTATCAACTTGAAATGTACCCTACTATATTTGGTCCCATATTCACTTAACTCACCCCTAATGTGACAGCTGGAACTGCTTTTCTTTGATGCAAAGATGTTAGGTGGTATTGACGTTGTTGCTACTCGCAACTGCATTTCCAGATTTGCATTGGTCTGGACTGCAGTCAACTCTTTGTGATGAATGCAAAACACACACACACACACACACATATATACATATATATATATATATATATATATATATATATATATATATATATATATATATATATATATATACACACACACATGTGTATATATATACTGTATGGTATTGGTCTCATTATTAGTCCTCTTTTTGTGTTTTTTCCATGAAGTTTAGATTTAGGTCTCATAAATGTGAGGACCCTTGGCACGTGTTGTGAGCTTACATATACCATATTTTCCACTTTGTAAGACGCACTTTTATTTCCCCCAAATTGGGGGGAAATGGGGGGGGGTGTCTTACAATTGGAATAGTGAAAAAAATAGGGAAAAGTGAAGGAATCTCATACTGTGGTGCTGGTGGCGACTGTGGTGCTGGCGGTGGCTGTGGAGCAGGCGGGCTGGCAGAAGGCCGGGAGCATCGCAAGGATTGGAAAGGCTGCGGGGGCCGCCAGAGGGTGAGCATATCACAATTTTTTTTAAAATTATTTTTAACATGATATCTTTTTACTATTAATGCTGCATAGGCAGCATCAATAGTAAAAAGTTGGTCACACTTGTTAAACACTATGTTTGACAAGTGTGACCAACCTGTCAATCACCTGTAGCATCGCTTGGAAAATACTAGCATTCAGCAAGCTAATTATGCTTGCAAAATGCTAGTGTTTAGCAGGAATATGCATGCCAATTCCGCATGCGTTTTACCCGCGGCAGGGAGATGCGGAATTGCCGCAGAAATTTCCACGGCAATTCAGCAACGCGTGCACATAGCCTTAATCTGCCAGGGGCCAGATAAAAGGATGTTGCGGGCCATAAGCAACTTTGGGCCTGAGATTCCTAACCCCTGCCCTAGGGGCATGGATGCTACACATTATCACACTCTGCAATCAGAAAATGGTTGTCTGTATCGTTTAAAGCTATGAAGAGATTTCATATAACTCAAGCTCAAGTCTATATCCATAGTATATACACATACAGTATCCCCTTATATTATATATATATATATATATATATATATATATATATATATATATATATATATATACATATATATACATATATTAGGGCTAGCGGAACGCACCGAGAAAATATAGTTTTTTATTGTTGTTGATGCGTTCGCAGCACGGGGTCCACCGTGCAGGAAAACCTGCTGCTAGCAAATGGCAGCACTATGTGGCGGTGTTGGCTAGCTCTGTTAACTCACAGAACAGCCATGAAAGCAAAGCACTGCGCCCTGTTAGACTTCACAGGAGCACAGGCTAACTGCACAACAGAGAGCAGTCAGTGGTCATGCATGCACACAAAACTCCTCGCCGGAGTTGCCAGCATTCTAGGGGCTTATTTCAGCCAGGTCCCTGAATACACACAAACACACAAACTCCTCGTCGGAGGTGCCAGCATTCTAGGGGCTTATTTCAGCTGGGTCCCTGAACACAAACTTACATGACCACACTGGCGCAAAGCACATGACTTAGAAAGATACTAGTGCATGGCCATGCGGCCATGCGAGCCTTTTATAGCTGCAGTCAGAACAAGACCTTCCTAGAAGGACCAATGAGAAGCTGCCACAAAGCCTGAGCACCTTCAGGACCTTCCCGGAGGACCAATGGGCTTTGCTGCAGTATCCAAGCATGTGACCCTCGATCGCCAATGAGAGATCTTACCCTGGGCATGCTCAGAAGGAGAAAAGCAGGACTTAGTCCCAAAAGCATCTGCTCGCCGCTGCCCAGCACTGACTTCAATGGCAGAAGTTGGAAAAGCAGCAGTAATCCTCATTAACCCCTTCACTTTCTTAGGCTTCCAGGGAAGGTTAAATTAGTATGGAATACAGTATTTATTTCTTCATTTCTGATGTCTAAACTTTCATGCATTCAACATTCAGATATCGTGTGTCTGAAAAATATTGTATATTAATTTATTTTGTTTAAAATTCATACATTAGATGTAGAATTCTTTAATTTAGTAGATCTCTGTTCAAGGAAATAATGAAAACAAAGTGTAACCACAGAAACTATGTGCAGTTTCATTGCTAGGGGAAAAAAGATCTGGAGCACAGACTGAAGCAATAAGATAAACTGTATTTTTCATTACTTCTGAAATACAACTAGAGCATTACTTCTCTAAAAAAAAACACTTTTCACAGCATTCTTAGAAAAAACATGCACATTTTGTATTCACACATACATGTGCCATACATACACAACACTAAGGCGGCATGAACCTAGTTCAGAAATACTTAAGAGCCTGATCTCAAAAAACGAATATGAGATTCAAGCTCAACGCTTTTTTTATTTTCACCCTTACTGACTAGCTTTTATTTTGTCTTCAAATATGTCTCTGGATGAAGGTTATTTCAGAAATCCTAATAAATATGTACAGTTGTGCTCAAAAGTTTACATACCAAAGCAGAATTTTTGCTTTAATAGCCTTTTTTCAGAGAATATGAATGATAACTAGTGTTGAGCGATACCTTCCGATACTTGAAAGTATCGGTATCGGATAGTATCGGCCGATACCCGAAAAATATCGGATATCGCCGATCCCGATACCAATACAAGTCAATGGGACTCAAGTATCGGAAGGTATCCTGGATGGTTCCCAGGGTCTGAAGGAGTGGAAACTCTCCTTCAGGCCCTGGGATCCATATTCATGTAAAAAATAAAGAATTAAAATAAAAAATATGGATATACTCACCTCTCCGGCGGCCCCTGGACCTTACCGCTGTAACCGGCAGCCTCCGTTCCTAAGAATGAGCGCGTGAAGGGCCTTCGATGACGTCGCGGCTTCTGATTGGTCGCGTGCCGCTCATGTGACCGCTCACGCCACCAATCACAGGCCGCGACGTCATCGCAGGCCCTAAACTCCTCAATGAGGAGGGGCCGCCGGAGAGGTGAGTATATCCATATTTTTTATTTTAATTCTTTATTTTTTACATGAATATGGATCCGATTCCGATTTCCAATTTCACAAAAGTATCAGAACTCGGTATCGGAATTCCGATACCGCAAGTATCGGCCGATACCCGATACTTGCGGTATCGGAATGCTCAACACTAATGATAACACCAAAACTTTTTCTCCACTCATGGATAGTGGTTGGGTGAAGCCATTTATTGTCAAAATGACAACCCAAAACGTCCAAATGACCCTGATCAAAAGTTCACATTCTCCATTTCTTAATACTGTGTATTGCCCGCTCTAACATCAATGACAGCTTGAAGTCTTTTGTGGTAATTGTGGATGAGGTTCTTTATTTTCTCAGATGGTAAAGCAGCCCACTCATCTGGGCTGTATAGCATGAACTGTACGCTTCAGATCTTGCCAGAGTGGCTCAATGATATTAAGGTCAGGAGAGTGAGATAGCCACTCCAGAACCTTCACTTTGTTCTGCTGTAGCCAATGACAGGGCGACTTGGCTTTGTGTTTTGGTTCATTGTCATGTTGGAAAGTCCAAGTACATCCCATGCGCAGCTTCCAGGCTGATGATTGCAAATTTGCCTCCAGTATTTGCTGATAAAATGCTGCATTAATCTTTCCTTCAACTTTGACCAAGTTCCCTGTGCTTTTGTAGCTCAAACATCCCCAAAACATCAGCGATCCACCTCCAGACTCTCCAGACTCTGTCACGTCATGTGCTCAGTGTGAACCTTTTCTCATCTTTGAAGAGCACAGGGCGCCAGTGGCGATTTTTGCCAATCCTGGTGTTCTGTGGCAAATGCCAAGCATTTTGCACTGTGTTGGGCCGTGAGCTCATCAAGAGAATGCCAATAGTGTGCAAAGCAGTCATCAAAGCAAAAGGTGGCTACTTTGATGAACCTAGAATATAAGACATCATTTCAGTTGTTTCACACTTTTTTGTTAAGTATATAATTCCACATGTGTTAATTCATAGTTTTGGTGCCTTCAGTGTGAATGTACAATTTTCATAGTCATGAAAATACAGAAAAATCTTTAAATGAGAAGGTGTGTCCAAACTTTTGGTCTGTACTGAATATCTTGTATATACTCGAGTATAAGCCGGACTTTTTCAGCCCATTTTTTTAGGCCGAGTGTGTCCCTCTCGGCTTATACCCCAGTCATTGTCCCATGGGTCAGCAGGGGAGGGGGAGTGGCAGCTGTCAAATCATACTCACCTGCTCCAGGCACGTCTCTGCATGTCATGTCCCTGCTTCTTCGGCACCCGCAGCTCTTCCTGTGTTCAGCGGTCACGGTACCGCTCATTAAAGTAATTAATATGGACGCTACTCCACTCCCATAGAAGTGGAGTGCATATTCATTACTTTAATGAGTGGTACCAGTGACCACTGAACACAGGAACAAGCTGCCGGCGCCAGAGACCATCCTATCGGAGAAGCTCCCAGGGACCGCGCCTGGAAGGTGAGTATAACGGGGGAGGGTGAGCATTGCGATATTCACCTGTCTCCATTCCACCGCTGTGCCAATCCTTCTTCCGTGTCCTCTGACTGTGACATTCAGGTCAGAGGGCGCGATGACGTGTTTAGTGTGCGCGGTAGAACAGGGACAGGTAAATATCACAAGTGCCGTGTCCATGCCTGCTCAGGACAAGAGGTGAGTATGTCATTTTTTTCATCGCAGCATTATATGGGGCAAATGTTTCTATGGAGCATCTTATGAGGCAATAATCAACCTTTATGCAGCATTATATGGGAATATTTTCTATGGAGCATCTTATGGGGCCATAATCAACCTTTGTGCAGCATTATATGGGGCATATTTTTGTATGAAGCATCTTATGGGGCCCATCATAAACTTTATGGAGCATTACATGGGGCTTCTGATTCAATATGGATATTCAAAAATACTTAACCTACTGATGTCTCAATTAATTTTAATTTTATTGGTATCTATTTCTATTTTTGAAATTTACCAGTAGCTGCTGCATTTCCCACCATAGGCTTATACTCGAGTCATTAAGTCACGGGTTATACTCAGGTCGGCTTATGCTCGAGTATATGCAGTATATACTTATTCTGATATGTTCCTTGAAAGTATAGTGACCCTTTAAGTGGTCAAATATTTTCCTTAATCTAGAAATTCAGACTTTGTTTTCCTATTGTAAATGTCATCTTACCATGATAAATCTACATGACCTTTTCACTGTGAGCTGACTATACTTAGCGCAAGGAATTCTGAAAATGGAAAATCTTTTTTGTGTATTGTTATGTATTGGGCAGGAGATGCAACATTTCGGGATCAAATAAAACACTAATTTGCTGAAGATCTGTTTGTGGTATTACATTGAAATACATACATACAAAATAAATATATTTAGAAAGATTGTAGATATGTCAAAGATTATTGAATCTTGCTTTGCATACTTTCCTTTACCTATATTTTTTTCTTCCCTCAAAGAAAATCAAATGCCAAAGAATTCTAGAGTACATAGAGTAGCTGAATGAACAAACCCTGAATAAATGTGTATCTGTAAATGTATTTGTCCAGTGAAATTGTGCAGAAATTGACTATTGTGATAATGGACTGGATATTTTTCTTGAAGGGATTACTATGATTGGGATTTAACATGCCTGAAATGTTTTAGATTCATACTATCACAGTATTGCTGAGTTCTGTTCATTTACTGAAATTAAATGATAAAATGTTACAACCCAATTGCCAAATGCACATCAAAAAAGACAATAAAATTTATTTAAAGAACATATCTTAATACCTTCATGCATTGGTTTAACAAGTATATTTAGCTTTAAAATTAGTATATATTTTTTTTATTTTTAAAGAGATTATATAATCAGAAAATAGATTATTGTTTAAATTACATTTGTATGTAAAAAATTTTTTATTGGAAACTTTTTTAAATTTTTACATAGTTACATAGTTATTAAGGTTGAAGGAAGACTGTAAGTCCATCTAGTTCAACCCATAGCCTAACCTAACATGCCCTAACATGTTGATCCAGAGGAAGGCAAAAAAAACCCATGTGGCAAAGAGTAACTCCACCATGGGGAAAAAAAAAAAATTCCTTCCCGACTCCACATACGGCAATCAGACTAGTTCCCTGGATCAACGCCTTATCAAGGAATCTAGTGTATATACCCTGTAACATTATACTTTTCCAGAAAGGTATCCAGTCCCCTCTTAAATTTAATTAATGAATCACTCATTACAACATCATACGGCAGAGAGTTCCATAGTCTCACTGCTCTTACAGTAAAGAATCCGTGTCTGTTATTATGCTTAAACCTTCTTTCCTCCAGACGTAGAGGATGCCCCCTTGTCCCTGTCTCAGGTCTATGATTAAAAAGATCATCAGAAAGGTCTTTGTACTGTCCCCTCATATATTTATACATTAAAATAAGATCACCCCTTAGTCTTCGTTTTTCCAAACTAAATAGCCCCAAGTGTAATAACCTATCTTGGTGTTGCAGACCCCCCAGTCCTCTAATAACCTTGGTCGCTCTTCTCTGCACCCGCTCCAGTTCAGCTATGTCTTTCTTATACACCGGAGACCAGAACTGTGCACAGTATTCTAAGTGTGGTCGAACTAGTGACTTGTATAGAGGTAAAATTATGTTCTCCTCATGAGCATCTATGCCTCTTTTAATACATCCCATTATTTTATTTGCCTTTGTAGCAGCTGCCTGACACTGGCCACTGAATATGAGTCTGTCATCCACCCATATACCCAGGTCTTTTTCATTGACGGTTTTGCCCACAGTTTTAGAATTAAGCACATAGTTATACATCTTATTACTTCTACCCAAGTGCATGACCTTACATTTATCCCCATTAAAGCTCATTTGCCATTTATCAGCCCAAGCTTCTAGTTTACATAAATCATCCTGTAATATAAAATTGTCCTCCTCTGTATTGATTACCCTGCAGAGTTTAGTGTCATCTGCAAATATTGAAATTCTACTCTGAATGCCCCCTACAAGGTCATTAATAAATATGTTAAAAAGAAGAGGGCCCAATACTGACCCCTGTGGTACCCCACTGCTAACCGCAACCCAGTCCGAGTGTGCTCCATTAATAACCACCCTTTGTTTCCTATCCCTGAGCCAGCTCTCAACCCACTTACACATATTTTCCCCTATCCCCATTACTCTCATTTTATGTAACAACCTTTTGTGTGGCACCGTATCAAAAGCTTTGGAAAAGTCCATATACACTACGTCCACTGGGTTCCCTTGGT